>NW_026453165.1:0-322970 GCF_025200985.1 Drosophila gunungcola
AAAATTGCAAGAAATCGACCAGAAATTACAAACCAAGTTTTAAACGCAGTTTTTTAGAGAACTAAGCCTCGAGACATTTAAGTTATACACTTCGAAATCGGATGCCTAAAAGAAAAGTTATAGAATTAAAACTGCAGGTTTTTTGTCACTTTTCTGCAAAGCTATTTTATCGGAAATTAATGGATTTATATCGTTAAAAAAAACAACTCACAATATTAAAATAAACTTTAAACGCAAATTTTTAGAGGCTTAAGCCACAAGACTTTAAAGATACACCGCTTGAAAATCGGATGCCGGAATGAAAAGTTATGGAATTAGAGGTGCAGGTGTTTTGGTCATTTTCTGCAAAGACGATTTTTTTGAAAATTTAGAAAGGGGTAACATCATAAAAATTGCAAGAAATCGACCAGAAATTACAAACCAAGTTTTAAACGCAGTTTTTTAGAGAACTAAGCCTCGAGACATTTAAGTTATACCACTTCGAAATCGGATGCCTAAAAGAAAAGTTATAGAATTAAAACTGCAGGTTTTTTGTCACTTTTCTGCAAAGCTATTTTATCGGAAATTAATGGATTTATATCGTTAAAAAAAACAACTCACAATATTAAAATAAACTTTAAACGCAAATTTTTAGAGGCTTAAGCCACAAGACTTTAAAGATACACCGCTTGAAAATCGGATGCCGGAATGAAAAGTTATGGAATTAGAGGTGCAGGGTTTTGGTCATTTTTCTGCAAAGACGATTTTTTTGAAAATTTAGAAAGGGGTAACATCATAAAAATTGCAAGAAATCGACCAGAAATTACAAACCAAGTTTTAAACGCAGTTTTTTAGAGAACTAAGCCTCGAGACATTTAAGTTATACCACTTCGAAATCGGATGCCTAAAAGAAAGTTATAGAATTAAAACTGCAGGTTTTTTGTCACTTTTCTGCAAAGCTATTTTATCGGAAATTAATGGATTTATATCGTTAAAAAAAGCAACTCACAATATTAAAATAAACTTTAAACACAAGACTTTAAAGATACACCGCTTGAAAATCGGATGCCGGAATGAAAAGTTATGGAATTAGAGGTGCAGGGTTTTGGTCATTTTTCTGCAAAGACGATTTTTTTGGAAATTTAGAAAGGGGTAACATCATAAAAATTGCAAGAAATCGACCAGAAATTACAAACCAAGTTTTAAACGCAGTTTTTTTGGGAATTAAGCCTCGAGGCATTTAAGTTATACCACTTCGAAATCGGATGCTTCAAAGAAAAGTTATAGAATTAAAACTGCAGGTTTTTTGTCACTTTTCTGCAAAGCTATTTTATCGGAAATTAATGGATTTATATCGTTAAAAAAAACAACTCACAATATTAAAATAAACTTTAAACGCAATTTTTAGAGGCTTAAGCCACAAGACTTTAAAGATACACCGCTTGAAAATCGGATGCCGGAATGAAAAGTTATGGAATTAGAGGTGCAGGGTTTTGGTCATTTTTCTGCAAAGACGATTTTTTTGAAAATTTAGAAAGGGGTAACATCATAAAAATTGCAAGAAATCGACCAGAAATTACAAACCAAGTTTTAAACGCAGTTTTTTAGAGAACTAAGCCTCGAGACATTTAAGTTATACCACTTCGAAATCGGATGCCTAAAAGAAAAGTTATAGAATTAAAACTGCAGGTTTTTTGTCACTTTTCTGCAAAGCTATTTTATCGGAAATTAATGGATTTATATCGTTAAAAAAAACAACTCACAATATTAAAATAAACTTTAAACGCAAATTTTTAGAGGCTTAAGCCACAAGACTTTAAAGATACACCGCTTGAAAATCGGATGCCGGAATGAAAAGTTATGGAATTAGAGGTGCAGGGTTTTGGTCATTTTTCTGCAAAGACGATTTTTTTGAAAATTTAGAAAGGGGTAACATCATAAAAATTGCAAGAAATCGACCAGAAATTACAAACCAAGTTTTAAACGCAGTTTTTTAGAGAACTAAGCCTCGAGACATTTAAGTTATACCACTTCGAAATCGGATGCCTAAAAGAAAAGTTATAGAATTAAAACTGCAGGTTTTTTGTCACTTTTCTGCAAAGCTATTTTATCGGAAATTAATGGATTTATATCGTTAAAAAAAAGCAACTCACAATATTAAAATAAACTTTAAACACAAGACTTTAAAGATACACCGCTTGAAAATCGGATGCCGGAATGAAAAGTTATGGAATTAGAGGTGCAGGGTTTTGGTCATTTTTCTGCAAAGACGATTTTTTTGGAAATTTAGAAAGGGGTAACATCATAAAATTGCAAGAAATCGACCAGAAATTACAAACCAAGTTTTAAACGCAGTTTTTTTAGGGAATTAAGCCTCGAGGCATTTAAGTTATACCACTTCGAAATCGGATGCTTCAAAGAAAAGTTATAGAATTAAAACTGCAGGTTTTTTGTCACTTTTCTGCAAAGCTATTTTATCGGAAATTAATGGATTTATATCGTTAAAAAAAACAACTCACAATATTAAAATAAACTTTAAACGCAAATTTTTAGAGGCTTAAGCCACAAGACTTTAAGATATACCGCTTGAAAATCGGATGCCGGAATGAAAAGTTATAGAATTAGAGGTGCAGGGTTTTGGTCATTTTTCTGCAAAGACTGATTTTTTTGAAAATTTAGAAAGGGGTAACATCATAAAAATTGCAAGAAATCGACCAGAAATTACAAACCAAGTTTTAAACGCAGTTTTTTTAGGGAATTAAGCCTCGAGGCATTTAAGTTATACCACTTCGAAATCGGATGCTTCAAAGAAAAGTTATAGAATTAAAACTGCAGGTTTTTTGTCACTTTTCTGCAAAGCTATTTTATCGGAAATTAATGGATTTATATCGTTAAAAAAAACAACTCACAATATTCAAACAAACTTTAAACGCAGATTTTTAGAGGCTTAAGCCACAAGACTTTAAAGATATACCGCTTGAAAATCGGATGCCGGAATGAAAAGTTATGGAATTAGAGGTGCAGGGTTTTGGTCATTTTTCTGCAAAGACGATTTTTTTGAAAATTTAGAAAGGGGTAACATCATAAAAATTGCAAGAAATCGACCAGAAATTACAAACCAAGTTTTAAACGCAGTTTTTTAGAGAACTAAGCCTCGAGACATTAAGTTATACCACTTCGAAATCGGATGCCTAAAAGAAAAGTTATAGAATTAAAACTGCAGGTTTTTTGTCACTTTTCTGCAAAGCTATTTTATCGGAAATTAATGGATTTATATCGTTAAAAAAAACAACTCACAATATTAAAATAAACTTTAAACGCAAATTTTTAGAGGCTTAAGCCACAAAACTTTAAGGATATACCGCTTGAAAATCGGATGCCGGAATGAAAAGTTATGGAATTAGAGGTGCAGGGTTTTGGTCATTTTTCTGCAAAGACGATTTTTTTGGAAATTTAGAAAGGGGTAACATCATAAAAATTGCAAGAAATCGACCAGAAATTACAAACCAAGTTTTAAACGCAGTTTTTTTGGAATTAAGCCTCGAGGCATTTAAGTTATACCACTTCGAAATCTGATGCTTCAAAGAAAAGTTATAGAATTAAAACTGCAGGTTTTTTGTCACTTTTCTGCAAAGCTATTTTATCGGAAATTAATGGATTTATATCGTTAAAAAAAACAACTCACAATATTCAAACAAACTTTAAACGCAGATTTTTAGAGGCTTAAGCCCACAAGACTTTAAAGATATACCGCTTGAAAATCGGATGCTGGAATGAAAAGTTATGGAATTAGAGGTGCAGGGTTTTGGTCATTTTTCTGCAAAGACGATTTTTTTGAAAATTTAGAAAGGGGTAACATCATAAAAATTGCAAGAAATCGACCAGAAATTACAAACCAAGTTTTAAACGCAGTTTTTTAGAGAACTAAGCCTCGAGACATTTAAGTTATACCACTTCGAAATCGGATGCCTAAAAGAAAAGTTATAGAATTAAAACTGCAGGTTTTTTGTCACTTTTCTGCAAAGCTATTTTATCGGAAATTAATGGATTTATATCGTTAAAAAAAACAACTCACAATATTAAAATAAACTTTAAACGCAGATTTTTAGAGGCTTAAGCCACAAGACTTTAAAGATACACCGCTTGAAAATCGGATGCCGGAATGAAAAGTTATGGAATTAGAGGTGCAGGGTTTTGGTCATTTTTCTGCAAAGACGATTTTTTTGAAAATTTAGAAAGGGGTAACATCATAAAAATTGCAAGAAATCGACCAGAAATTACAAACCAAGTTTTAAACGCAGTTTTTTAGAGAACTAAGCCTCGAGACATTTAAGTTATACCACTTCGAAATCGGATGCCTAAAAGAAAAGTTATAGAATTAAAACTGCAGGTTTTTTGTCACTTTTCTGCAAAGCTATTTTATCGGAAATTAATGGATTTATATCGTTAAAAAAAGCAACTCACAATATTAAAATAAACTTTAAACGCAAATTTTTAGAGGCTTAAGCCACAAGACTTTAAAGATATACCGCTTGAAAATCGGATGCTGGAATGAAAAGTTATGGAATTAGAGGTGCAGGGTTTTGGTCATTTTTCTGCAAAGACGATTTTTTTGAAAATTTAGAAAGGGGTAACATCATAAAAATTGGAAGAAATCGACCAGAAATTACAAACCAAGTTTTAAACGCAGTTTTTTAGAGAACTAAGCCTCGAGACATTAAGTTATACCACTTCGAAATCGGATGCCTAAAAGAAAAGTTATAGAATTAAAACTGCAGGTTTTTTGTCACTTTTCTGCAAAGCTATTTTATCGGAAATTAATGGATTTATATCGTTAAAAAAACAACTCACAATATTAAAATAAACTTTAAACGCAGATTTTTAGAGGCTTAAGCCACAAGACTTTAAAGATACACCGCTTGAAAATCGGATGCCGGAATGAAAAGTTATGGAATTAGAGGTGCAGGGTTTTGGTCATTTTTCTGCAAAGACGATTTTTTTGAAAATTTAGAAAGGGGTAACATCATAAAAATTGCAAGAAATCGACCAGAAATTACAAACCAAGTTTTAAACGCAGTTTTTTAGAGAACTAAGCCTCGAGACATTAAGTTATACCACTTCGAAATCGGATGCCTAAAAGAAAAGTTATAGAATTAAAACTGCAGGTTTTTTGTCACTTTTCTGCAAAGCTATTTTATCGGAAATTAATGGATTTATATCGTTAAAAAAAGCAACTCACAATATTAAAATAAACTTTAAACGCAAATTTTTAGAGGCTTAAGCCACAAGACTTTAAAGATATACCGCTTGAAAATCGGATGCCTGGAATGAAAAGTTATGGAATTAGAGGTGCAGGGTTTTGGTCATTTTTCTGCAAAGACGATTTTTTTGGAAATTTAGAAAGGGGTAACATCATAAAAATTGCAAGAAATCGACCAGAAATTACAAACCAAGTTTTAAACGCAGTTTTTTTGGGAATTAAGCCTCGAGGCATTTAAGTTATACCACTTCGAAATCGGATGCTTCAAAGAAAAGTTATAGAATTAAAACTGCAGGTTTTTTGTCACTTTTCTGCAAAGCTATTTTATCGGAAATTAATGGATTTATATCGTTAAAAAAAACAACTCACAATATTAAAATAAACTTTAAACGCAAATTTTTAGAGGCTTAAGCCACAAGACTTTAAAGATATACCGCTTGAAAATCGGATGCTGGAATGAAAAGTTATGGAATTAGAGGTGCAGGGTTTTGGTCATTTTTCTGCAAAGACGATTTTTTTTGAAAATTTAGAAAGGGGTAACATCATAAAAATTGCAAGAAATCGACCAGAAATTACAAACCAAGTTTTAAACACAGTTTTTTAGAGAACTAAGCCTCGAGACATTTAAGTTATACCACTTCGAAATCGGATGCCTAAAAGAAAAGTTATAGAATTAAAACTGCAGGTTTTTTGTCACTTTTCTGCAAAGCTATTTTATCGGAAATTAATGGATTTATATCGTTAAAAAAAACAACTCACAATATTAAAATAAACTTTAAACGCAGATTTTTAGAGGCTTAAGCCACAAGACTTTAAAGATACACCGCTTGAAAATCGGATGCCGGAATGAAAAGTTATGGAATTAGAGGTGCAGGGTTTTGGTCATTTTTCTGCAAAGACGATTTTTTTGGAAATTTAGAAAGGGGTAACATCATAAAAATTGCAAGAAATCGACCAGAAATTACAAACCAAGTTTTAAACGCAGTTTTTTAGAGAACTAAGCCTCGAGACATTAAGTTATACCACTTCGAAATCGGATGCTTAAAAGAAAAGTTATAGAATTAAAACTGCAGGTTTTTTGTCACTTTTCTGCAAAGCTATTTTATCGGAAATTAATGGATTTATATCGTTAAAAAAAACAACTCACAATATTAAAATAAACTTTAAACGCAAATTTTTAGAGGCTTAAGCCACAAGACTTTAAAGATACACCGCTTGAAAATCGGATGCCGGAATGAAAAGTTATGGAATTAGAGGTGCAGGGTTTTGGTCATTTTTCTGCAAAGACGATTTTTTTGGAAATTTAGAAAGGGGTAACATCATAAAAATTGCAAGAAATCGACCAGAAATTACAAACCAAGTTTTAAACGCAGTTTTTTTGGGAATTAAGCCTCGAGGCATTTAAGTTATACCACTTCGAAATCGGATGCTTCAAAGAAAAGTTATAGAATTAAAACTGCAGGTTTTTTGTCACTTTTCTGCAAAGCTATTTTATCGGAAATTAATGGATTTATATCGTTAAAAAAAACAACTCACAATATTCAAACAAACTTTAAACGCAGATTTTTAGAGGCTTAAGTTACAAGACTTTATAGATATACCGCTTGAAAATCGGATGCTGAAGTGAAAAGTTATGGAATTAGAGGTGCAGGGTTTTGGTCATTTTTCTGCAAACACGATTTTTTTTGGAAATTTAGAAAGGGGTAACATCATAAAAATTGTAAGAAATCGACCAGAAATTACAAACCAAGTTTTAAACGCAGTTTTTTAGAGAACTAAGCCCCGAGACATTTAAGTTATACCACTTCGATATCGTATGCCTAAAAGAAAAGTTATAGAATTAAAACTGCAGGTTTTTTGTCACTTTTCTGCAAAGCTATTTTATCGGAAATTAATGGATTTATATCGTTAAAAAAAGCAACTCACAATATTAAAATAAACTTTAAACGCAAATTTTTAGAGGCTTAAGCCACAAGACTTTAAAGATATACCGCTTGAAAATCGGATGCTGGAATGAAAAGTTATGGAATTAGAGGTGCAGGGTTTTGGTCATTTTTCTGCAAAGACGATTTTTTTGAAAATTTAGAAAGGGGTAACATCATAAAAATTGGAAGAAATCGACCAGAAATTACAAACCAAGTTTTAAACGCAGTTTTTTAGAGAACTAAGCCTCGAGACATTAAGTTATACCACTTCGAAATCGGATGCCTAAAAGAAAAGTTATAGAATTAAAACTGCAGGTTTTTTGTCACTTTTCTGCAAAGCTATTTTATCGGAAATTAATGGATTTATATCGTTAAAAAAACAACTCACAATATTAAAATAAACTTTAAACGCAGATTTTTAGAGGCTTAAGCCACAAGACTTTAAAGATACACCGCTTGAAAATCGGATGCCGGAATGAAAAGTTATGGAATTAGAGGTGCAGGGTTTTGGTCATTTTTCTGCAAAGACGATTTTTTTGAAAATTTAGAAAGGGGTAACATCATAAAAATTGCAAGAAATCGACCAGAAATTACAAACCAAGTTTTAAACGCAGTTTTTTAGAGAACTAAGCCTCGAGACATTAAGTTATACCACTTCGAAATCGGATGCCTAAAAGAAAAGTTATAGAATTAAAACTGCAGGTTTTTTGTCACTTTTCTGCAAAGCTATTTTATCGGAAATTAATGGATTTATATCGTTAAAAAAAGCAACTCACAATATTAAAATAAACTTTAAACGCAAATTTTTAGAGGCTTAAGCCACAAGACTTTAAAGATATACCGCTTGAAAATCGGATGCTGGAATGAAAAGTTATGGAATTAGAGGTGCAGGGTTTTGGTCATTTTTCTGCAAAGACGATTTTTTTGGAAATTTAGAAAGGGGTAACATCATAAAAATTGCAAGAAATCGACCAGAAATTACAAACCAAGTTTTAAACGCAGTTTTTTTGGGAATTAAGCCTCGAGGCATTTAAGTTATACCACTTCGAAATCGGATGCTTCAAAGAAAAGTTATAGAATTAAAACTGCAGGTTTTTTGTCACTTTTCTGCAAAGCTATTTTATCGGAAATTAATGGATTTATATCGTTAAAAAAAACAACTCACAATATTAAAATAAACTTTAAACGCAAATTTTTAGAGGCTTAAGCCACAAGACTTTAAAGATATACCGCTTGAAAATCGGATGCTGGAATGAAAAGTTATGGAATTAGAGGTGCAGGGTTTTGGTCATTTTTCTGCAAAGACGATTTTTTTTGAAAATTTAGAAAGGGGTAACATCATAAAAATTGCAAGAAATCGACCAGAAATTACAAACCAAGTTTTAAACACAGTTTTTTAGAGAACTAAGCCTCGAGACATTTAAGTTATACCACTTCGAAATCGGATGCCTAAAAGAAAAGTTATAGAATTAAAACTGCAGGTTTTTTGTCACTTTTCTGCAAAGCTATTTTATCGGAAATTAATGGATTTATATCGTTAAAAAAAACAACTCACAATATTAAAATAAACTTTAAACGCAGATTTTTAGAGGCTTAAGCCACAAGACTTTAAAGATACACCGCTTGAAAATCGGATGCCGGAATGAAAAGTTATGGAATTAGAGGTGCAGGGTTTTGGTCATTTTTCTGCAAAGACGATTTTTTTGGAAATTTAGAAAGGGGTAACATCATAAAAATTGCAAGAAATCGACCAGAAATTACAAACCAAGTTTTAAACGCAGTTTTTTAGAGAACTAAGCCTCGAGACATTAAAGTTATACCACTTCGAAATCGGATGCTTAAAAGAAAAGTTATAGAATTAAAACTGCAGGTTTTTTGTCACTTTTCTGCAAAGCTATTTTATCGGAAATTAATGGATTTATATCGTTAAAAAAAACAACTCACAATATTAAAATAAACTTTAAACGCAAATTTTTAGAGGCTTAAGCCACAAGACTTTAAAGATACACCGCTTGAAAATCGGATGCCGGAATGAAAAGTTATGGAATTAGAGGTGCAGGGTTTTGGTCATTTTTCTGCAAAGACGATTTTTTTGGAAATTTAGAAAGGGGTAACATCATAAAAATTGCAAGAAATCGACCAGAAATTACAAACCAAGTTTTAAACGCAGTTTTTTTTGGGAATTAAGCCTCGAGGCATTTAAGTTATACCACTTCGAAATCGGATGCTTCAAAGAAAAGTTATAGAATTAAAACTGCAGGTTTTTTGTCACTTTTCTGCAAAGCTATTTTATCGGAAATTAATGGATTTATATCGTTAAAAAAAACAACTCACAATATTCAAACAAACTTTAAACGCAGATTTTTAGAGGCTTAAGTTACAAGACTTTATAGATATACCGCTTGAAAATCGGATGCTGAAGTGAAAAGTTATGGAATTAGAGGTGCAGGGTTTTGGTCATTTTTCTGCAAACACGATTTTTTTTGGAAATTTAGAAAGGGGTAACATCATAAAAATTGTAAGAAATCGACCAGAAATTACAAACCAAGTTTTAAACGCAGTTTTTTAGAGAACTAAGCCCCGAGACATTTAAGTTATACCACTTCGATATCGTATGCCTAAAAGAAAAGTTATAGAATTAAAACTGCAGGTTTTTTGTCACTTTTCTGCAAAGCTATTTTATCGGAAATTAATGGATTTATATCGTTAAAAAAAACAACTCACAATATTAAAATAAACTTTAAACGCAGATTTTTAGAGGCTTAAGCCACAAGACTTTAAAGATATACCCCTTGAAAATCGGATGCCGGAATGAAAAGTTATGGTTTGGCTTTTCAACTTTTGGGAAAGTTTCATGCAAATAGCTTTAAAACTGAGAAACTAGTTTGCGTAGAAATGGACGGACAGACGGACAGACTGACAGACGGACATGGCTAGATCGACTCTCCTAGTGATGCTGATGAAGAATATGTCTCCTTCACTGCGTTGCAAACTTCTGGCTGAAATTATTATATCCTCGCAAGGGTATAATAATATAGAAAATAATAAAATTGTAAATAAAAGAGAACGTTGTGTATTTTCATTCGTCTTAACAACAAATTCCTCTATATTAATTTGATTATTTCCCCTTTCAGGACATGCCCGCCAGCACCCCCAATGGACACGGACACCTCGAGGGGGGACTTCTCGAGGGGCAGACTGAGCTGGAGACGAGCAGCAAGTGCGTGATGACGATGACAGATTCGGTGGTGGTGGACATGAGTGCGGTAATGAACAACGTGAATTTGCAGCAGGAGCACTGCAACCGCAGGGTCTAAAATATATAACGCCTAGACTCGAGATCCGATTTTAGTTCGTCAGCATCAGTTCGATAGTCCCAGAACCAAAACTACCACCACCACCACCAACCTATGATATTACCTATGATATTCACCACCAATAGACCGCAGTGTTCCCCTTGACAACGTTTTTGATATAGAATCTTTAAGAAACAACAACAACAACAACCGATTGGATATATGTATCGAGAGACTGTCTGACGAACCCACCCGAATTTGAATTTACTCCTCTTTTGGAACAGTGTCGATAGCAATTAATTAGCCTGAGCACTTGATGGACTCCGCATACGTATATATATCGAATATATTCACCTAGTAGGAACCGCATAAGGATATTACTATATATGACACATATAAGCACACTCATTTTTCCTTAAGCCCCTCCCCCCCCCCAAAAAAAAAAAAAAAACGCTAAGCAAGGGATTCCTGTGATCTGTCCTGGGAACTATGTGCATAATCTATGGGTATTATTTTGTAAGCTTGATTGTGATGGGGTCCCACTAATTTATTTTACAAATGTTGCTTATTTCAACGTTATATATGTGTTGTTTGGATGTATTACGAGTTAAAAGACGGATACACGCAGAAACGCAGGTTGTACAAGAAGCTGGCTAGGTTTAGTTTTAATTGATCTGTTGATTTCCTGCAACTCACATTTGTTTACATGCCTTTGATTAACAATTAACTACTACTAATTAACTATTACCAATTACCAATTACCCAATACCATTTACCAATTACCGATACCAAATATCACACATGCATTCGTAGACTGATAGCAGACTTAGTAGCGATAAACAAATATGTATCTGCATATATGCAATACTTACTAACCAATATCCGACATTCGATTTGTACGCAAATGCATACGCTGAATACAATAAAATGTATTATACCACCTACTTAAAACCATAATAGTGGGAATAGTAACTTAAGAGTTTAATTTGAATTGGTTAGTATACATATATTTGAGGGTCGTATTTTTTCAGATACCCATTTCCTAACACCTAACACAACGGGGTCTTACAACAATAAAATTATTACTTTTATGTTTATGTTAATATGCACAATGTGCATTGTCGAAAGAAGATTACGTTTCAACATCACCCCAAAATTTATAACCTTTCTTTTACTTTTTGTAAATTATATTATGTAGTTAAGATAACTGTCAATAGGAGTATTATTTTAAGGGGACTCAAGCGCGTTATTTTTTAATGAATTCCTAGTGAATAACACTCTAATAATAATAAATGGCTTGTCTGTTTATTTCCCTGCTAATTATCTGTCACTAGATTAAGTATCATCGTATTCACACACTATATCTTCATCAGTATCGCGTTTTACTGCGACTTTATTTCTGTGTTTCGAGCGCAACGGAAATTTGCCTATCAACATGGCCATAAATCTCGCGATCGATGGGTGAGTAGCAGCGATCGGGCAAATGAATGGAATGAATCATCACTGGGCCCAATAACTCAACGCCTGCACTGCTTGGCCAGTGGTTTTGCACATGCGAACCAAATCGGGCTTATATAATTATATAGATACGGTCATAGGTGCATGTGCATATGAATGAGTGAATAAATTACTATTTATTGAGGCCCTCAGGAAATGGTATACGGTACTGAGATCTGTAAAGAAAAACTAATATTTATAATCGATTCAGTTATATATTTTTCATACTTTATGATTTCAATGTATCTTGTTTTCATTACTATACATTTTGGAAAATTCATTTATCCAAAACAAATATTTATCTATCCAATTAACTTAGAGATATAATTCCTCTGGTCTGGAATCCATTAAAAGCCAATTTGAATATGTTTTTAACTATAATGAAGAACTATTTACTAGTCTAGTATCTACCCTTTTTCACAGTGAAGCTTTTGTTATCTCGGATGTTAAATCTGCAACCTTTAGATCCGCTTTGTTTTTCGACTTTGCCGCCTTGTCAGGTGTCAATCCCGATCCGCAGCGCAGACTTCTCGCAGACTCGAGAGCCCAACTGCACAGGTGAATGAAAACGAAATCGGCGGAGGGCAAACACTAAGCAATTGAGCTGCGAGCTGTAGGCAAAGGTGCCAGTATCTATATTTATGGAGATACAAGATGCAAGTTGTGAGACGCGAGTAGTCGACCGCCGTGTGTGGTGTTGAGTGCATGCACGGATAAAAAATGATGGACATGATTAATGATTTTAATGGCAAAATCTGGGTTGATCAAAAAAGGCACAGCAGTAACAGCAGTAGTAAAAGAACTAATTAGGAAGTGTTAAAAGCGAATCTGTCGATTTTCTTCGCACATTAGACCTGTCAATATACATTATAATGTATTCAGCTGTTTTTTCTCTATGTGTGCCATGCAAAACAGATCGAAATTTGCGCCTCGGCCGCTTTTAGAAGTGCGCAATTGCAAACTCGAGCTGTCGAGCGTCGAGCTCTCTTGCCAGTCCAACTGTCTACGCCCCTGGCACCTTGGACCCCCCACCCCATTTTCTTGGGGCTTTTTGGCCCCTTAAGCCCCCCTTTCCACCTGTCCAACTGTCCCACAGACCGGCTGAATAATGCTGAATGCCGTATGAATGCTCTTGTGGCTGCGTTGGCTGCTTTGGCTGCTATGTTGCTGCGACTTTTGCGACTGAAGCTGGCGTTGGAGTGTTTGGCGTCTGAAGGTCTACTTGGCAGCGGCTTTGGAGTGTGTTGGCGTTACGTTTGCCCCCTCGCACCAACCAACCCCTCCCATTTCCATTTCCCCTCCTTCACTGCGCGATAAAATGAAATACGAGTGCAAACAAACAGCAGAATAGCAACAACATTGGGGTAATGTTAAAGGGATAGATCGAAACAGGAATACTCTAAATAATGCAAGTTGCACAATCCAATTACCTTGTATTAATATTTCATTTATTTTGAATACGAAATACACTTGGAAATTTTTAAAATATTAAAACAGTAGCATTGTAATGGCCGCAGATAATATTTTTAAAACTAGGTCAAACTGTTCAAACAATATCTCTACATTCAATTTTAATAACTTATTACTAGGTTGACTTGTAAAATTAAAGCTTTAGTTGTACATAATTACATTTTATAGTTCAAAAAATTCAATTTAAAAAATCTAAATTGTGATAAAAAGTCTTGAAAAAAATTAAACCACCAGGCTTTTTATTTACTTTAGATTTAAAACTCAACAAATTGTATATAAATATAATTTTATTAATTTAATTATTGGCTTTATAACTGCACGAGCATTTAGTTGATAAATGGATAAGTCCATAGCTTTATATGGCCAGATGACCTTGATTCATACATTATCTTTGGCACCCCGTTGATGCCAACACCAAAGAAAAAAGTTAACAATGTTCATAGCTCGACCGCTGGCATTAGCCATAAAAGGGGTCTTCCCTTCCATCGATTTCCCCGTTCTCGTGACTTCCCTGGCTATTCAAAAAGCCCAGCTTGCGTGTGACAAAGTTCGTGATCGACCCATTGGACCCGATATAGGGCATGGGTATTTCGTATTTCGTATTTCGTAGGGGGTATCTCATTGTGGAACGAATGTGTTGTGTGAAGAAACAAACGGCGGCTGCTTGAGTCGAGCTTTGAGCTCGGCTTGCGGCGCATTTTGAAGAATAATGGCTGCGAGGTATGAACATGTGTGCGCCAGAACACGGCGAATACAACTTGGCCTCACGATATATTGACACTTGGCACATATGGCATGCAGAATATATAGTATATCTATGCAGAATGCATTATAGCAATAGCCAAGGCATTTGCATAAGCGCAAGCTAATTAATTCAATTAAGAGGCGAGTCAAAGCAAATCTCCGCCGGGGCGGTTTCACTTTCTTGCCTGTCGGATCACAATTCTCGATTCTCAGAGCTCAGAGCTCCACTGTGCTCGATTCTTGAATGATTGAGCACTGGCGGAAGTTGTTCTCGTGTTGACAACGACAGCGCGCTTATCGCCATGACGATTGACTGGGATTGAGATTGACTCTGATCGATGCGATCGGCAGGTACAGCTGCAGCCCAAGTTCAGATGCAGATATTTAGATTTGTGTTTCACAGATCCAAGATCCAAGGCACTGGCACTATAGAACTACTCACGGCCGCTGCTCGGACATGAGTTTATGGCCAATCTGCTCGTCTATAAATTTGCAATCAACTTTTATCAGCCAGCGTCCAGAACGTGCCTCCGCTAACGTTTCTATTCACACGCTGCCGTGCCGCGCGAAACGGGATTGTGCCAGTCCCAGTGCCACTCCATCTCAAGTTATACATGCAGAAAAAAAATATTAAGAGTGCTAAGCACAAGATTTCCCTTGACGAATAATGAAAACTTGAAAAATCTGGATTTCTTTAAATTTTGAATAATTTAAACAGAGGGCTGCTCAAAAGTAGCTTCATAAATTTTCCCCTTTGTTATAAATTTGGAGTAAGAGTTTTTAAAAACAACAAAATTAATATTTGGGAGTGATCTCACATACATAATCTATATTAAGACGAACAATTATGTTTTTCCACTATTTGTCAAATCGCAAAACAAACTGAAAAGCCGCAAATCACGTTTATTAGTTGCTTTCTACTATTATTTATAAAAATTTTTAGTAAAAGTTATTATAGATTTTTATTTCAAAGTATCTAAAATTAATCGTTCTAAAATTTGTATTGTAAATAGTCTGAAACCAACCCAAACGCAATGGTCTACTCAAAACTTTAGAGTAACAATTTTTTTTAACAATACGAAAACTTAATCATAGTCTCCACCTCTTTTCTACCAGTGTAGGCTCAACTCGACTGCAGTCAATATTTTGTTGGTGTGACTTTGAGCGGTGATAGATTGGCCCACATTCGTCGCGTTGCAGTTGCTGCTGCAGATCATGATCATACTGCCGCTGATGTTGGTTTCCCTTGGCCGGTGGAAAATGCAGTTTCTCTGATGCTGTTGCAGTTGCATCATCCGCATCCACATCATTCGCATCATCATCGTAGTCGCCAGGCTGGTAATCTAACCAAATTACTGTGCTGTTCACAAACACGTTCTCTAAACGGTTTCATAATAACAACGCGCTCCACAAAAGAATTTTGCAAAGCGGGCTGCCTGCTTTGTTGGCTTTCTTTTGAGCTTCCTCTTCCCATGGATTACATATCTTGGCGTATATCTATATAAACCGTGTTTCGGTGTGTTGGTCTAATGCAAATTGCAGTAATAATTGGCCCATTATGCCACAGAACACAACAGAGTGAGATAGCGAGAGGACAAGAACTGGGCAAGGAATCTGCAGTAGGTCGCCTCCTCAGCTGCCACGCCCACCACCCCACTACGCCCCCTTTCACACGACTAAAGGAAGCGGCGGCGAAAGCCACTTAATACTGTGCTTTCCTTACTTAAAAGTTGGCATTAGATGTGCTTACACCAAACCAAATATGGTTATGATATGGCCAAAGGGGTGAAAGGGGCGGAAGGGGGTTAAATATGCCTTAACCCACGGAGGCGGAAGATGAAGCAGAAGCATCACCACGGGCAGATTGCATTGCATATTGCGCTCATTAATTAGCCGACATTGCAAATTAATGCCTAATCAAATTTTATTGAATTATAAACCTGTCGGCAGTCGAAATGCCAAAATGCGGAGCCAATTGAGAGATGGGCAAACGAGAGGTAAAAGAGGTAAGTAAGTAAGTAAGCTCCTCTTCTCTCGTTGGCTGGCAATTAATGTGCAGCAAAGCGGCCAGGAGGCATTAAAATTAATTTGATTTTGTCAAAGGCAACAACATGGGAAGCGCAGCTCTCGAGGTTTCAGTCTCAGTCTCAGTTGCAGTTGCAGTCCCACAGTCTCTGTCCCAATCTCTCGAACAACCTGACAAGTGTCCGCCGTCTAGGCCAGCTACACAGCCAGAAATTTCAGATAAAAATATATTTAAAATCTAAATAATATTTACGGACCATCCCTAAAATTTGGTCCTTCAAGACGGATTAAGGGCTTTGCTTAATTAAAGGATTTTAAGGTTATTTTTGTTCACCATAGTTTCCTATGTTCACCATTTCCGTTTTTCAAGAAATGGGAACAGCGAAAAACTTAATACAAAAATGTATTTCTATTTAATAAAAATAATATGTACAGGCCAACTTTCTCTCCTTTAAATTTGGTCCTTTAAGCCGGATAGGGCTTGGCTTATTTAAAGGGTTTTAGGGTAATTTTTGTCCATCGTAGTTTCTGTTTTTCAGAAATAGGTTTATTTAAAAGGTTATTACATCAGGTGTATACATGTACCTACATACTATTAAGAATGATGGCGAATCTAATTGTTTTACAGAGATTGTTTGATTATGGTAATCAACAAAAACAAATGTTTCCTGACTTCTGTTTTATTTTTATACTATACTAATAAACAAATTTTCATTGTGTATACCCGAATCCTATTCAGCCATAAATGATAGACTTTTCGTATGCCCTAGCAGTAAAAGTGCCTTAGATTGATATCACTTCGTTCAAAGCCATCCACTAATGATCCAAAATAAAAACTTTAGGACTACAGGTCATAAACAAAACGAGGGAGTCAGTCAGTCACCCTGCCCATCCACTTCCCTTTGGTACAAACAGTAATGGCCGGGGCACCCTGCAGGGTATCAAACTGAGGCCCATATGGCCAACTCTACAACCTACAGCCAACCCGAGCACAGATCGTTGCTATTTTAATTAACTGCCCCGTCTGTACATTAAAATTGTTTTGACTTTGTTAAATGCTTGCAAATCGCAAAGCGACATGAAAATTTACGCGCCAGCCGTAGAAAAAGAAGAAGCGGCCAGCAGCAGATGAAGATGGAGGAGCATCGCTTAGGAGGAAACTCGGGATTCAAAAGGAACTGCGAACTGGCAACTGGGAGCGGTAGCCTGAAATCGATACTGCGAACATATACTCGCTTTAGTCTCAGTATTCGATGCGGACATTTGCCATTTACCATATGCTATTTGCTGCCTGCTATTTCTGGTGAGATGTTTTTCCACCCATCCACTATCCAGCATCCAACATCCACCATCCAGTGACCGAGGCAAAATACCGCAATCAGGCAAATGGCCAAGTGGATGATGCACTGCCTCATCACCAGCTACAGTCCATCCCCGGTCCGTCCTCTGGCCAACCCATCCCATTCGCAACGCCATCCCCTTGCCATCCGGACACAGAGAAAAATATGATAATTAGGTTTTTTTGGCACATTAATATGATGCATAAAACTTCTTATTACACAGACATTCAGCTTTGACAATTTATTTGTATCATTTTTGAGCAGAAAACCAAAATAGTAAGAATAGATCACAAATATTTTGCCAGTGCATGCAGTGCATTGTTTTTCGCCTCCCAGAGTACCCGCAAATGTTTGCCAATGTAATTAAAAATGCATTTGCAGTAAAGAGCAGTGAGAAGTGAGCGTAGGAAGTGGATGTTGGGATCTTAAATTCTGGGATACCGAATGCCGCTGCCCCATCTGTAATCGACGATCAGTGCAAATTATCGTGAATTAGTCGGCCACTCAAATCTATGGCATTAGCCTGCAGTCTGATCTCGGATCGCGAGTCATATTAAAGTGCCGCCGCCCGTTTTTGGGGTCGCGATCGGGAAATACCATAACGGGAGAGAGCGAAAAGTCGCACATACGCCGTGTATGACGGCGAACTGTGAGGAGTTGCACGCGTGAAATGTCAAAAGCTAAAAATGCCATTTGCTGTGCTCCAATCACTCGTTGGCCTTTTGGCGGTTACACTGTCAGGAAAGTCTATTAAGAATTACACCAGTAAAGAAAATAATTATTTTTGAACAGATTTTTAAGCAGCATTTAAATACAAAAATCAAATAAGTATGTCAAACCAATTTTATTGTAAAGCAAATTAAAAAAGCATTCCCCCATTAAAACCAACTTTATACAGATCACAAGGAAACCTGAAATACTATAAAAACTAAAGTTGATCGAGTAAAAGGTGAATCTTAAAATAAAATGAATTGAGTTGTTAATAGGAAATTAAACGTCATAAAAGTAATAAACAACTAACGTACCCAATAAACATTGAAATATTTTAATGCATTTTTCTTAACAAGTCAACACATGATTATTGGGATAATTCAAAAAACGAGTTTGATTACCTGTCAGCTCTAAACATTGCAAGTGTAAACTAGATTTTATAGTTGATAATCACTTTTTGCTCGTACCGTAAGATAAATTTGTTTATTTTGTCGACGTGTAGAAAAAGTTAACGACAGGCGAGGGGGGGGACAGCACTTTGTGCCCATGATTTTACTCATTGTTGTCATTGTCCGCAGCCTCACACGCAAAAAACAAGAAAAAAATGCAAAACAAAAAGCTGACTCTATACTGAATGCTTCGTGGGCCTGCACATGCAGATTGGCCAAGAGCGATAGCGATAGCCTTTTTATTTGCCTTTCGTCTGTTTTCGGTTTTTGGTTTTCAGTTTTTGGAGCTCAGTTTCCCCGACTTGCGAATGGAGTTGTTGCTATGTTCGCCAGATGAACAATTTCCTTTCCGACGCCAAACCACCTGACCAGGATCGAGGGGTTTAGTGTGGTGCAGTCCAAGAGGCTGTGGCCCACGCTCGATGGGTCCACCATTTTCGGTTCGTTTGCGGGGCCTCGATGAAAAATTTGCAAATTGGAATTATTTATTTATTGATGCATGTTTGATGTGACGCTTTTGTAGAGGCTCCAACTCCAACTCCAGCTCTAGCTCTAGCTGTAGCTCTATGCCCCCCTTTTTGCACATTGACTCTCATGTAACGAATCGCTTTTTTAGCTGCGGGCCAACAAATGCAATCCGCAAACACTGAAAACTCTGAAAAAGCTAGCGGGTGAAAAGGCCGAGGAACAGCCGCACATGTGTGAGAAATTGCTGTTTGTTTTATGCAAATGATCATCGCATTGCAGCTGGATTCGCTCTGCCGGTCGCCGTTCCAAATTTTCGGCTAGTGCAATTAAAAACTGAAAGTGTGAAGGAAGCAAGGCTTTTTTTAGACCAGCATAATAAGTCGATTGGAGCCGTCTGCAGAAAAAAAGAGCGGGTTAAGGAAATGGCAAAGGGAAAACGCCCGAAATCGGTCTCACTTTCTTATTTTTTTAAGTTTTTTTTTTAAGGGAACGGCATTTTCAAGCAAACTGGAAACAGTTCATTATAAAAAAAAAAGAAAAATTATCGAAATGCTTGAAAATTACACCACTTTCAACAGATTATCTAAAATGTAAAGGGTGACTCTTTTCAAGATAAAAGAGGACTTTACCATACCACTTAATATCTTAAAAAAAAAAAAAAAACACGTAGAAAATGGAGGAGCTCTTTTAACACACAATTGACAATTTATATTTCAGAATGGAATAGATTTTGGCCGCTAAAACACATAGAATTTAAAGCCTAACCAAATAGATGAGTTTTAAAGGAGGAATGATTGAACTACATAATTCCACTGTCGATGTCGCGAACTTCCACCTGCTCCATGCCGGGGATAGATTTGACCATCTCGTTCATTTCCTCGGCAGTGGGTCCATCGCTGGTGGATGCGCTCATGCCACCACCACCACCCATTCCTCCCATGCCTCCGAATCCACCGCCCATTCCTCCCAAGCCACCCATTCCACCCATTCCCCCCATGCCTCCCATTCCTCCCAATCCACTCAGGGCTGCTAGTTCATCCAGACCACCCATGTTCATGTCCAGCCCGTCATCCATTCCACCGCCAGCTCCTGCTAACTTGGCCATAAGATCATCATTCCTGGAGTCCGTGATCACCACCTCGGTGGTGCTCAAAAGCGAGGCCACACCGGCTGCGTCCGTGATGGCAGTTCGCACCACTTTCGTTGGATCAATGATGCCCTTCTCGACCATTCTGCAGTACTCATCGCCCATGGCATCGTATCCATAGTCCCCGGAGCCATCCAAAACCTTGGCCACCACCATGGCACCATCCACTCCTGCATTCTGGGCAATTGTCTGGCAGGGCATTCGCAGGGCATTGCAAATGATATCGACGCCCTTTTGCAGATCCGCGCTTTCCATCTTGAGTTCGCGCAGATGAGGAATACAGCGCAGGAAGGCGGTGCCGCCACCCGGGACAATACCCTCCTCAATGGCAGCTCGAGTGGCATTTAGAGCATCCACCACGCGATCCTTTTTCTCAGCCACCTCCACTTCACTCCCACCGCCAATGTGGAGCACTGCCACGCCCTTTGTTAAGGCGGAAAGGCGTTGCCTGAGACGTTCACGCTGCTCGGGCTTAGTTTGCTTATCCGCCAGTTCATATTTAATCTGTTCAATGCGCATTTCCAGCAATCCTGGCTTGGGTTTGCCCTGCAGCAACATGGTGCTATCCTTGCTAATGACAGCCTCGCCCACCTGACCCAAATCGCCTGGCTTGGCATCCTCCATCTTGGAGTAGTTGATGTCATCCCCGAAAATAGTAGCTCCCGTGGCAGCGGATATATCACCTATAAGCTCCTTGCGATGATGTCCATAACTGGGCGACTTGACTGCACAGACCTGAAGACCCAATCTTAGCTTGTTCAGAACCAAAGCATTCAGAGCCTCGCCACTTATGTCCTCTGCTATGATGATCAAAGGACGTCGCTGCCGCAGGGATTGCTCCAGACCTTTCACAATCTCTGTTAGGGCCGTGATCTTCTTCAGTGAGATCAATACAAAGGCGTTGGCAAATTCAACTTTAGAACCTTTGGCGCTGTTCACGAAGAAGGGCGAGACATAGCCATTATCGAAGCGTAAGCCTTGGATAATTTTCAGCTCATCCTTGAGACGTTTTCCCTCCTTCACAGTGATAGTTCCTTTGGGACCCACTTTATCGGTGGCCTCGCCAATGAGGCGACCTATTTCCGTATCACCATTGGCCGTCAAAGTGGCCACTTGCTGGATCTCCTCACGCGTTTCCACTGCCTTGGACATCTCTTTAAGTTTCTCCTTTACCACATCCACGGCCATCATGACGCCACGACGAATCTCCACGGGATTGGCACCCATTGTGATTTGATTGAAACCCTCTTTGGCTATGGCTCGAGCCAGAACAGTTGCTGTGGTCGTGCCATCTCCAGCCGATTCATTTGTATTATCGGCCACATCCTGCACCAACTTGGCGCCCAGATTCATGTGCTGATCCTTCAATGCAATTGCCCGAGCCACAGTAAAGCCGTCTTTGGTTATCTTCGGTGATGTCCAGGGTCGCTCCACTATGACACTACGACCCTTGGGACCCATTGTCACGGCCACCGCATCTGCCAGGACATCAACTCCCCGGATCATCAGTGCCCGAACTCCAGATCCAAAGCGCACTTCCTTCGAATACATTCGCGTGAAACAGCGACTCCAGTTGATCGCTTCGGATACGCAAGACCGCAACATTTTGGCAATAATAATATTAAAAACTTGAGAATAATATATACAATTTCCGAACTTATTTAGTGGTTTTAATATTTTCAGGATCGATTCTAGTAACGATATGAGTACAAATGATGACAATAATGCGGACTGTTAAGGCAGCTGTGACAGACTAAAAGAATTGTTGCTCAAAGCCTACTGTCAGCTTCAGATGAGCTTGCTAAGTTTATTTGATTTATTTGAGCGTTGATTTATGTTTTTTTATTGCAATTTAAATAAAAAATAATCATTAGCATCGATTTTTTTCCCATAGGTAATAATATGTTTTTTTAATTGTCTTATTTTTTTTCAAAATAATAAAATGTTTCTTACTAGCAATACTTTTTTCAAACATAACGTTTTTTCCTTATCATAATTTCGTCAAAAGTACGAAAGTAATTTGTCATCAACAATAACTTTCTAAAATAAATAAGTAATTTACAACTGCTTGTTTTAATGATTATGAAAACTGATTTCACTAGCATTACTTATTTAAATGATAATGGAAATGTAATTATAATGCTCTGCCAGAGAACCAAAATTAAGCAATCGCAGCTAGCAACTTCCATTCTCGTTATCATATTAAACCTATTCGTTTCTAAACAAATAGGAAATTGATTTTCCTCAGGCACTTATTAGATTGTTCATTTGTCCAGATGTGGTCAGAAATTTTCAGGCAAACGCCAGTTTTCACAACTTGCATTTGTCTGGCGCCTGAACGTCTGCGATCGAGGGTTTGGCTCTGGAATCTTCGACAACAGGAGCCTGGCCTTCTGTTTGCCGGAATAAATTAGCGTGCAGCTAATAAGCCCCGACGTTCTAGGTGGAGTCTGCCCATTTGCAGTTCTGTCTGCGCTTTTCGGCTCCAGAGGCTGACCCACAAATAAGAATATCGTCTGCCGATTTCCTAGAACTGCTGCTAGTGGATTCTGAACGGAGGATGGATGCATTTTCCTTGGCTGGCCGTCCGGTCGTTCCTATTTCGAAGGCAGCTGTCAAAAATGGTTTGCTGCCTACTGCAAACCAAAGAAATTCACACATTTTGCTGCAAGCCAAATAGCAAATGGAAATGGGAATGGAGTTTGAGACGGAGATGGAAATGGAGATGGAATGGAAATGCTGGCTGCACAGCGAATAAACATCCAATATTTTCTTACAAGAACGTACAAGTAAAGGAATTTTATATAGTAAATAGTTCTATTGCTATAAGGAATAACCAACAGTAGATTGATTTTGGTGTTAGATCGAAGATGATTATGGCAATTTCCTATAATGTGGTAACTTTTCTTTCAGAATATTTTTATTAAACGCATAGTTAATACATTTATTATTATACGAAAAAAAAAACAAAATGTAGACTGATTTTGTTGTTAGATCGAAAAATGATAAGTTGTTATCACTATTTGGATCGTTAAAGGTGGTAACATTATCTTAAGAATATTTTGTATTAATACTTTTATTGTTATAAGGAATAACGAAAAGTATTAGATTGAAGACTGCCCAATATTTATGTTTATTCACTATATTGATCAATAAATATGGTAACTTTGTTTTTCAAAACGTATTTGTGATTTAGATTCTATATTGATTTTCCATGTATTCACCAATAATCAAGTGGTTATTAGCTATATTTTCTCTCTGTGCTGGAGACAGGGATTTCCATTGAAACTGAAGTTGGGGTCGGAATCGGAGTCCGTTTCCTGGCCGCTTGACGCGTTGATTGCCATGTGCAAAAGCGGCAGCACAGTAGCCGGGTTTTGTGTCAATTGTGTCGGGGGAAAGGGCGAGGTGGCTGATTGATGGGGCATTTGCATGTTCGACTCTCGGGGAAGTCGCCTTCTCCTCCTCCCTCCCTCCCTCTTCACTCGCACCCTTTTTCTTCATCTCGGCAAACTCTGCGACATGTGAAAGTGCCCATGTGTTCGAAGACCACCTAGTGGGCTTTACGATAAACCAAACTATAACTCTGGTCGTCTGCAAAATTACTTTCACTGAAGAGCCAACCTCGAGCTATGATTAATTGCAAGCCATCTTCAGGGGATTCTCCAATTGATTTCTGTGCTTTTCTTGTTTTGTGGGCCGAAATTAACCCACTGACCGATGGCTGGCCAATGGTTTCCTATTTGCTTTGGCCAGACATTTTCGTGGGGTCTGTCATTAGCCGCCGATCTCCACGGATCGAACAGATGAAGTTGTTCGGGTAATTGTGAAGCAGACAGCGCAAAGAAAGTTTTAATGAGGGACGAGCAGACGGGCAGACTGGCGGTTCAATCTGGCCATTTGCGTAAGTGCCAGGGCAGACGAGACTCCAGGATCTGGAATCTGGGATCTGGGGCAACCAAGTGCAGATTGAACTCATGGAATCGATCTATCGACGTACTGCACTTTGAAAAATATTGAATTGCTTTGAAATATATATATATTATAAAAGAATATTTTAAGGTATTTAGTAAATATAATTTTCTAATGAATATGAATATATAAATATATCTATGAAGAGTCAAAGTCAGATATTTGTTTGAACATACACCATTTGCTCTTATATTTTACAAAGTGCCTTGCTTCGTCTCAATTTAGCCTTTGCTTTGATCCCCGTTTTTTTTTTTTTTTTTGACTCAACTGAGCCGACTCTGCGGCTCTCAATTGTTGCCCCTCATAGTGTCACGTACCGGGCGGTGTCAAAAGTGCATGAAAATCGTTTGCCGCATTGACTGTAATTAACTTTTTGACTTGATTTGACTTCGAAGCTGGAGAGCTGGGGAGCTGGGGGCCCAGTTCGACCGGCCACCGTGTCGTATGAGCAACTGGCACCATTCCCAGCCAGCAGAAAAACGGACTGCAGGTGCTACACAGAGGAAAAAACAGAAGCCAGAACTAATTTCTTGAGAACTGGATGCAACGGACACAACAGTTCTTAATTAAATAAAAAGAAGTATTAATTCAAGTCGTCTTCATGATATATTCATTACAAATCCTAAATTTAAAAATTTTCTTTTAAAATTAAGATATCGTTTTTTTCCTCAATAAAAGGAGGCAGTGGCTCATGTGTACAACTCGATTTCGGTGGCGTGGCAATTAAAATTCCTATACGGTCCAGCGATCGAATGGCCAGGAATGCGTGCTGCGTCCAATCTGATTTTGATTTCAATTTGTGCATTTGTTAATCACTCCGCAAAACAATGCACAGACATTCACTGGCTAATAATTAAAATTATATTTAACACGCCGCCGTTAAAATGGCATCGCTCATACGCCGCGTTAGCCGCGCTGTCCCCCGCGGTTGACTTGCCAAATTGGCTGTCAGTGGGCAGGCAACAACTACAACTAAAACAACCACACAGCAACAATATGATCGTAAACGCAAACACAAACAACTGCAGCAAACGGCAGCCTTTGTGGCAGCGACGGTGGCAAAATAATTTGCATAACCCGCAATCTGTGTAATCTCCCAAGTTGGTGGCATAAATTAAAAGGAAAATGTCAGACGCCAAGGGGTGGGCGGAATTTGACCCAACTCTCACGGCAAAGGTTGATCTAATTAAACACACCAAATGGTTCAGTATTAAACTTGTAATTAAGCATGAAAGATATATTGTTGAGTGATCTCAGCTGTGAGAGAATTGAATAAAAATTTGTTTGATTTAACTTACCGCACTAGTTGACTATTGATAAAACAAAACCTAAAAAGAAAGTACAAATTTTGTAAATATTTTTTTATTTTTAACGAATTGTTTAACTTAATACTAATAAAATTGAATTTCTAGCTTAGGATAGTAAACTACTGGTGCATAAAACAAAAATATCATAAATGAGTAAGTCCATGCACTAAGCTTTGTTTTCAGGAAAGTAAGTTAACTTATTTCTGAATGTATTTCCCTTGTTCAGTTTAATTATTAATTTCAGTTTTCTATTGTTCTAATCTCACCAAATCCATGTCAGAGCAAGGTTGATTTGTTAAAGGATGATGGTGCGACTTTTAATTAAAAATAGGAGGGACATTGTTTTAAGTTAAAAGTGTAACGCTTAAACTAAGGCTTGCTTTCCTTGAGCCCAATTTTAAGTTAATTGTTTGCTTTTTAAGTGCATATATTTTGCTGGACGTATTACTCCAAAGCTAAACAAAATCCTCCCTCTTTCCTAGGAAATCTCTCCTGCCAACTGCAATGTAGCCACCCACCCACTCTTCCAGCGATTTGTATTGTCACATCGGTACGAGTGTCGTACTAGTGTGTACAAAAGAGTTGACCCGGAGAGTCAAAGTCGTCGGAACGGAGACGGCACTTCACACGCCGCCGTGGCAAAGACAACTTAATGCTTAATACTTATTGTCGCGCCTTAATCTAGATATACATATACTCGGCACTAACCACTAACAATCCCAATCCCAAGACCAGCCAATCTGCCGCTCGTGCTCGTCCAGCAAACACAAAATTGAGTGGCAAAATGTTTTCCCTCGGTGGGGTTTTTGAACATTTTGTTGTCACGGCTGTCGCCCCTGCTCCACCACACATGCCACAAGCCGCTGGCCGAGGCTGTCAGTCTTCCTGTGACTTCCACTCCCGCTTTCAAAAACCAGAAAACAAAAAAAAAAAAAAACATAGAGAAAAAGACCCAATCCCAGTCGGACTGTAAATCTGCATGCGCGTCGCGGTGTCAAAACTTTTTTAAACAAAATAATTAAATGTAGAGAAGAGGCAAGCTTCGGCAACAACACATAAATAGTTGCATGGTTTGGTTAGCTACCCCGCTCTTCAGAAACCCCCCTCGAAAAAACTCCTGCGATTCACCACAACAAAGCTCATGCAAGAAATCCGCTAGAAAGTCATGTTCGTGTGCTGCAACTTGGAATTGAAGCTGCAGAATCAGCCGAAAAATGTGCCTGCTCCTCATCCTCCAAACTTTATTCCCCGCTTCGGAGGTGAATGCGTGATCAGTCCACTCACGACCACATGTAGGATACGTAGTGTTTACGATTTTACTAAGTAATTTATGGAATTTAATGGGTTTAATGGTTTAGGTTACAACTTTATATTTGTTAAACCATTTATTAGCCATATAATATGATGAAAATGGCAAGCTTTTTGTTTTAAATTATAGTTTCGACGTTTCTAATCAGTTTAAGCCATATTTTATTAGCATTTCTTGCCATCATCAAGTGCTTAAAGATTAGCAAAATATACACATCGACTTTAGTTTAAAACTTAAATTTACAAAAAATCATTTACAAGCAATAATTGGTTTATGATAATGGCAACTTATTTGCTTTAAAATAAAATTTACACTTAACAATTTGGGTCATTTTTTGGCCAGCATCTACCCCCAATTCAGGAGTCACGCGACCAGCCCAATTGAGAGACTTCTGCCTACAGCTCGCTGCTTGCTCCCAGCTGCATAATAATTTATGATCGCGTCCAAGATGTGGGTTAATCGTGTTTTGGGCTAGTTTCTGCCCCAGCTTGTCTCTGCAGTCTCCCCCCATCTGAACACAATTCCGAGATTGCTGCTGGTTGGCTTTCTGCGCTTTGGCATGTTCTTCACATCCAATTACTGGGTCAGGGACCTGCAAGTCCTGATCTGCGCTCGGCAATTTCCACAACAACAGCAAGATACTCCCACCTAGCCCACTTTTTGCCCGCTCTTTGCGCCACTCAGTCAGTCAGACAGTCAATTGCAAATGGGGCATTTAATCTCGGGGTATGCGTAACCGGGGAACAGGCGTCTTCAGGTCACGCACGATTCCCAAGGCAATTAGCCATGGCAGATGCCAGATATCCTTATTGCCAATAAAGCCCTCTTCACTAAACATTATAACCATTCGGATTTCGCAACTCCATTCTGGCTCTGATGAGCCGCCAAAATGCAATAAAATATCGTTTTATTAGCATGCGGTCTATGGTTTAAGTGGAGGCCAAGGTGGAGGCGTTCTCTATTTCCACAGACTCTCATTCTGGTAAACTAGCCCCATTGTAGGCAACAACAAATGCGAGACACGTGCACTTGCAGCCAAACGAGTTAAGCTTAATTTTCAGGACAAGTTACCAGTCATTCGTGCGAAGACAAAATACTCTGAAAAACTCTCGATTTCGTACTTAATTACTACACTGATTCAAAATGAAATAGTAAAAATAAATAAATGAATATTAAATATAACTCATACTAATTGGCATGATTTAATAAACAAATATTTTAAAAAGTGTCGAAAACATTGGTATTAAAATAGTTTGTATTTGCTATAAATCTATTTTATTTAACATAAATATGGTTTTTCATTTAAATTACATTTTTACTTCTTTAAATAATTTTAATACTACCATATTTAAAATAACCAAAAGCCCCAATGGATGCAAATCAAAGCAAAAAATATTTATATGAAGTACTAAAATTTTTGATTTTTTGGGGCTGACCTGATTTTGAAACAAAAATACTCCTTTTGGAATCAAAATTGGTGATCTTTAAGTCTTCTATATGTATTTTCATTGAGTAATTAGAGTACGCTCATGGCAGGGTACACTGGTTTCAGTATTTAGTATGCAGTTACAGATTCTGTGCTCGTTTGTAGTTCTCTATGGGTCTCTGGGTCTCCAGAGCCCGTTTGCCCATCGTCCGATGTCCAATATCCGCGGCTGCTGGCTCAGAATTTATGCATATGACCTTAGTTATTGACATAATTTCGTGGCTGGCGGTTCGGGCACGAAACGAAAACGAAATGCGCATAAAAATGCTGGTTGGATTCCGAAAGGGAGAAAGAGATTCCCCTGTGCTGGCAACGCTTGATTGTGCGAAATGTTCACGCTGCTTCGGACAAATGCGCAAATTTGTACGCAGGGAAGGGAGGGAAGACCGACGAGGATCGGAGGATCAGGTGATTATCACAGCCTCCTCCTCGCCGGGGCATTTGTCAAATTTTCCACTTAATCCGACGTCAGCCGTGCTCGCATGGAAAATTGTCACAGGCACACAGGCGATGGCACAGGCGATGGCCAAGTCCCCGCGTGAAGGCAGGTAAAAGGCGCCCCACGGCGACTCAGCTTCATTGAGTTTCTCTGGCTCGCGGCGCTTTAATTGGTCTTATGAAATGGACAAAGTGCGAAATGAGTTATGCGCACGCGCGCACCCGCAGCTGACTACCCGTACCCAAGTAGTCCCCCAGTTCCTCAGTTTCACAGTTTAACAGTTCCCCAGTCTGGTATCCACCTCGAAGACCAGGTCCAGCACCCGATCTCCGAATCCGAGTACGAATACAAATACGAATACGAATCCGTGGCCGATAATGAACGCATGTGGGAATTCGAAAATTGGATTTGGGTATTGTGCAACCAGCTTGAAGGCAAGTGACACACAGAAAAAAAAAATCAGGTGCATAGTACACTGAAAAGATGCGTCCTTTAAGGAATTTATTTTGAAATCATGTAGAGCCAATTTGTCTTTTTGTAAGCATCTTCAGAATAAACTAAAAGTTTAGACTTAAGGAATCAAATCATTAGGAAATACAATGACAATCTTTATTATAGACGTATTAAACAAATTGGAACTCTTTACATTATTATTTCCAAATATTAAAAATAAGTACCTACATTTTGGTTTAACTATTTATGAATTTTTATTCAAGTTTGTTATTTAATAATAATTATTTAATTAAAGGAAAACTTATTCTAATCTGGACATCGATTTTGTTTCTTACTTATTTTTACTGGTAAATTTAAATAAAATAAGAATGTTTTGAGCTATTGGCAAGCTCAGTTTTGTTCTCAGTGCAGAGCCTTTGCCTTCAGTCTTAGTTTCAGTTTCCCCCCTGCATTTGTATCTTGCGCTGCTGCTGCTGCTGTTGCATTTTCACAGAGACAAAACTGCAAATGCGAATGCGAATCAGAGTTCGAGTGTGAGTGTGAGCACGCAAAGTATCTATTAGCGTCGCCTTTGCGCGCTGAAGTCAAACGGAATCTGTTTAGCAGTCGCTGTCTTTGGGCGTTTCGTTTTTTCTGTTTTCCACGTTCGGGTTTTGGCCATCGCGAATTATCTGTTAATTTGTGGCAATTTAGAGATTTGCCGATACGAAGCTCACTCGGTGTATCCAACAGCAGCTGCTGCTGATACAAGAAGTCGGTGGACAGAAGTCAGCAAGTGACTAAGCGGCATGGATAGCGGATGATCATCAACTGTCGATCGACCAGGATCCCCCATCTGACTGGGCCAAGTTTTAAGTGATTAAAAACACGAATGTTTACCAACTCTGTGATATAGTTACTTCAAATTTTATCAGATGGAGAGGAAATATCATTCTTTTAAGTATTATTTGTATTATAAGATCAATACTTAATCTAATAATAAACCGTATCGGTGTTAATCCTCTACAAAAGCATTCATCAAACCCAAAATACAATACTCCATTTCCCACAAGGCATTCGTTTATCGCACAGACTGTCCCAGCTTCGTACTCGGCTAAGACTAAGCTACGACTGACTTGCGATAAATTCCTGAGCCACAGTAACAGGCTGGGCAAAAAAAGAACAGGCCACAAAAACAAGATGCGGAATGAATTGGAGGGTTTTTTGTGGAGGGGCTCGGACTCAGGCTCACTCGCTCCCAATACGCATGCGCAATTTTTCAAAAGCTTTTAAAGTGAAGAGCCCAGAAAATTACGATGTAATTTTTGTAATTTCTGTAATTGCCTAATTCTGATTAATTTGAATTGACGAACGGAGCCAGCGGAGCTGGGATTAGAGAGGGGAACACAACTCCAATTGGGGTCTGAAAGCCCAACACGATGGCTATTTTTTGCCAGTGCATTGGCATGTAGCCCCAATAAGCATTCCCTGGTTACCTTCTGTGATCTTTTCGCTTCCACTGAAAAGAATCAGATGGTAGCAGAAAAAAATGCAATTTAAAATTGTTTTGCAATGTTTAGTCTTAGAATTTTTGATAAAAGACCAATTATTAAAATGGGGCCATGTTAAAATAAGGTTCTTCTAGGATTTTCAAAGTTATAAGGTCGTTTATGGCGATGAGCTTTTTTTTCAAAAAAATTTATGAAAATCTTAGTTATTATTATTATTTACTAATTTATTTTTAAGAACCTAAGTTTCATTTTCCCAAGTGCACTTATTTCGCACATTCACATCCTATGGACAGTGGTCCGCTTTAGTTAGCTGGTTAACTTGCTCGGACTTCTCCCTCGGCGTCGAATTGAGAGGTCAAATCTGAGAAACTGAAAATTATGCGCCATTGTTGGCTCGTTGCCTCGAACTCGACCAAAGAGCCACAGAAGCAACCGCAGAACAGCAGTCCCGGATTTATCCCCCAGTTGGACTTGGGCCTTTTTGGACTTGGCCTTCATGTAATCCTTACTTATGCGTACTTTTGCATTGAGCTCAGCTCGAGCTCTATTCTCGGCAAGCTTGGATTGCGTGGCCCTCTTTAATTTGATTACAATTTATGAAGAATTATCGCCGAACCCGATCAAAGTTGCTATGGATGATTTTTCTAGGGGTAAGGGACTTAAAGAATCTCTTCTGTATTTGTTTAAAGGATTTTATGTCATTTTATATTTTAATTAAATCCAAATAAAATGATACATACCATTTCATTTTTAATTGGTCCATTTTATTACATTTTGAAAATGTTGACTTTTATCGCAGAAATTTGTTGTGAATCTTTACTTAAAGCAGCTATATATTAAGCGATTTGAATTACTTAGTTCCCGAGTTTTATTATCTGATAAATTTACTGAGAACTGGTGACAAGGTCGCTGGGTTAATCCGCAACCAAGTACTGACCGGGACCGGGGCAACAATAACTCAATTAAATGCTGGCCCATTAATCATACGCCAAGTGGAACCAACGCAGATGCTGCGAAGATGTTCCGGCGATTGGGGACTTGCAGACGACGTGTGAAAATCTCCCGTTGCGATGAAAAATTAAATGCATCTCTATGGATCCGTAGATCATCAATGAAATTTAATATGCAAAAGCAGCAAGCGAGCATCGGGAGCAGAGTTTGGTAAGTTGGTAAGTTGGGAAGTTGGTGAGACGGAGGGACGTTGTCATTGTGTAGCTTAATTAGCCAAAGTTGTTGGCGACCCGCTGATTAGAATGCCATTATAGAATCAGGCAGTCGGACGATTCACGATCTATGATCTGTATTCTACGATCTACGATCCACTTTCCACCGGCTGGAGGCAGCGGGCTAATGAAGTCGTTGCCCAGGCTGTTGATGTTTGGGCAATTAATCAAAACTCGAATCAAAATGGAAATGGAAATTTAATGGCAGACAAAACGATTCATCTAAACGATGGGAAATCGTTCGAATCAGATGGGATCTATCGAGCCCTACACGGCAAGAAAATATTAAAATGTTTCAATCTCTAAATATAATAATAATATAATAATAATATATAATATATTAATAATTTTAATATATCCCTTTCAAACATCTTTTGTTTTATTCTCAAAATGCATTAAAAATATTATTTTTTTTGGAAAACAAAACATTGAACTGAAAATAAAACTTTTGGATTTCGTTAAAATATTTAACGACCTTTAGATATAAGCTGCTTTTTAAGGGGACCTCAAATATTTTTTTCTCTGTCTAATAGAGAGTCATAGTCATAATCTCAACCATAATCGTGGACATGATCATGGCCAATCAAGCCGCACTCTCTCTTTCTATTTGCTAACTGCAACCGCAATTTCGCGGAATGCTCAATAGACTTTTGTTTAATGCTCGACGATAATTTATGCGGCAACTACGAAACGCAGCAGCAGCAGCAGAAAAAGTGCAGAGGAGGAGTGGCTAGGCTGGTACCAAGAACAAATGCGAGTTTTGGACATAATGCGCGAACTTATGCAAATGCAGGGATTGACCAGGCATTGGACCAGGGTCTTGGTCTCGTTGTCCGTCCTGTCCTGGCCTGACTTATGCCTGAAATTTGTCTAGTTGTCAGTAAATATGGGAAATCAGTTTGCAACGTGCGTGCCACAGTGTGGAGATGCAGCCAGGAGGAGGAGGCGACATTGAGACTTAAGCGGAAGGCACAGCAGGAGCGTAGATAGCCAGCATCAGATACAGATACACAGACGACTGGTAAATGGCGACAACATATAGCCGCTGAGAAATCCCACAAAGGAGGCACTCTCCAAAAAGGTAGAAAAAAAAAACAGGGTGGAATATGCAACATGTTTTTTTCTGCTAGAGATTGATGCCTATTGACTATTGATGCGGCGGGGTCAGCTCCGAATTCAGCTGCAGTTTTTGCCTCAGTGAGTGGCATATGCATATGAGCAGCCACCGATATCCGCGGCTCCATAAGGATAATGCTCACAGAACGCTGGAGATCGCAGGTTGCTTCAAGACACAACGAAATTTGCAATGCAAAGCGTGGATAGAGTTTGAGAAGAACCAAAGCCAAGTGTGTGCAGAAATTCTACGGCAAAGTTTCCAGACCATAGAATTTCTCTTGACAGAATTCTTAAAGTTTTAAGTCGTTTTGAAAAACAAGAAATAAAGGTCGAGAAATATTACCCTTTTCGGTTAATTACATAAATGTATGTAACATTTCTTGCTTTTAATGAACTTTATTAACGATTTAGTTCATTTTTTATTTGAAGGATATGCCTAAATAAACTTGAAATTATAATAAATCCACATTAAATTTCAAAGTTGTTTAAATTTAAGACATTTTGATTATCTCGTATTTAACTTTTATAATATACCCCTGGCAGTCCATTATCACGCAGTATTAATATGAGAACTTTTTAGAGGTTCGATGAACCAGCTAGAAAACTTGTGCTGCCGTTTGTCTCAGGTTTCCGGAGAACTCTCGCTAAATGCCGCAAATTTATTCATAACTTTGGTTTATGGGAAGCGTTTACATAATTTCGGTGACAAAGAATCGATCAGAATCAGAAGAAACCCTCGTCGTTTTCTCGTTTCCCTCATAAGTCATTTGACAAATCGATGAGATTTCAAATTCAAAATTCGCATAAAACCGCCAAGTATTCAATTCGCTTGTTGTGTAACATAAATTCACCGCAAGAATTAATCCCCAGTTGGAGTCAATTAGTATTTTATGGCGCTTTTATAGATTCAGCTTGTCTTTTTTGAGATCCGACCCAGAGATCAAAGACTAAGCGCCAGAGCCAAAGGTTAGCCAAATTTAGGAATTAATTTTCCCGTGCTATTATTTATACCAGATCGACACAGCAGTCCTACTTCATTAGCACAGCGCTGAAACCCACCCAAGTTGTTCTGACGATCAGGCTGCTCATGTAAGTGGAACGCCGCCTTATCAACCGACTGGCCGAAGTCGAAGAAGTCCAAACCAAGCTGGCGACCAAGTCGTGCCATTCTAAACCCGGCTTTTATATCGAAAGCGTATTTCAATTAAAACTAAAACAGAAGGCCAAACAAGTTGCGGAACTCCCATGATCCGAGAGAGATCTTTCTCACCCGCGAGCCCCTACACAGACAAAATCTAATTTTATTATATCTCATTCAAGCCATTTTATTTAAATGTTATAAACTTGCTACATTGCCAAATTGCTTAATTTTGGCAATAAAAAAGGCTAGGCAAGCGGTCAATGTCTAATTAAATATATTATTTTTTTTAGATTAATAGTATCAATTACAAAATTGTAAGTTTTTAATTGTTCGTATATTTACATATATTTACTTATTTGGTCTATGTAGTTTTTGAAAAGTTAACATTTCGATTCATTTAATAAAAAATTCACATACATTGTTGGAAGTTCATAGTATCAACGGTTAAACAAATGGGGAATTCTTATTTAAAAATTCATGGTTTATACAAGAATTTTCTAAATGTTAAATATTTTCACAATATCTATTTGTGCTTCCACATTCTGAGTATTTTAAAATACCATTTCACATACATTTTTTGAAGTGCATGACATCTTCAGAGAAGGAGACGTACGAACGCATGAAAAATCGAACAAAATGCGCGTCTCATTAAAAATTCGCATAATTTACAGATTAATGAACGACGCCGGGGTCGACAGAGCGACAACGACAACGACAACAACGATGACGGCGTCGGCTACCGAAATAAAATAGCGAAATTTATTGACATTTCTCCTCTCAGCCCCCTTTAGTTTAAAAATCAGAGGAGGGGGTGGAATTTACGGTATTGAATGGAATTCTGCATTCAAATTATGATTTGATGATGAGCCTATTGACAGGTCGAGATCAGAGCAGGAATTCCAGCAGCTCCATCTATTAGATGTGCATGGCCATAACAAAGGATTAGACCGGGATTTTCCAGGAGTTTGGGATGGGCAAATGGGACACAAGTCGCAGGCAAATAAATAAAACTTACTATCGGACGCAGAAAATCAACAAGCAGCAAAAAGGCCACAGAGGAACTACTTAAGTTGGTTAGTGAAGATTTACATACCCTGTTAAAATACACATTATTATTTTTAAGATACGTTGATTTCGCGAAAATACAGTTAATCGAAATGTTCTACTAACAAATGGTGTCGCATACATTAATTTGTTTAACATTCAGTTAAATTAAGCTATTAAAAAATTTATATATATTTGATTGAACTTTGATTAAGTTATACGAACAAATGTTGTGACGATAAGTAATAAATGTAGTTGAAATGGGTTTATGGTACCAGTTTACACCGTAAGCGAAATGATATGATGATGATATACTGTTAGGTTTAGTGTTCAGCCTTTTATTTTTTGATATATATGATAATATTGACAAAACACTGCAAAAAAAGACGCTTTTCCTTACATTTTTTCAAATCCTTTTCCCTTAGCATTCTAAGTGGCCTCATTTTACCTCTATATTTTCTACGATAGGCCTAACAAATCAATTTGAAAATTTGATTCTGAATAATTTGATTTCCCATTACTTTATGGTTGGAGTAGTTTATTCCAATTTAATAGATTCCATTCCATAAGTGCGTAGAGAAGGACCTGGGATCTTAAAACAAGAGAACCGATTTTAAAACGACATAACCCAATAAAAATCATATTCTGAAGAATTCGATATTATCGCTAAGGAATTCGACATTTTTATTGATAGGGCTTTGATAGTTTCTATTTCGGAAGTGTGTAGATAAAGCGCTAGGACTCAAAGGCGACAGATTTAAGGAAAAAGAGATTTTTGCAAGAGGGAGAGTATTCGAGGAGACAGAAAAAATCCAAGTCCAAGTCTCATTCTCAGTTGGAGTCGCAGTTCCACGGCCTGCAACATGTGGCTAAACAACAATTTATGATGTTGCCGCTGACAGGCGAATGTTCTTTGCAGTTGTTGATGATGACGATTCCAAGGATGATGACGACGACAACAACAACAGCAGAAAGCAGAAAAACGCGGCTACAACAACAACGACAATGTTGCTATTGATTTTAAGGCGAATGAATGGCCCAGCCCAGTCCTCAGTACTCAGTGCTCAGTGCTCAGTCCTCTTCCTCCATATTTTTGCCGGCTAGGATGTTGCAGCTATGTAACTTTGCATATTACTCGCATGATGGATTCCGATTCGCTTCGTTTTGTCGTTTTGTGTGTGGGCTTGCTGCACAGCAAACAACCTCGATGTTGAACGTCGATCGTTGATCGCTGAAAGCTGAAATGCTGAAATGCTGTACGTTGTTGTTCTGGGCCCCGAAATGTCGACAAAGCAGGAAGCAGCTGGAGATGCCCGCTGATCGATTGATGTGATCTGCTAATCCAATCTCTACACCGGAGTGCCGAATTTAAATGGCGAATGGCTGCTGCAAATTATCCACCATATCCAAGCGTCCATCCATCGAATTCCATCCATAAATCCATCAAATCAACTCCGGCTGAGCCTCCTCCCAAGTGTCCGTTGCCATTAACTGATTTGCAATCAGCGGGCGGGCACTGAGTCCCCTTTTCTTAGCCTCCTCTACTAAGCCCACCCCCCTCTTCTCAACCACATTCAAGTACGCCTCTGATCTTGGCCTGCGTGTGGGTGGCGGCAGTGGCCAGCTTCATTCGCTCTAATCGAGATCTCTGATCGCTTTGTATATACACCAACAAAAATCAAATTTCAATTAGGTGAGAGATGGATTTAAAAACAAAAATGTTTTCTTTCTAAGCTAAAACAAGAATACCCAAGTTAAAATTTGATTTACTTTATTTCAAGTTGTATAACAAATCACTCAGCCATTGAAGTAATAATAACTAATAGATTTTAAATGTTAATATATTAAAAAAAATAATTTTAAAATAAATTAAATATATATTTTTTTAAACTGTTCGCTTAGCTTTCTTTTTGTGCAACCAGACATAACACTCTTTGCTTTTCAAGTGACTGTCAAGATTGTTGTTACTCTCATGTTGTTGTTGTTAACTCATTTCATTTGAAAAGTGGCAAATGCGGACCGACATATAAGCGACGTCATTTACGGTTTTGACAAGCGGCGAATGACCAAATGGTTAACCATTATCCATTGTTGAGGCTTACCTCCCGCAACTGGCGTGATCCACCATGCCGATTCCATTCCCACTTGCTTTTTAAGCCACCAACGCGCAGCATTCCCAATAAAAGAGCAACACATGTTGCTGCAACTTTGCGGCAATGTTGGTTCCAGGGATGTGGCACGCACTTTTCGTGTAAGTTTCCCAGACAAATTGCAGAATTGGCGAATACTCGAGAGTTCGGCGGAATAGGGCGCGGTATCAGAATCCCAAAAAAACGGGTAGAAACATTTGTTTTCATATTTCAGATTTAGTAATTTGCGTAATTTTTTGCAATATTAAAACTAAGAATTTTAGTTGCAAAGAAACTAATATTCTTTTAATATTTTATGATTATAAACAGTTTCAACTTTTCTTAGCTGTTACAAACTATGTTCACGCAAATCTAAACATATTGGTTAGCAATTTCAAATGTAAATCTTGGGTGAAATAGCTATTATCCACATAGGGATCCGAATAGCCCAGTGTTCAGCCCCCTTTTCCTTTTCTTTCGTTTGTTACAACTTACGCAACATTTGCATTGTCTCGTTGTTGACGCAACTTTGTTGCTCCTGCCTAATTTCCAGACCCCCGAAAAAAACAATGGGATGAACCAGGAGCAAGAGGCGGAGGATGGGGACAGCGGAAGGGGCGGGGCAGCGGGGCTGCATACCAAACACTCAACGCCGCACTTTACCCCCTTGCATCCCCTTTATCTCATCAGCGCACTTTGTTGTACAGAGCAAAAAACATATATATTGAAAACTAACCAGCCAAAAATTATTTATACAATGTTCTTGAATTCGCTAAAAGTGGATAATGTTCAAATATAACCGCTTCTCTTAAATTTTTTTTCTATGGCTGAATTTATTTTAGTTCTACCAATTGCTAGATGATAACATTTTTATATTTGACCCAAAAATTTGTTTCATATCATATCGATTTTTTTCTGTGTAGAGCCACCACTTCAACTGCACTCGGCAACAACAACTTGGCACACAGGTGAGCATGACTGCTAACCGGTTTTAATGCTCAGGTGAGAGAGAGAGCAGCTAATTTACATGCCAGAAGAGCCTGGACTCGCCACAAAAACAATGGGTAGTTATAGTAGAAGGCCCTCTCTCGCAGCCAGAGAATATATATAGATAGCTCTCTTTCCTGGCTAATTGTGGACCTGTCGTCGATTTTATTTTGTGTATTGTGTGTGCACCTTTTGAAATTCTTCTCCAATTCTCTTGGAGTAACCGACCAAACCACTCTGGGGAGAAACTATTCCACCTCTCAATGATCTTCATTACAGCGATCTCTTGACCACAGGTGGGTTTCGAGGTGGGTTTTCGGGCATCCTGAAGAAAGAGAGAGAGACAGGGAGAGAAGAGAGCCCCGGCTCCAGTCTCCAGTCTTCAGACTTCGGAACTCGCCAGTCTTTCGTGTGTTTTCGTCGCAGTCACATTGGAGAATCGCAGCGAGCGGAGGAAATTCGTTTCTCAGTCGCGTTCTCCTCGTGTCGCCGTCGGAATTCGAGCTAGTATAAATCCGGCTAAAATATTTATTAATCTAAGAAAATATATATATATACGAAAGAGAGTGCAAGAAAATCCTTAAGTGCAGTGCAGACAAATCAAAGTTGATATAAAAAGGAATCAATTTATTTAAAGCCCCTGAAAATCTTCGTTCGCCGCGTTTTTAATTTTGTTTTCGTCACCGTTTTTTTGTCGCCGTCGTCGCTGCTTTTTCGCCGCGAGTGAGAAAAGTTTTGTGAAAATTTGTTATTTCCAATAATATTCAAATTGCCTAGAATTTTCACAAATCAGCAAAAGAGTGTGTTTCAAAAAGGCAGCCAAGAAAACCCAACAGCGAATACAGAAACAAAACAACTCAGCACCAGCAGCAGCACAACAACAAATATATACAGAGTAAAAGGCGAAAAGAAATATTGTTCAACAAGTCAAACGAGTTCTTTTTGGCTCGCTTCGGCCGTGTGGCTAAAGATACAACAACATTGTGTTTGTGGCAGCGGGTTTTCGCCTTGTTTTTTTTGTATTTGTTGCTGCCGTCGTTTGCGCCTTTGGTGAAAAATATTGGCAACAGCCGTAGCCGTAGCATTTCTGCGGCTCAAAAGCAGCAGCACAGCACCGCAGCAAAGAAGAGGCCAAGAAATGTAAGAGAAAAGATGAAAAGTACCACCCAAAAAATAAGCCCATACTTAAAAGGGGACAAAGTCAAAAAAGACAGTTATAATTGTAAGAGAATTTACCAAAATCAACAGAGTTAAGCCTCGGGTAAAGACCAAAAACAGTATTAACCTTTCTTAGAAGTGAACAAGCAAAGATTTAAATATTGCGAACAAATGGAAGCATTACACAATGAAAAATCTTCGATAATACTCTGGCTAAATATTATAGAACAAAATCTTTAAAAAAATTATAACCAATACTCTGAAACATAGTTGAAAATAAAAAATACCAAGTCAATCAATTGAGATTTATTTTTCTTACTTCTAGAATGCAATTCAGCAATTGATTTTAAATGTACTTAAGCATAAGCACGTCTATTGTTTGAAACCCAGAAATATGTTTTAATGAAAAGTCAACTAAGAGTATACAAATATACGAAAAAGAAAAAATAATTTTGAGAAAGATAATAGGTAAAACATTAAGGCTTAAGATTAAGAGTTAACCTTTTAAAAGCCTAAAAATAAAAGATAAGAGCCCAAAAACTAAAGTAAACACCCAGAATTTGGAAAGGCGTAGATTGGGCTCGGGCCTTATTAGATATTTTTCTTTTATTTTGTGCTGGGGAAACAGGAGCGAAAACAACTTGAAATAGTCAAATTGGTAATCGAAAGCGATGGACCCGAGAATGAGGTTCGGTTCCAGAAGAGGAAAACACACATTCTACTCTCTGTGAACCGCCTCCTCTTGGGTGCTTGTATTTCTATCTATTTCTGTGTGTTTCTGCCTCAAGTTCCCAGTCGTCGTCTTCCACTTTGTATTCCATTTCTCCAACCACTGTTCGAGTTTTCCTCTTTTTCATCTTCGCCTCGGTTTTTTTTTTTGTGTTGTGTTGTTCGCTCCCAAGGAAAATGTGGAAAAACAAATAGAGTCGGTGTTCTTGGCGTTGGTGTGGTTGGGATTTTTCTTCTACCTGTTTTACACGTCGCCCAGCGACGACGATTGAGGCTCGATCGATCTCTAATCTCCGTCGATACGGAGCGACACGTGAAGGGAATGGAAATGTGCGCAAAGTGTCGCCCAGCTGTGATTCCTGGAAAAAACTCCAAAGAAAAGACAGCTATGACAATACCAAATACTACACAGAAACAAAAACTTAAAAGTCCATTGGAGGAAATAAATAGCGAGTTATACATTACAATTTTAGACGTATAAACACATACAACATGACTCAAGTAGATCATAATTTCACAACATGTCTGTTATTAGATTTTTCTTGTTCGTAGATTAAAAAGTATAAACATATATTTTTTCAAATAAATATGTATTTATTTCAATTTGTGTGTGTAAACTTTTTTTTATACGTTCTTTATTCTCAGTAACGACATGAAACTATTTTATATCTGACAATTTTCATGTAAGAAGTTCAAGGCGTGCTCGGGTTTTTTAATGCCATTCCAATTAAATTTCTGTGCGTTGTTAAATTATTAAGCATCTTTTTTACCGGGGGGCCTATTTCAATTTTCATGCTGCTAAAAGCCGGAGCAGTCGGAACATTAGGGCCTAGTTTTTATGGCCCCTAATTTACACTTCCTTTTGAAGTTGGAAAACAAAAGACCGCCGAGTTCAAAGTTGAGCCGAGAGAGAAGGGAGAACAGAATAAAATATAATTTTCATTTCCCATTTTTGTGTGTTAGTTTCCTCCAGCCCCGGTCCCTTCTAAACATTTGCTTTATCAGACCTAACGGGCATAAACTGTAGGTTTTTCATCGTCTTATCTCTAGACGGCGGCAGGTGTTCGTGCAAAGGTGCGGGCGCACAATCGTAAGACTGAGGACACAAACTTGCAAAACGCAGTTTAATGCGCTTTAAATTGCTCCAATGTCCGCCGGCTTTCCCCCTTTTTCCCCACTAATTGCCGCAATGCTTAGCGCTGTACAAACAAAGATTACTCTTTAATCTATTTTCGCGTGTGTGCGGAGAAAAAGCCATCAGAGCGGACCACACACATTCAGCCCGATCTGCCGGGAAAATTACATTAGACGTGGCCGAGGTCTGCACTGAAAAAAAAACAGCAGATCGAAATCAATTTGATTTTGTTTTGATGTGTAATTTTTTTGTACATAGGAAAATGTTGAAGATTAATCAATCTCCTATTTATGGAATAACATTAAAATGAGTAAACTTTATTTTAACAACATGACTATATATTAGAATAAAGCAAAAAAAATTTTCGAGAATGTCTTTTTTTGATAAAAAAAATGGTACCCAAGCACAATATAATATTAGTTTTTCGTTGTGTATGGGAACACACGCACCTGCTGTAAACACTAACACCCGCTTTTTAACGGGGACTTAGGGGAATTTTCCTCGCGCTAATTTCTTTGTTGAGCCTCATGCGAGTTGGCACCGCGGACATTCGAATGTGACTTGGCCTGTGATTAGTCGGCGAATATGTTCATCGTCCATCGTCCATGGATGAAGACACTTCTCGCGCTGAGAAAAGAATGGAACAGGTTGTGGTTTCGACTTGATCTCGTGCCAGGTGGGCATAAATATTTGCCAACACAATAAACCATCTTAATTCGAGCATCTTGCGCAGACCAATCTAAAATTCGATGCCGTTTTATGGCCACATGGCTCTGGCCCTGATATTGCACGGGTAAACATCATTAAAACAAAATAAAATGAGGAATGCCATCAATTTGATTAATCAGAAAATAAAACAGAAGGAGCAGAAATAAAATTATCTGCTTTAAAAGGCATTTTAGACTAGACGAAATCATTTTTAACAAAAGTGTATCTTATTTAATAACAAAGAAGCACTTTCAAAATGAAACTTTAGATAAAGTTATAAATTATTTGAAATATTTTATTGATATTTTATAGTTTTTTAGTCCGTTCAAAGAACAGGGTATTCGTTTTAAATACTCACACTTGTTTGTCAGACCCATAAACATGTTGCCTACATAATTTGATTTGTTTTATTGGTCATCATTCGTTATAGAACCAGAATATTACGACTGGAGATAAGCGAGAGCTGAACGTTATACATTTTGCTGCCTTCCGAAATCGGATGCTGATTGAGAAATATTTTTGTGTTTTACAGTAAAAGTCGGGTGCTGCCATGGGTTAATGAACCGCTTTCTGAACACTGTATCGGGAATTAGCATTTGGGGGCTGCGCCTTGGCTTTATACCCTAATGGTGGCCATAAAACGCGCCAAACAATGGCCAAAAACCCAACCAGCAATTATTGCTTAATGCTATCCAAACAAAACTTGGAATCTGAGTCAACGAGGAGATGATGCCATGGACGACAGACTTCCGGTGTAAATCTATTAATACCCCATAGTTGTTGCGGAGATGGGCTACCCACGGATAAGTAGGGTACCATTGGAAAAAAAATGAGCCACAAGAGCCATTTTAACTATTGAAGTGCGCTTAAAAATGCAGTTCAAATGGTTCAAGATAGGCAGGGTTTCTATTTATTTGTGTTCTTATCATCCATAAACAATACTTTAAATTACAAGTGTTTTGGCATATTAGAGTATAACGATCTGATTCTCCTTTTTTTTTTGCGACAATCTCTAACGAGAACGTTTTTCATTTTTGTACTCCCATCTGCAACTGGTAGATGTTGCGGCTGTCATGGCAGCCGATAAGATATGAACCGAAACATCTCATCTCTGTCGTCCTTCCTTTTTTTCCTGACACTTGCTACTAATTAGCGCTCATTATGTGATTCCTCGACAGAATCGGGAATCCTCCGCACTGGCAATTAAAAAGTGTCAAACTTGCTTGTTTTCAACTGACCAAGGCCCTTTTAAAAGTGAAATGAAATGAAGAAACCAGGTAAAATCGAAATGAAAAACGCAATGGAAATGAAATCGAAAATCCCTGGTTTCACTTGCATTTTCGCACTTTTCCTAGCAGAAAAACACTCGTGTTTACTTCACGCTTTCGCGGCTTTTGGTTTTGCTTGGTTGGCTTGAAATCTCTCGGAGTCGGATCTTTCGGATTTGCATCTAAATGAGTTCGATTAATATGCGGACAATTAAAGTTTCGCTGTTTATAGCCTGCCGTCTGGTGTGTGTCGGACAATTAGAAACTCATTTGAAATAACTTATTAGCTGGTAGACTGGCCCATATAAACTCAGACAGTCAGTCCGCAGCCGCCGCCCCCCTCGTCTTTTTTTCATAAATTACTCAACATTTAATTAAACACGCTTTAAAGCGTCTACTTACCACCTACTTAGCCTCTGGTTTTAGACAACAATTTTGCATAATTTGCAGTTAAATCACGAGCGGAACCGCAGCAAAAACAGTAACAACAACAACATCAACATCAACCCAAACAAGTTGATTTTCTTCTTCGACTCTTTTTAATTGTTCGAGTAGAAAATCTCTGCTTCTGCTACATGTGTAATGTGCATGTTAATGAAGTCTGTTAAAAGCTTTTATTTTTGTTTTAGTCGCCTGTTGTTTGGTCAGTGATTAAGCGTTTACAAAACACTTCTTCCGGCTACCGATTCTCCTTGTTTTCCCTATGTACATGCAAATCTTGTGCTCCAGTTTGGTTTACCATTTGATTGCCGGTTTGAGGCCTTAAAATTGTAGCATAATCACGAGAGCTGTAGATTTCCAATTTGCCTTTTTAAAGCTAAAATCATACGAGATGTATGGATATCTCAGTTGTAAAAAAATGCAATGCAAGAGTAAGCAAAAGCACATTCTTAATTTTTTTTTAAATCGTTTCCACTTTAAAATTATATTAAAAATATTTTATATATATTTCCGCTGTGGAGTTTTAAATGATTTTACATGTGGACTTTAATTATCAGTAACAAAGGCATTTATAAAATATAAAGCACTTTTGTAGTAAAAATCAGCAAATAATGTCCGATTTTTAATAGTAAATATTCATTTTAAATACCTGTTTGCATTTACAGTAGTTTTGTTGCTAAAAAACTTGGACCGATCCTCATCGTTTCTTCATCACCTATCTCTTTTTATTTTTTTTTTCATTGGCCAGCCTAATTAGTTGGGCTGTAAAGTTTACGCTGTTATTGTTATGATTGTGTACGTTTAATACCGCTCTGCGGTGTTATGGGTATTTGTTGTTGCTTTTATTTGCTATTAACTAGATTTTATTGATGCCGCTCTGTTTTTGTTTCTGATTTTTCAGTATTCCCCTTTTTGGTTGGTACGCTTTTACGAGCTTTTGTGCGCTCGTAAAAACATCAAAAAAAAAGCAAACAAAAAGAAAGACAAGAAAATTAAATTCTCTCGGGAAAAAGCATAATTTTTAATGGCCAAAACCTGGGCTGGCAACGTGAAATTGTTCCCTGGTCCCTGGTCCCTGGAACTCTGGCCAAGAACTGGAACCACAAATATAATTACAACTTTGTCACTCGATATTAGATGCTGCCAGAGTGCACAGAACCCCAAGACACTAACTCTGCCACATGCATTTTTTCATTAGCCAACAGAAAGAAATGTTGCAGATTAAAGTGAAACATTACAGACTGGTTCTCAAATTTTGATTCTTTTGTCTGAGGTAGTTTTATGACAAAAGAAATAATGGGTAATAATAATTTCAACTTACACGAAAAAGTTCCATTGTTCTAAAAATGCCTATGAGAAAAATGCAACAAACATTTTGTCGGTGTCACTGAATTTTTAGACTCAATCTTTTCGGAAGGAAAAAAAAAATAGCGCCAAGGTCTTTGTGCAAATCGTCGTTTACAACTCTTTTCTCGCAGTGCAAAATGGGAGCATTTTGTTCCATCCACTGGTCATTTCCCACAGCTACGGTCATTTCCAACGGATCTCAGATCTCAGGTGCAGCCACACGCAAGGCGACCGACCGGCCGACCGCCAGCTGGCACTCAAATCGGACTGCTCCACGATCCCAGATCTGCAGAGATCTCTGGACGGGAGCTGTCCAACTTGGGGCGCCAGGGATCTTGGATACTAACGGCAAAGGCAATGGCAATGGCAATGGGAATGGGAATCGGGAACCGCTCCACGGGCTTTCTAATGTGTTCGGGTATTAGCAGTTCATCCAAACTTATGACAAGTGCAAATCAAAATGACGTTTCCGCAACGGCAGCTCAACTCGTCTTTTCCTGGAGTAATTTGCGTATCACAGAGTTGCAGTTTATTAAATTACGCCCCAAGTCATGGAAGGAAGGGACGTGGGACATGGGACACGGGACATGATCATTATAAAGTTATTAGAGGCCTAATGGTAGCGGCATTTCTCGATGGACATGAAAGGCTTGCAGAAATCTTTCTTTGTTTGCGGGGATGTGATGGTTGTGTGTCAATCATTTGAAAGGGAAGAATCCGTCAGTCTTCTAACGCCCAGCCTGATCTCTTCGTTTCCCAAGACTCTTTAATTCGGGTTTAATTGCTGGCTGGCTGATTGAACAGGATCATCTGGTCTGTACTCTCAAGCGCTAGCAGTTGTAAGATCTCTATCTGATCACGAAATGAAATTTTCTAAGGCATTCCCAAAACAATAATCATAATTTTATATATCCCTCTTGTTCTTTTTTGTATTTTCGCTTATCGCGCGAGAAAAATCTTTCCAAATTGCAGTGGAAACAAATGTTGTTTTGGCCACTCAAAGAAAAAAGTGTTAGTCATGGTCTTGTTAACTAAATTGTTCGCCACGAATTGCTCGGACCTCGGACGAAGCATTCCCTCAGTTCGATTCCAATTCCAGCCACATGGCATTAGTTCTGAGTCCAGAGTTTCTGGTCATCCAGCGCAATGGCAACTTTGGCAGAGGAATTGTTTTTTCGATTTCTCTTGGAATGTGTGTGTGTGTTTGTGTGCCAGTCATATTTCATCGAGAGCCCAAAAACCAGAACCAGTATAACACAGAGGTCCAAAAAGCAGGCCCGAGACCCTTTTAGCCTTTGAACCGTTCGCACGCAGGTAGAATCGGCATCGGCATCGACTTCGGCATAGGCATCGGCAACGTCCGCGTCTTTTGTCTTCATTCCTGATCTTTCTCGGCCGTCTATTAGCATTTCAAATTCCCCCAAATGGCCAAATGAAAATGCCTCCACCATGCGTAAGCCTCTCCATCCTCGCCATCATCATCATCGTAGCATCGAAGCATCGTAGCATCATAGCATCATAGCAGTCATCAGGCGGAGCTAAGCGCATTGGGGCAGTTATCAGTCTATTAGCTGCAACTATGCGTTCTTCTCTTGGGGGTTCTCAATGTTGGCTTTTTGTCTAGGCGCAAAACTTGTGGTGTGGGCGGGGGATTATGGTCAAAGCCCATTTGTCACTATTGCATCGCCACAAAATATTGAATTAGTTGGTGCTGAAGTTTGGGAAGAACTGAGGACTTGGTTGAGGCTTAAAATTATTTCAATACATGATAAATTATGAATTTATACAGGGGAACTTTAAAATTCATTAATTTTAGTTTCCAAATTAACAAACGTTTTAAAGTGGTATACACAATATTAGATATTCTTTGACAAAAACTTAAACTTAGACTTTCTATATCCTATTTATACTAACCTATGGTTATGTTTAAGTTTGGAAAAAACTGAGGATTTCCTTAAGGCTTAAAAGTTTTTTGAAATACATATATATATATATAGGTAGCTTTTAAATTCATTAAGTTAGTTTTCAAATGAAAAATCATTTTAAAGTTATGTACATAAACTTTGATATTCCATATTTAGTTTACAATTTTTAGCAGGTTTTTTAAGTTGCATACATATTTAAACTTAAAATATCAATGGCGTAAACATAAACTTATATATTTTTCACTCTCTTCTATTTTAGATTTGCCATGGCCTTGCTAGAAGGAGGTTATCTCTGTCAGGGACGTTCTTAGCTCCTTTAAGTTTTCACCCGAAAATTCACCCACAAGTGGATGCATCAACCATGAAAGCAGCAATGGATTCGGCAGTAACGACGAGGACATCCATGGGGAACCACCAGCAGCCGAAGGACTTTACCATGTTCCATCGATGCCGGAGACGTTGCAACATCAAATCGATATCTTCGCCACCCGCCCTGCATCCCTCGCACATGCTGAGCAAAGGCCTACTATGTCTTTTGGTGATCCTACTCTGGGGACACTCTACTCAGGCTGCCTCCAGTGATAAGGAAAGGGAGCGAAAGTTGGAGGTCTTTGAAGGCGTGGCGGTGGATCATCAGATCGGTTATATAGGGGACTTCGATGGGATTGATAGTGGTCCGCCGTATATCATTGTGGCCGAGGCGGGCGTGGAAACTGATTTGGCCATAGATCGGGCCACAGGGGAGATCCGCACCAAAGTGAAGTTGGACAGAGAAACTCGAGCTTCTTATAGTCTGGTGGCCATTCCACTGAGCGGTCGTAATATTCGAGTGGTGGTCACGGTCAAGGATGAGAACGACAATGCACCCACGTTTCCACAGCCCTCGATGCACATCGAATTTCCAGAGAACACGCCCAGGGAGGTGAAGAGAACCTTGCTGCCGGCTAGGGATCTTGATCTGGAACCGTACAACACCCAGCGGTATAATATCGTATCGGGGAATGTTAATGACGCCTTTAGGCTGTCATCTCACCGCGAAAGAGATGGTGTGCTGTACTTGGATCTGCAGATCAGTGGTTTTCTGGACAGGGAAACCACACCAGGCTATAGCCTACTCATTGAAGCTCTAGATGGTGGAAGTCCTCCCTTGCGGGGATTCATGACTGTCAACATAACCATTCAGGATGTGAATGACAATCAACCGATTTTCAATCAAAGCAGATACTTTGCCACAGTTCCAGAAAATGCCACTGTGGGCACGAGTGTCCTTCAGGTTTATGCATCCGATACGGATGCCGATGAGAATGGTCTGGTGGAGTATGCCATCAATAGAAGACAGAGCGACAAGGAGCAAATGTTTCGCATAGATTCCAGGACAGGAGCTATTTACATCAACAAGGCATTGGATTTTGAAACTAAAGAGCTGCACGAACTTGTGGTGGTGGCCAAAGATCATGGCGAACAGCCTCTGGAGACGACAGCCTTTGTTTCCATAAGAGTCACCGATGTGAATGACAATCAGCCCACCATAAATGTGATTTTCCTAAGTGATGATGCATCGCCAAAGATATCGGAGTCTGCTCAACCGGGGGAATTTGTGGCCAGAATTTCGGTGCATGATCCCGATTCGAAAACGGAGTATGCCAATGTCAATGTCACTCTCAATGGAGGAGATGGGCACTTTGCCTTGACCACCAGGGATAACAGTATTTATTTGGTGATAGTCAAGCTGCCGCTGGACAGGGAAATGGTTTCCAACTATACCCTAAGTGTGATAGCCACCGATAAGGGAACGCCCCCTTTGCACGCCACCAAATCGATATTCCTGCGCATTACCGATGTCAACGATAATCCGCCCGAGTTCGAGCAGGATTTGTATCATGCCAATGTGATGGAGGTGGCCGATCCGGGTACTTCGGTTCTCCAAGTCTTGGCCCACGATCGCGATGAGGGTCTGAACTCGGCTCTGAGCTATTCCCTGGCCGAGACACCTGACACCCATGCCCAGTGGTTTCAGATTGACCCACAAACGGGCCTGATCACCACTCGATCACATATCGATTGCGAAACGGAACCGGTGCCGCAGCTAACGGTCATCGCCAGGGACGGCGGCGTACCGCCACTTTCCTCATCCGCCACTGTTTTGGTCACCATCCACGATGTAAATGACAACGAACCGATCTTCGACCAGAGCTTCTACAATGTTTCCGTCGCTGAAAACGAACCCGTGGGCAGGTGCATACTTAAGGTGAGTCATTAGTTCAGTACTAGTATTTCCAACTTCCAGCTTCCAACTCCCGTTTTTCCATCGGTGGGTGACCCACTTTCCGGGTGGGTCATTAAAATCGTTTGTCTCGCCACCAACAGCCTCGAATCCACACACAACGAGCGTTGCTTATGGATTTTCCACGTACTTGGGCCCCAAAACTAATCTCATGCATCAATTACCCGCTCCCAGTCAGATCAGTCAGTCGGACATCGGACATCAGACATCGGACATCAGACATCGTTAGACGTTGGACGTTAGACGTTGGCCATAAGACATCAGACATCGGGCCTTAAACATTGACTTCGACATCCGTAGGGAATCGTGAGGGGGAGGGGAGTTAGATGGAAGCGGTGCATGCCACGAGATGCAATTGGATGAGGAAGGGGTATATAAAAATTGTGATGAAGCTGGTAATGCAAAATATTGAAGTATTGAAAATAATCGTATTTAAAATCTTTTATTTTTCAAGTCTCAGATAATAATTATTTTATCAAGTTCGTCTGCAGGGTTTAAAAAAGTAAGATAGATTGTACCAATTTTATTTTTTGTAATAAAGTTTTAAGAATGAAAAAGATAATACAAAAAATAAACGGACGATGTTGGTTTAAAAAATTTGGAAAGGGTATACCCGATATTGTTTGTCAATCTTCAAGTATTGTTAACTTCTTGTTAACTTCTTTGGGCACACACAAATTTCAAACAGTTCCCGTTCATACCTCCCAAATTCCCCCCACTACCATCCTCATCCGCACCCTGAGCAATGCAGGCTTCTCACTCTTTTGTAGTTAATCCATTCATCATCGGGTAATTACATTTTTATAACATTTTTCTCCGCTCACAGAAACAAAATGGGCATTCAAAAAAAAAAATAGGGAAAAAAGTTTCGAAAAAAAAAACATCAACAACAGAGAGACAAGGCCTAAAACCGTTTCAAGCGCTTAACGAAGGCATTTTGTTCGCTCTTTCCTTCGCGGCGGCTATCACCCATTCTACTATATGTATAGTAGGTACAAGAGCGTCTCGAGACGTCGACAAGATTTTTGTTCAGACTATCAAATGTGACCTCTCTTGTCTCTCAGAAAAACAAGGAAAAAACAAACCGACAACGAAACGCTGGAAAAATAAGCTCGCGACCAACTGACTGAAAATGTAGCCGCGACTCCAAACTTCTCAGCAATTTAACAACAACACGAGTTTCAACTCAGCGCAATGTTAACAACAAAAAGTTAGGAAAAACATGCCGAACAATTAAATACCCTAGTAGCAAATTTTATTTGATAGAATTAACTATCAGTTTGAAATTAGACTTTCAATGATATTTTTACATACTAAGCAAGCTATGTTGGGAAGTAATTGATGTTAGCATTATTAATTTTAGAATAGTTGTCAAAGTAATGTAATCTCTTCTTAATATTTTCTTAGTCATTTTACGGTCAGTTATTAAGATTTATGCGCCTAAGCTTTAACTTGGTGAAGTAAATTTTATCTAGTTTATGTTAAAAACAAAAGCTTTATCAAACACCTTCTTTAACTGTCTAAATCTGCTTGGCTGGTCAACTTATCACAATCTTGGGGACCCTCCATGGCTAATTATAGCTTAACTACGCAGATACCTTAATTTCGCCCGTCGGCTTAGATCATTTCCGCAACCCAAGGCAATCAAATCGAATCAAATCACATCTCATCACAGGTCCAACAACGTGAGAGAGACCAAATTAACGGACACCGGGACAGAGAAACGAAACAACAATAAGTTGGAATAACAACGCCAATTCTCAACAACGAAGAGATTTGATGGAATCTGACAAAAAGTCACGTTTCTTTAATTACAATAAAAGAAAAGCAGATTTGCTGCCTCTGATAGCCAGCTTCAAAAAAATTAACCACAAGCAAACAAAATACGAAATACAAAACGCATAAATGGCTCACGCAAAAATAAAACAACAGAAACCAAAACCGAAACCGAAACCGAAACTGAAATGATGAGGTCTGAACTCGGCAGTCTAAAGAATTGAGAAAGAGATGGATAACTATCCATACTAAGAGATTTGTTCAGTATCTGGTGCGATTTGGCGGCTCAATAATCATAAAATGAGTCCGATGCCCGAACTCGAGGGCCTAAAAACTAAATTCGAATGCCCGCGATCCCCTTTTCTTGATCTTCTTGTTATTCGGACGCATATTGAAGCCAATCTGTGGTCGTGAAGACAATAAAAGACCCAAAATCCCAGCCCCAATTCGAAAAAAAAACGCAAAATTGGAGTTTCTTATATGAAAAAAGGGGAAAAAAATGAAGCTCTGGCCAACGAGCCATACTTCCAGCTAACTTTTTTAAGGGTCCGCACCTAAAGCAAATTAAAACCGATCAACGGAAAAAAGTTGGTGAAAGAATCACAGACGAATACAAGTCAAAAGAGTTTTCTGTCCGAAAAAAACCAATAATTCTAAGTCAACGGCCAAACATTTTTGCACAAAGTTTCTGAATCCCCGAAGGCTAAAAGAGAGCACTACTTGGCATAACTGCTGCCACTCGCTCTTAGTGAGAAGCCAAAATACTTGGCCAGCTGCCCATCATTGTTTTCGGCCCCAATGAATCGGAACAGAGTTGTGCAGCCATCCTAAGGAATTTGCAATTATCGAAGATAATTGAGGGAGAAACTGTGCGGAATCGGGAGAAGAAAAGAAATGGACATCACTAATTTGGAAGAACTTTTTGCGGTAGAGTTAAGTTTAAACTTCTTATTAGTCAAAGAGTTTATATAAAATTCATTAAAATTGGAAAAAAATATGACGAATTTTATATATGTTATGGATTTGTTTTCAGTTGACTGTCATCTTTATAATTTGTTAATAAGACATTCAATTTAAAAGTACTTTTAAGCAATTCAAAATATATGCCAGGGCTCAAAGATAATAAGAAATAGCTTAAAATTCTTCTGGTCAGCCTCTGTTACATTGATGAACCTTTTTTCCTCTTTGCCAGGCCACACCTTTTGCTTCTTGGTCATTCCAGGCAGCTGTTGTTGCCTTAACTGCCGCTGTATTATTTTCTAGCCGTAGAAGCGGAAATGCTATTTAATTAGAGGAGATCAAATGCCGCCATTCCGACTCCGACTTCGTCGTCGACTCTGGCGCGTCTGACCAACTAATGGCTAACCAAATTACACTTTAATTTGGGCCACGAAACAAAAGACTTAGGCAACGAACTTGCGTCCAAGTGGGAGTGGCAGCAATGGGGATTACACATCCCCATTTGGAAATTATTATGCGAGCGTAAAAATTAAAATCTCATTATGCAAATTACACGAAGAGAAAAACTAAATAGTACAAAAATGCGGCACCCTATACCAACCGCCCCGCCCCGCCCTTCCATTTCCACTCTTAACTCCTCCGCCCAATTTGGAGTTAGTAGTTTGGAGTTTCCTTTTTGCTGTGGCAAAAAGACAACATAATTTGCTCGTCGTGTGGTTCTTGTCATCTTAGATTTGTTGTTGCCGTTGCAGTTACACACTAAATTACAGGCAATTACATGGGGGGCAGAGAGCGAAAGGGAGAGTGAGGGAATGTGGGAACGGGAACTGCACTCGCAGATTCCTAAGACATTCTGGCCCCTTCCGGCGATCCCCTTTTTTACTACCCAAAAGCCAACGGATTGGCAGCCAAAACCTCGCACTGCCAACAAGTTCGAAATCAGTCCAGCGTAGAAGTTACCCGAACAACGAAATTAGATATTATTGCTGCTACAGAGAGAGAAAATTTTTATTAGAGGAATGTTTTATTTTCATTGTGAATCACTTTATTAGGGGTAATATTATGCGCAATTGGGGAGTTGATTTTAAAAATAAAATATGATATCCATTTTAAACCACGATTTTGTAATGCTTTTAAATCGTAAAATATGTTGAATGAACTTTCTTTTTTGATAAAATAATACGATCTCAGAAAAATTTTAAAATTTCATTGCCGTGATTTATTTATTTTATATAAACGTTTTTAATTGGATAAAATAACTTCAGGGATTGAATTATCTTATTTCATATAATAATTTATCTCTACGAATTATTCTATTATTTTGCACTTATTTTTATTATCAATTAATTAACAAGGCTCACAACAACATTTTTTCTTCGGTGTTGTAATTTCGCATTGTTTGGCTTATCTACGTAAATCTCATTTTGGGGTAGCTCCCACAATTACGACTTTGGGCTTTCGCGGGGGTGGGTGGTTCGGAGTCGTGGCAGGAAGGAGGAGGGGGGCGGTGGGGCCCAAAGGGAACACGATCTGCCCATTTGGCCAAGTTATGTGGTCGCTCCTCTAATGCACAAACACTCGCACCAACGCACTCACACTGAACTGGTTTTAAGTGAAGGAAGGAGGTTGGCGGAGGGTGCAAGTGGCAGGTTGCCCCCCTGTACCACCGGCATGCCCCCGCCGTACCCCTGACCCCCTTTTCCCCACCTTTCCTTGATTGCGTATGCGGCGCTCTGTGTGCACCAATTTTCTTTGTCTCTTCACTGATATAAAAATGGAATCAAAAATTTTGTAGTTTATATTCAAATTAAATATTCAAATATATTATTCAATGAAATGCATATAAAATATTTAAATGTATGTGGAAAGTTTAATATTTAATTTCGGTCCTATTTGTTTTGAGTGTTAAGTTTAATATGGTTTAAACGTAAACTCAATTTTCAGATATCAAATTATTTTGCGAAAAAAGTCAAACGAAATATGAAAGTAATTTAGTTAAAATTAAAAACACAAAATTTGTATTAACCCCAACATTTGCTAGTTTTCTCTGAGTGTTTAAAGCCTAATGATTTTTTTTGCCAGTGCTGGCTCAATTCACTTTTTTCTAAACACCGATGCGTTGCCCTTTTATGTGTGTCCATATTCTTAGGTGTTTCTCAGCGGAGAGAGTTTCTCTATTTTTTTTCTCCGGAGAGAATTCCCGCTCTCTCTTTCTGTGTTTACGCGACTTGTTTTGCACAATTTTAATTTTATAAACACCTTTAACGCATTTTTGAGCGCTCACATTCCATAAATGCCAGTCCAGAGAGAGAGAGAGTCGAAGAGAGAGAGAAAACCAGAGAGAGAACTCAGGAAACTCACCTCGGATTCGCCGTGAGGCGAATTTATCTCAAGTTACTTACAACCATTCAGAAATTCAGCGGCTTTGAAGCAAAATAGTTTCAGCCGAGATATTTTTCTCTCTCTCTTGCTCTCTCTCTCTCTCCCTCTCTCTCTCTGTCTTTATCTCTGGGCCAAGACAAAATGGTTGGAAAATCATGGCCGTAGCCGGTTTTTTTTTTTATTTTTTTAATACGATTTCTGCTTTTTTTCTTAGTGTGATTCCGTAATAAACTTCAAGAACCCACTTTCCGTCTCCCTCTAGCGTTTGAGTTAATATTTTAATTAAGTTGCGCGGGGAGAACGAGATAAGAGCCTTGAATGGCCATTTGCCGTCACACGACAACATAATTTTTGACACAATTTCGCGGGCCAAGTTAAGCATCGGAGATAATCGCCTCTCCTGGCCCATAACAAACACCATAAGGAAGCCAGCCGATGAGCCATTGAGCTGAAGCAGCAAGAACACGGTCCAAATAGCCGAGAGCGCTGATCGCTATCAAAACATCAATAAACCTTAACTGATAGGCTTGAAGCAGGGAAAAAGAGGGGTAAGAAGGGGATTTAAAAAATGTGTAAGGGGGAAAACATAAGAAAGAGCTTTCATTTTGCATATATGTGAGCCAAGAGAGAAGGACCCAGAAAATCTCCGACGTCGACGCATCAAATGTGCATCAATTTGCGGGCCAAACGCGACAACAGGCAGCCAGACACGCGTGCAACACTGTGGATGCCACTGACCAATCTGATACACAGAGAATATATTGGGGTACAAAGTACAGCATTCTCTCGGCAAAACATCAAAGCCAAGGTCTAGTATTCAAGCTACATAAACGGCCACCGAAATGTCTTTCAAAACAAAAAAATTCTAAATAATATTTTGACACAAAATGCTCTTAAAATACTTTTAATTTTGGAAAAAATGTATTAAAATGAATACTTAACCTTTAAAATGTTAAAGATTTGTTGTATTCAAAGAAAATCACAAATGAACTATTTTTATTATCACCATTTTTTGACACCCAAACCATACCAAAAATACTTATAGCCGAAAAGACATATTTTTCAAATTTTTTGAGCCATTGCTCAGATTTAATACGCAACGAATTGAGTGCCTTGATCCTGCCAAGATCTTAACTCATTTTTCTCCCAGTGTGCATTTGCTCCTGTGACTGCCTCTGTGGCCATATTTAGTAAATACCGCTTCTGTGGCTGCCTTTAAACGTGCAATTAAAGCGCACACACACACAAAAACACACTCACAGTCGAAGGAAAGAGAGAAAGAGCGAAAGAGAGGGGGAGTGTGGGGCGACAGAGATGGAGAAGCTGGGATCTGAAATGCTCAACGCGCGCGCACACATCACAACAACCCGAGGGCATTGGCTACTGCATTTGCATAGCCGCCAAGAGCTCAAAGTTCTGGGCCGAGAGAAAGGAGTGGAGAATCGGAGGAGTGTGGCAGGGAACTACAGGAAGACAGCTCCTCCAAGTCACGGAGACAGCCAGGAAAAAGGAGATGTGCGGTACGCGAGGCCGATGCCAAAGTGTGGAATTCGCAGCAAACAAAGAGGTTGCACCCATATTAGAGGGCTAACGAGATGTACTGTATATATTTCTAAGGTCAAAATTTAATATCTAACAATAAATTCTTGAATTTAATGAAGTATTATTTTTATGAATCTTATGAAGGTCATAAAATTTAAAAAGAACTTTGAATTGTACAACTTTAATTGAACAAATTGTAGTGTTTGTTAAATCTAAGTACTAACTATTACTAATTAATTGGCCTACTTTCAAAAAACTGAAGTTTTTGTTTATTATGAAACTGGTGATACATCACAAGCTACAACACAATGGTGTTTATTTAATTCAAATTAAAAAATTAATTCTGTAGTCATTAAGCGGATACGTCAGTCCAACTTAAGCATTTAAAATAGTTATTGCTTGAATAATTTATTACCCAGTATTTAATTCTAAAATATAATTTGGAAAGGTCTGAGCCATTCACTATCTGCATCCGTTCCGAAGGTCATCGCGTAGTCGAACTTCTATTGCTAACGTATTCTAGCCCCTGATTTCATCCGTCAATCACAAATAGCTTATCTGTTTTTTTTTGTTTTTGATGAGATGCAAGTGCTAGCCCTTTTCAAACAATAACTCGTCGTGCTGCCCATCAGGCCAGACTTCTCGGCTAAAATCAATACGTCGAGTGAGCTCCACCAGCTCTTCAATTTATGAGCTTTACTTCGTTTAGGGGACAAACTACGAATAAAAAAAAAACCGAAAGTGTGTTGATTGATGGGCTAAAGTGGAAGTCAAAGTCCGCAGCCAAGATGAGCTGCCAAAGTCTGAGGTCAAGCCACGTGTCTTTGCGGCTGTCTTCGGCCTCAAATTCTTCTGCAGCTCATCTGCATGCGAATGGCAATCAAAGCAATCGCTCCGCCCCCTCTAAAAGCCGAGGCTCTTAACAACTTCTGGGGAAAAAACGTGCGATTCTAAATAAGCATATCAACAGCTTACAAGGCCCAAGAGCCCAATCCCCAAGCCCCAAGCCCCAAACCGAAACCCAAAGCAAAAGCAAAAGCCAGGTCTGTAGAGCTGAAAACTCCCGGCCAGAGATGCTCCGTTGATAGCTTTTGCATATCGTTGGCTGCCTGTAAAAGTATTTACCACAGGGAGGAAAAACAAAAACAAAATAAAAAAAGAAGAAAGTCAGCAGCCAAAGGCTGGCAGCTTATTTGGCCCTAATGTACCGAGTTCGCAACAACAAGCGGGTTCACAATTTTAATTAGTTAATTATTTTTACTTTTAAGCAAACAAGATTTCAGAGACAAATAAAAAAGGGGAGCTCAACGCGAGCCGGAGACACAGAGCAAAGCTTTTTCCAATCCCAAATCCCAAATCCCGACCCAGCTTGATCCCAAACATTGTGTCCCAGCTGGGGATTTAATTTTTTCCTCCCGTTTTCCTCCTTTTTTTCTTTTTTTTTTTTTTTTGGTTTTTTCCACCTTTTTTTTCGCCGAGGTTTGGAATGGCCGGCAATCTGCATACGTGCATCTCGGCCAGTCTTCTCGGGCTCCCTTCTGCCATTCCCCGCAGCCTTTAACTTGAAGACTGTAGCCTGCAGCCTGTAGACTGCAGCCTGCAGTCAGCATTCTCCTATCTGCTGTCTACTGTCTCCTGTCTTTTGTCTCCCGTCTCATTTGTCGTCACCGGCGGAGAGCTGTGCTTCCAACTTTGCAGATTTCCGAATCTGTTCTTCATTCTTTTCTATACACTCGAAGGAAAATTCATTAATATGCAGCCACGTAGACATTGAAGAATTATAATCCAAATGTTTATCTATTTCCCATGTTAATCCATAGTTCAATATGGCTAAATGGGCGGCTAACACAACAATTCAAAACCCATCAGTGTGCATATAACTTTTTTTGGCATTATTATTTAAAATTTAGGCTTTAGGTGGTTTGAATTTAAATTACATTTTCAGATATTCAAAATTGTTCTGAAAATAAAATATTACAAAAATATTTAAAATTTCCATATTTCAAATAAAAACCGCTTTGTATTAAAATCAAATCGAAAAGTATTTAAATAAAGTATGAAATAATTGGACTTACTACGTATTTTTACTAGTGATTCTATTATTAAAATTAAATAATATTACAGATTTTTGAATCCTTAATCATCATTAAGCAATTTTTTTGTTCAAGTGCACACTTGCCGAAAACCAAGAAATCTTGACCAGCTCGTGGCCGAAAAAAATTTCTCGTGTGGGTTGCCCAACATTCATAACATCGAATCTGGCCCATTGTTGCTGAATGTTGAATGCTGGGCGATGATGATGATTATGGCCCAAACGGATTTGCATATTTTTCTGTGTAGAACACGGCCCATACAAAGCCAAGTATTTCATAAATCCCCACAAGAGTTTTTGGCTTGCAAATTAAATTGTCAATCATTTTTATAACTTGGCCCGATCGACGTGTGCGTGAAGAGAAGTTAATGCCAAAATGATATGTGAAAAGCGGACTACAAAACAGCAATAGCAACAGCAATAGCAACAGCAAAAGCAACAAAACAAACGCACATTTTCGTTGAATTTTTAAACAGTCATTGGCTTGTCTGGTCTTTTGTCTTTTGTCGCTCGTCACTGTTGTTGGCACTTTGTCGGTGGTGGGCAAAGATCTAAAGATCTATCAAGATATCTATGTTTGGGCCAGAGCCACATATAAATAATGAATTATGCCCGATTATTAGGCGACTTATGCAAAGACCTAAAACGACACACAGCACAAAAACCAGCGACTGCTAAAAAATTACGACGATTAGTTGATTTGAGTGCTCATGGGAAGTGTTTATCTCGACTGGCTACCGGAGATCCAATCCGTGTTGACCGAACATAAATCAAATCCATCTTCAGGTATTGTCAACATTGTTGAAGCGTTTCTTTGTTCGTCCGGCTTGAATGTGTAACATTAACGAAAAAGAGGTGGAAAACATCTTGGGATGGGGAGATATCAGCGCATAAGCTCTTTTCTCTGGGTGCCGCCGCCTCAATAAAACTTGCAACATTGTAGCATGCTGATGGTCTGTTACGACAACCTGAGGCTTCGCCGAAAAAAAAACCGAGGGAGAGGGGGGTAGCGGGGCATATCCGCACTGTTATTGATTAAGAGCCATAACAAAAGACAGCGGAGCCCGAAATTACTGATTGAAAGCGGACAGAACGTGTCGAAAGGCAAAGGACCGACAAAAACTGAACTAAGGAATAACTGTAGAGCCTCGAAATTCATGTAATTGCAGTTGCAATTTGCAAGGGAACAAAAGGGAAATTGCAGAAAAAATGGGTACGGGACTCGGGCCAGAACTCCTCCCAGCCCCGCCCACTTTTCTGTGCTGTAAATGCCCTTGAGGAAAGTCAGAGACCAACAGAACAACTTCCCCTTAAGGCAAGGAGTTGAATTACGTCCTTACACTACAGGAAAAATGTCATAAAAAATACTTTTCGCACGTATTAATTTTCTAATCTATTTAAGTTTAATTTATACAACTTTTGGATAATTTAATAATAAAAAGCATTCAACATTAAAGCATTCAACAAGTAAATGAGGGAATATTTATCTTTTTAAAGATTATTTAATATTAAAAAGAAATTAACAAAATTATGTTGTTCAAGAAAAAAGCAGTTAAGCAAATTAATGTTTTAAATCAGTCAACTTTTTATGGTACATATATTTTTCTCTCTGCTATATCAATATCAAAACCCTTTTACAGCCCACCGGGCAAATGGAAAGCTCAGACTTCAGATAACTCGAAACTCCTGGCTTCGCCAACTTTGACCCACTTCGTTTGGGGGTCTGTCTCGCTTTGCCCCGAAGTTCCATAAATTACCACATCTCGACTTCCTGCCACTGGCGGGCAATTCATAAATTAAATCAAGTTAATATTTCAGTGTCCGGAGTCCAACACCTCCGTGGCCTCGGATATTAAAATGCTTAATTGAATTTGTTAAGGCCAGCGAATGGCCCCCGATAAGGATAACTCTGGAGAGTCTGTGGAGCCTCGACGAACGCCTCCTCATCTGTGTTTTCAAGCCCCCATCCTTCTGCCCCTTTTTTGCAGGCTCACCATAAACAAACGCACAACTTTTATTGCCGCTGATTGTTAATTTGTGAAGCGATAACGCGTTTCTCCTCTGCCTCAATTCGCTGGTCCACACTTTTCTTTTTGTGACACCCTTGAGGATAACTCCTCTAAATATTCCTTTCTTTTGCGGCAGTGTGCTGCTGCGCTGCATCGATAAACTCATCCCTTTCTGGCAGGGATCCTCCTCTTCTTCGATTTTCTTCCATATGTCGTTTCCTGCCCCGCCGCAAATGACATGACAAATGTCTTTAACCAGGGCCCAAAGAACCCAGAGGAACCGCTTCGAACTCTCGAAACGCGGATACCCGCCGCAAGCCTCTGCCTTTTGTTGTTCAATTCAATTTATTGTCGAAAGTTCGTAGTTGAAAGAACATTTTAATTTGGCCAGCCGAGGCATAAGCATAAGAGAGAATTCCCAAGAGTCGAGGCAAGAGGTTGCAGCTTGCGATCTCAGAGCCTGCTTTCCTTATAGTTTATGTGGCATGAAGTTGCAAAAGTCTCGTGTCGAGCTTTAAATTCTTTTCGGCTTTGGCAAATTGAACGACCAGGTGTACACTCTGCAAAAAATTTTAAATAGTTTATAAAAATATTTGTTAGTAAAAAAGTTCTGATTTCTCTATGTACTCAACGGTCTTAAAACATGAATATCGGAAAAATTCTCAGCCATTAAGCAACTCCTTGAAATTAGCCGATAGCGAGTTTCTATTCTATCTTGTTCTGTAGCTTACTTTAATATGTTTTTAATATTTAAAATCAAAGTCTTTTTTACTATTTAAAATTTATGATAGTAATGAGCATTTTTTTCTCTGCATTTTTGCTTTGATCCACGCTGTGGATGAATTGGAAAAGTAACTGTTGTGCTCAGTGTCAGGCTGCAAAGTTCGGGGTGTCGAAGCGTCTCCCGAGTTCTCTTATTTAAACTCTTATTTATGCACATTTGCTGGAGTTTTCGTCTCAGCATCTGCGTCTTTTCCCCTTTACGGCTGCAATTCCTTTTTTTGTGGCTTCATTTCTGCAGACAAATTTATTTGCTGTGGTCGCAGCCACGCTGCCCCAGCCTGTGGTTACTGTTTATTAGTGGATTTATGCCGTTTGCCCCCAGTGGGGCTCTCTCGTTAGTCGAATTGTGATCACTCCGAAGCCGGACAGCGCCGTCAATTGCCATCAATCAATCAAGTGGGCCGCTCTAACTGTATCTGTGTTACTTTTTGGGCAAAAAGGGGGGGGGCAGAAGGGGCAGACCTATGCAGATACCCAGATTTGAATGCTGAACAAAACTGCGCCTGCTTACCGGATCATAAATTTCTGTGCATTCGTCTCATTAAACAGCAAAAAGGGAACGAAAATATCAAATTACCTCTGGCGGGTTCTCTTTTCTCTCTGGTTCTTTCTTCAGAAGAACAGACGAACAGAAGAAAGCAGGGGCGGCAGCAGAAGAGAGGTGCGCAGGTTGATGGACAGGAAAGTGTATCGTTTTTGGCATGTTTGAAATTTTATACATTTGGGATTGGCGGATTAAGAGGTTTTCTTCCTTTAAAGAGCTGCCAACAACAGAAATCGTTACTTTCATATTACTTCCATAAAAAAGAAGAACAAAATTAACCAAAGAGAAGGGGGGACTGCCTATCCCAAATTAAACTTAACAAGACAGAGTGTTAATGAATTATTTGGAGGACACGCTGCAATGTCACAGAACCAAACCGCAGACATAAAAAAACAGCAACAGCATAGCAACAGCACAGCAACAACCAGTCAAACGAATTTCATTAAAAACTGGCCACAAACATAGTCGACAATTAAAAAGCTTCGAGTTGCGTACAATACTCCTGCGAAAACCAACAAAAAAAAAACGAAATACAATCGATGTCGCTGGGGATGAGCTCTGGTTCTGCTTGGGGAATCGGAATCAGAGGAGTCAAGGTGGTGCTCCTGATGATACAACCGCAATACCACCGATCTTAAGTGGCTCACTTGGCTTTCCGGCTATTTTTAGTATGTTGCAACGAGGTCTGAAACCGAAAGTGGGAACTCTCTGGAGCATTCGAAGCTGAGCCTTGTCGGTTTTCGATTCCTTCTTACTGCTGATACTTTTTTAATGTTTGCCCGGTTCCCTTTGTGGTTTACCTCAAAAAACCAAGCTGCTGAAGGTTAAACAGTCGCACGGATAAGAATAAAGTTGGGAAAAAAGTTATCGGAACTCCTTTTAGCCTATTGAAATTAAACAGAGTTTTTTCTTATAAAAGGTTTAATATAATAACAAGAATGGAAGCTAACTTCGACAACTCAAAGTCTTAAAACTTTCACAATCATAACGAAATTCGATAATGCTTTAACAAATTTTAAATCATTTAGAAACATATATTTATATATAATTGAAAATGTACATTTTCTTCAAGGTTTTACACATATGTTTAATATTTAAAAAAAACTCAAATATTTTCCCAGTGTGCCCTCGAAAATCAAGCAAATTAGCAAACATTTAATTTCGAGTTCGTTGAACAGGCAAGTCCTTCGTTGTGTTTGGAGTAACAAGTTGCCTGCCGTGGCGTTTTATTTGCGCAGCTCTCGTCTACCCAAAGAGCTTGAAATTGAGCTTCTTAAAGAGCACAAATATTGACTTTGCTTCTAGTCTCTAGTGGGTGGCCATTCTAGGTTCTTGAATCTTGGCTAATTTATTTACTTTATTATCTCCATTCCGTAGGCAATTAAAGGCACCTCGAAGAGTTGTACCAAAATGGAAAACGGAAATATCAGCTGCTTTTGGCCATATGCGAAAATAAAGCAAATTAAATATGCAAATTAAGCCAGAGAGACTAATCCCCACTGGAGGGGATCCAAAATCAGACAGAGGAATAGCAAATCATAGTTGTTGACATTTGTTAAAGTTCATTAAACGCGACTCGCGATGCGAGCGAATAGAATACCAACTAGATAAATATAAATGTGAAAGAGATGGGGCCAGATGCGTAGAGAGAGACGGCTGTAGAATGGGTGGAGTAATCACACTCAAGGCCCACCAGCGGAGCTTCAAAACGAGCCGGACTTTAACTTCTTTCTTTCTGTAAAAAGCAGCAGCATACGGGCAGAAATTGCTAACATTTTTGCCAGTTGACAACTTAATAAATTTTGAGTAGAGCGAGAAAGAGAGAGAGGCTGAAAAGAAGAGCAAGGGAGATCGCTCGAGTTGGTTATTAAACTCGCATATTTCTAATAATTTGCTCTGTCCGTTTGTCCGAGTTTCTTCTACTGCTGGTGCTGGTGCTGTTGCCATCGTCTTCTTCTTGCTGACTTGCAGACATTTCCTCTATTTATCAGAAACGCATAAATTTCTAAAATATTTCTTCTTCTTCTACGGCGGTGGCTGCCACGACAACGAACAAGCGCGAACAACAACACGATGCCGATGCTGCAGCTGAAGATGCAAGAAGTGGCCAAGAAGAAGCACAAGATGGCCAAGAAAAAGCTACAACACACGTGCACAGTGGGATGGATCGAGTGAGAGGGCAAATGTAGTGGGATAGAGACAAAGCAGAGGAACAAGTTGGGGATGGGGATCGAACTCGGAATGCAGTGAGAAAAGCCAAGGTGGTAGTCAAAGCAGTATGGTCGTATAAGAACACTAATTTTAAGTGTAACATTTCTCTTTGTCCGTTTGAGAAAGTGTTTATTTTTTCACAAGACAAGAAATCCCAAAGATTACCCTATTCAACAACATATCACTTCTTCAAAAAATATATACATTTAAGAATTGTTTCAAATAAAACCCACTTCCTATCATCAGCTTCTATGTTGTAGCTTTTTCACAGTGCCCTTTTGCAGTTGTTGGTTCTAGCATTTCATTTCAACACCAAAAGAACTTCCTCAAAGGAGTCAGCATGATGTTACTCTCCCTGAAGTCCCCACTTTTCTGTTCCAGCACGCTGAAAGGAGATTTATGTTCATTATAGATTATTTCTGTCTGATGATGTTAATTTTGTTGCATTTCTCGCATTTGCTTGCAGCTCTGCTGTAGCTGTTCGCATGTGTTGGTTACCGTTGTCAGCTAAAGGAAATACCTGACCAGGTGGGGTCGAAGAAGGGGAAAAAGAGAAAGAGGGGACCGAACTGGGATAAGGTGAATTCAGCTGGCGCTGCTCATAAATGTTCTACCTTGTTGGTTGCCTGGTGTTTGTGCTGCTGTTGTTGTTGTTGATGTTGATGGCATTGCATGGTCAGCATTTGATTTGTTGCGCGCACGCCTTGGCAACATTGTTGCCAGAGCACAAGAACCCCAACCGAACGAATGTTGCCAAACATCAAAGAAATAGTCGTGGATGTCCAGAATATCGGGGTTTATAGTATTTTTGTGATTAAAGTGCACATTCTGATCGCAATCATATGGAGTGTAAGTGTGGCCATAAAGAGAATTTCGTAACTCCGAATTTGGGATTTAGCTTCGTTTGAGTACACAAAAGTCAGATATAAATGGAGGTTTGAATATGGTACTCATAGATCCTGGGTTTTTATTTAGTATATTCAGTATATTGGGTATATTTGTATCTCAAAAATTATGATGTGGCTTCATTTGAGACCACAAAAGTAAGATTTGATTATGTTCAGTATGTTCAGTATATTTAAGTTTTATATATTTTTTTTAGTATTTCCTTGTCTTATTTATATTTCCTGATCTCATTTATATCTTCTTTTTTTACAGGTAAGTCCACGCTGTGCGATGAATCCATACGAATTTGCTTAACTAGGCGTGAGTATTGGGTGACTGTAACTCTTTTCCCCCTTTGTTTCGGATTCAGCTTTTGTTGAGCTCTTTGTTGCTTATTTTGTTGGTTGTTGGTTGTTTGTTGTTTGTTGGTTGTTGTTCTGTGGCTGCCTGTCGCCTGTCAAGACGTTTGTCAACACACAAAGCAACATGTCAAACAAATGATGTGAGCTAACGATGCCGACACGAAACACAAGAACGTCAGAGAATTAAGAAGAAGCAGCAGCAGCAACTGCCACAGAAACTAAATCAGATCGGCCACGCCCCTTTGCACTCCCCTCGGTGAAGCAGCCATATTAGTGCCATGTTCACTCGCTGTTCCACGTCACTCAAAAGCGGTTCGAGCTAAGGTCACCACCACACCACCTCACCCTTTTACCCCTATATAGGATGCATCTACAAACTCATCCATATCCGACATTTATCTGTGCTTCTACGAGCTGAAATCAAGCGAGGTATTAACTTCTTTATAGAGATTACAAACATTTTCGGACTTTATCAAGTGCAGCAAACAACCTTAAGAATGATTTTAAAGATGAAAGGTAAACAATTGTCCGTTTAGTGCACTTTAGAAACCTATATTAGGAATTTTTTTATATTTACATATTTACTCGGACAATGACAACTTTTTTAGTTTACTTGAGACGCGAATTCTTCAGCATCCCGCAAACAAATAATTTAAAATGTTTTAATTTTAATAGACAAAGACAAAGGCGCTCATTCTCTTCTATTAAATGTTTAAATTAAATATAATTTTAAATTTAATATCCCTCTAATTGTTCCACTGTGCACTGTATCCTAGTACCAGGCTTATGCACATCTGGCTGCACCCACTCTTGAGCGACCAGTGAAAACGCATCTGTGCGTGAGCTTTTATGTGCACCTTAAATTCTACTAATGAAAACGGTCGGGGGCGGTTGAGAAGATCCACCCGAGATAGGAATAGGTAGAAATCGAGCCAAAGATAGAGAAATAGAGCCGCCCTAATGGCGACGGGGCTCTGTGGCTCCAGAGTTGGCTTTATGGCCGCGTTGACATTTTTATTAACGCTGGCCTTAATAACAGCAGCCAAGCCAGAGAGATCCCAATACCGATCCCCCTCGAAACCCACGCCCCTGTGGGGTAGATTTATGATGGCCATAACAATGAATTAAATGTGACATCGATTGCTATCGATAGAGTTGTGGCCTGCGTTCTTTATCGCTCGTCTCAATCGATGCATATAAAAATGGAACTGGACATATACATACATATATGTGTGATCAGGATGGGTATCCCGTTCTCCCGCTGTGAGGTTATGCAATCGTATGCCTCGTATTTCAAATCACCGGACAACCACATTTCATCTCCACTCGAGGGGAACTCCTTTCTCACCGTTGGCGTCTTCCCTTTGCACTATATAATTAGCTCCATCATCGCAATAATCATGCTGCAAACAAATGCAGGGGATCGCAGAACATTAAAAATGAAATTACCCCGGAATGGGGAGCCCAAAACGAAGAGGGTCTTAAAGAACAAGCCAAGGGGCAAGCAATATAATTATTATTTTATCTCCACAAAGTAGAGAAATTCTACCTTCTATAATGATGGGTTATTCTCTGCCGGCTTGCCTGCCGATTGTGTGGGTACAAATGTCTGGCCAAAAATTACAATTAAATTATAATGCGAACGAAAAAATTTCATGCCGTAATTAGAGCCAGGGGAATTTCTGTCGCCGTCTGCGATTGTGTCCATCAATTGGAGCTTTTGTTCGACTTGTCTGGCCCCAGACAGCATCGGGTTTCTCGAATCTCAACTCTCGATTCGGAAATAAGGCCAGACGACAGCGGAGAACAAAACTGAAACCTAGAGACCCATGAAACCAGGAGTGCTCGAATCGCAGCGCTAACCGCGAAACTCACAACGTGAGCTTACATGTAAAGCAAAACGAGACAAGTGGCTGCGAAGAAACCCCCTTTATTCATCAAGCTCCCTTAGAAGGGAATAGACGAATTGATTTTGTGCTCGGCTGCAGAAGATCAAAGCGGCGTTAAAGCCTTCTCAACTTCGGATTGGGTGTCGACAGACCCAGACATCAGCCATTCTGCGGTTTGCTGAACGCACAGAGATTAAACGAGCCACAGCGATAAGGGCCACAACTAAGAAGTAAGGAAGACATTTTACAACACAACACAAAATTTGTATTCTTCGTTTGAATTGGGCATGATTCATTACATCACAAATTATTTGCCATATTTAACTAACAGACATGGTGTATAAAACCGCTTAAATAATAAAATAAAAATAATATATACTACGAAAATTCATAAACAAAATTTGATTGATGATAGGTCGTATTTTAAAGTACTTAAAACCCGATAAGTGTATACACCCCCTTAAATTTTTATTATGATATAAAGAGGTACAATAAATATTTTTTAATAGGTATGGAAAGCAATAAATGTGCAAATTGCACGGCCGAAAATCGAACAAAAGCGGTTTTCTTTTGATGATAGTTTCTCGTAAACCAAATCCATAAACTTGGGAATTACTTCGATATGAGTACTTAGAGTTATTAATCTATTAACAGATTTATTTTTCGGCTGCCCATTTCCGATCCCCCAGGCAGCATAAAAACCAGCTTTTAAAATTAAGGTAAGGCCAAGTTCGCTGGCGACTTAACTACTTTGTAGCATCTGCAGCTTTAGGATCTGACCACCTGACAAACTGACAATGTTTGCCAGTTCACAGCATGCAACTTGGTCCAAGGTTTCGCGCTTGGATTCCTTGGCGATTTTTTTTTTTTTTTGTAAGTTTACGACTTTGGGCGAGTCGTCAGCGGTAGCGCATACAATTAGATTTTTAATTATCGTCTTTGACTCTTTATTTCCTTTGTTGCTGCTCCTGCTGCTCGATTCCCCTGGTTCTTTATTTTCTTCGCAGCCGCTGTCCATTTTTTGTCGTCAGCGGTAGGAAAAAAAAAAGAAAACTTATAATTTGCAGTAAAAAGATAACAACATTGCCGATGGAAATGCATTTCTCCCAGCCCCTGGTTTTTTCCCCAGGAGCCACACAAGTTGCTCAAAGCGTCCCATAACTTTCGGAACGGAGCGTCCCCCCCTTTTCGCCCAGTGGAGTTTGCCGATTGCTGAAAACAGAACAAAAAGTCAGCAAATAATTTCAAAGTTTTATGAGCCAGCCGGCAAAAAAATAACTGGGTAGGGGGTAAAATGGACAGGAAGCTGCTTAGTTAAACAGTCGCACAAGTTGCTCGGCAAGATGGCCGCCAAATGAGGAATTCGACTTTGGGCAGTTTTAACGATCCACTCGATTTGAGCCACAAAATAAGATGTTTGCGATGGGATGGTTTTTCAAATGATCCTGATTTGTAAAATGTATTTATAAATGATAAATTTGTAACTCGTCGTTTTCCGTTCGTTACTGGCTATTCTAATCAAATCAACTTTTAACAAGCTTAGCTTTAATCAACTTAAATAAAAGAGAATTCATTAAAAATATATTAGTTTATTGAATTCTTTATCAGTTAGGAAGATTGAATAGCTCGTTACATTTCACTCGTTACTATCTTATTGAATACATCGTCTGTTAGTAATCAATTATCTTTTCTATCATTAATTAATTCTATAATATTCGCCCAGCAAATGATATAGGGTAAATCGTTTTAAGAAACAAAATATTTTGCCGCTTTTTCCACACCAAACAAAAACAAATCTAAAAAATCCATTTCCATTCTCGCTATTGGCTTAATTATAAAAAACTTTATAGATATATAATAGGTACTGTTTTTCATATATACTTTTATTGAATTCTCTTTTATTAAAGTTGATTGATTTTAGGAGGCTCCAGTCACCATGTTAAACTCGTTACATTTCACTCGTTACTATCTGATTGAAAGGCAAACGAGGCATGAATTAATCGCCTGTGCCTAATCAATTATCTTTACCATCTTTAATTAATTCTATATTATTCGCCCTGCCTCAGTTTTCGACAGCAGCTGCTGCTACTTGTGCCTTTTTTTTGCTTCCAAGCTGCGCTTCCACTTCCAGTTCGAGAACGATGATGATCATCTCTAGCACCTTGGCTCTTGCAAATTGCACTCCACCCCCCGCGAATCATAAATCGTGCGGCATATAACTCAGCCCAATCGGAAATTGCTTTTCGCTTATCGATTTACGCGCCTAATCGACAAATGCGGCCCAATACAATTTTCAATTTTGAACTAGATTTAGATATGAAGAATTCTTTTTTTCCCCATCCCTCAAAAAACTCCGAGAACTAATGTAAAACCGAAATATTGGGTCATCTTCAACCAATAAACTTTGAGAGAAACAAACAGCAAGCAGAAATGAACGGCAACGTGTACGCATCTAACGTATTATCATATATCTCCAACTAATTTGCATAATCTTCTATTAATTGCGTTGAGATAAAGCTCAGTAAGAGCAACAGCAAAGAATTGGAGAAAATTGATTGGCCCTAAATGCCAACAGAAACATTTGGACAGCCCGACTCGAGGGCAATGGATTCCCCAACTCCTCCTCCCTTTTCTACCCTTTCGGATTTGTCATTTATTGATTAAAGCGGTATGGAAAGCGAGTCGAAAGCGGTATGGAAATAAGCAGAGAAGACCTCCAAGTTCCATTCCACAAATTATTCATAACCAAAGAAAGTGAGTAAGTGAGTGCCGAGGGGCTAAATTTTGTTGACTGCCAGATAATTAGGGAAATTTATTTGTTTTCCAGCCCGAAAGAGTTTTATTTGAATTTAAAGAAAAGTGTATAAAGCTAGCTAGTTTTTTAATTGCAATTAAAAGTTGATTTTGATAATATAAAACCCTCTTCCTTAGGCTTGTTCTTTCTAGAAATGACTCATTACTTACTTAAAGAAAAAGTCTTTTATCTTTCATGCTTCTGATCTAAACACATAAAACCGTTGAACGACCCCCAGCATAAATTGCAGCCACTCTTCCACAATCGAAACACCCACAAGATGAATAGAATGGGGGTCCTGTTAGGAGAGCGGAAAACAGCAGGTTGTCCCGCCAAATCGAACAAATGCTTTAATTAAAAATGTGTTCGCCTATTTCGTTGTTCAATCCACAAAATCCGTTAGCCTTTGGTATTAACAAACTCACATGAGGAAAAAAAAGGGGTCTGCCAAGCGCCAGTCGAAAATCTGTCATAAATTTATTATTTTCAATTAATTATTAAAAGTTGCCCGGGCTGCTGTCGATCGGTAGATTTTTTTCTATTTTTTTTCTGACTTCTGACGCCCCGAAAAGCCGCTAAATAAATTCTCCACAATGGAAGGAGGGACCTAGGCCAAGTCAAATGCTTATTAAAGACCCCGATAGGAGAGGCCAAATGCCAAAGTGCTCAGCTGGGATAACAAAGTAACGAAACAAAAATAAACCAAAGCCGAACCATAGCGAACTGTGCGTAATTTATTGCTTGCCTCGAACTCAAATTTGGAAATTAACCAAGAGGCAAGTTCCACTTTTTTTTTTGCCAACCAAAAGTGTCGCTGGAAATTTGAGCTATCGGCATTTCAATTTTCGGACAGGAAAATGGCAATGGCAATTTAGCAACGCATCGGCATTTCTGCTATTGATTGAGTTTTTCACAGTTTTTCCAATGAATGAGTTGCCTTTTGGATGGAGAGCGAGCGAGCCTGAATGAAATCGGAAAAGGCAAAGTCAAGAGTTGGGCACTCTGGACATGATTACGCAACCATGGTGCCGTTTTGGGTGACACGATCGAAGCAAAATCGTAATTTCGAATTCGGTGAATTGAAATGCAACAAGGCGAGCGCACAAAAATGTCATTCAGCGAAACACCAAGCTGCGACAGCGACAGAAAGAAGAGAATTTCATAATTAAAAGCGATCAAAAGGGAAATCTTTCATGACAAAAAGGAGCTCATTTTCAAATCGACATTTTCTCACATAGCCAAATCGCTCCAAAATTTATATATTTTAGCTCTGATGATCTTATTTCCCACTGAAATCTATTGTACGAAATCTTGACCTGACAGAAGTAAAATTGTTTGTTAATTTCAAAGTAAAGCTGGAAAAAATACTTAAGTTTGAGACAGTAGGATTTTATAGCTTTAATTGCCTAAATAAATATGAGTCTTAGGCGCTGTTAAATGCCGGTTTATTTTATGACTAGAACATTAATACAGATATTATATCAGTGGGACAAAAATAAAAATAAAAATAAAACAAATCGCATGACTATTTGGTATGGAAATTAATCATCAGTAAAATACACATTTAGCTATGCATTCACCATGAAAATCAATTGAATTTCCACATGAGAAGTTCAAGCATAATTCGCTGATAAAAGCCAAAACCAAACCAAGAGAGCTTGGAAAGTTTAACTGCAACATTTTCTCACAGCAAGTGCTGCTGCTGCTGCTGCTGCCTTTTTGCATTTTATGGTCCAGTCCAGTCCGCGAGTGACCAGTTAAAAAGTCCAGTCCAGGCAACTCCCTGAAAACTCACCTGGCAACCCAAACGGAGTGTGCGGCGTTCATGGCCATGGCGAACTAATCAGAAAATTGAATCGCTTTAATTACTGCACAAGCAATGGGCAGTGGAAAAATGCTGGAGGATCGGATCGGATCGGTTCGGACGACAGGTGAGGAGGGCGCTCCTGCTCCTGCTCCTCCTCATCAGCAGATGGTACGCTTTTGCTTTTGCTTTTGCAGATCCTACTGCGACGACGGCGGCTACTCGTCTTCTATGAGAAATGACTATAGAAATTTTGCAATAAATTTTAATATGCGTGTAATGAGTGAATGAAGAATGCACACCCGAACTATGAGCAAGTAATTAGAAAAGGCATTCCAAGGGAGCAAAGAGTCTTGAATCGCGGAGAATTCCCTATAGAGTTAGAAGCTTATATTTTAATTGCCCGAAAAATAATAGTTAGTGGTGCCCCCGGGGAGGTCTCGCTGTGTGTCTTTGGACACTGTGGACTTCAAAGATCGTAACTAACCCAGTGACACATAAAAGTGTCGCCTGTCACGCTGAGAAGGCGGAGGAGAACAACCACAAGCCCCGTTAACCAACGGAAAAGTAAGTTCTGGCAGAGTTTTAAATCCAGTGTTTTTTTTTTTGAGACAAGAAATAAAAGAACACCTCGGGCAGAAGTTAGGCAGAAAGCAAGGAGTACTCATAGACCTTTCTGTTCAAGTGGCAGTTAAGACAATACCTAAAAACACTGTGAAAAAAGAATGTGGAACCACAACTGCTCAATAATCATTGAGGCAGCTAATAAATCTAATGGTGTATTGACATTTTTCTTGACTTCTGTTGGCTGAAACTGTGGCTGAAACTTTATTGAATTTAAATACAAATTTTGTTTTTAAACTTTACTTTATTATATTTTACTTATTTGTTTGCTCAATAGCATGGCTTTTGATATTAATATTTTTCCAAGTGACAACTACAAAAAACAGCAATTGCAGGGCTTAGTTGAGCTGCCATTTCCTTTGGCTAAGTCACAGTTTGCAGTCTCCCAGTCACCGTGACTTTTCTCCCTGGGGGTGTGCAAACTGTAATTTGAGCTGCTGTAACATCTTTGAGCTGATCAAGAGAATCTCCTGCTTCTTGTGAAAACTAAAAACAAAAAACCAAAAACACATGATCCTCATACAACGACTTTATTTCTCGGTCCCCCCCGTTTGAAATGCCAAATATTTAGAGGCGAGAGAGCTAAAGTTCCCAGCGGTTACTACGCCGAGGTAACTGGTAACTGCTTACTGCTACCATTTACCACTGGCAATGGGCTGCAGCCATTGTAACTGACACTTTAACAGCAACAAGTGGGTGGACGTTTATGTATCTTTGTCTTCGTTTTTTGTTTTCCTCTGGGCCTTTATTTTCATTCTCTTTTTTTTCGGGTAACTAAATCACAGAAATCTGGCTTTAATGGCGCGGTTTATGGATTGAGAGGGGTGGCCTGAAGAAATGCTTTCTGGCAAACTTTTGCTGTCAGCGTTTTTGACAGCTCTTCTCTTCTTCTCCCTCGAGGTGGGTGAACCATTTGTCGTTTAGTGAAATGAGTTGTCGGTAATTGCTCACTTCAGGAGCAGCAGTGGTAAGCCATGGGATACGTATTCGATATGGGTAAATAGTGAAGATCGTAGGCAGCCCACAGCTTGTGTGGGCGTGTCATTTGATGAAGTGCTGTCGCAGTCATCGGTGTCGCTTTCTAAGATTTTACCCACCTAAAATCCATCAGTGGAAATAAAAGGAGGAGACAACAACGATTTATGACTGAATTTCAGGGAATTCGTCGTGAGTTGCGTGAGTCATGATAGCTAATACACGATAAATTATTAATATTTTGACATTAATAGTAAAAAATAATTTTGCAAAATGTTGCAAATATCCATTATTTAGTTAATAAGAGAATCGAATCTATTTAGATTATAACATTTTTTTTTCTCCTGTGTACTTTTGTTGGCAATTTTTTGTTTCTTCAGTACCCACTAAATTAACAATTATATTTCCTTACGGTTTAATGTGATCCTGATGAGTCATAAACTCGTTTAAGACCTGGTTAAACACTAATCATTCTCAGCTTAACTCACTCACGACTCATTTTAATAACTCCCCCACGTTTTCACTTCGATTGGAAGCCATAAAACCAGAAAGCTTACTGGTAAAAGTGAACAAGCTGCCGTGGCAGTAGCTCTTAGTTTCCAGCATCAGCAGCCAAATCTTGGGGCAGTTAATTTAAGGCCTTAATATATTTCGAAAAGCATTTTATACGCTTTATCAGCATACGGCATTTGTCACTCACTAGTCTACGTATGCTTCGAACATTTTTCACTTTCACATAAATTAGGGACTACCTTTGATCTCAAAAAGTGAATAGTGAAAATGGAGACGAATAATTTAATGGGAAATTGTAAATTGAGTTGCTGGCTGAGTTACTTTCGATTCACTTTTCAAGTTTATTTGGTAATTCGTTGCTGAGAATGGTTCTCTCTCGCTCTCTTTCTTCCCTGTTTGGATGATTCTCCATTTCTTGAAGACAAGGCCACGCCCTCTTTGCCACAGTCGTCCCAATTCCGTGTTTATGAGGTGAGAGCTGAGGGCCAATGATGATGATCTTAGGAGCCGACCTAAAAAACAGAGTCCAAGTTTGTGAAATTGGAAGCCATTTTTCGGGGACCCCCTTCCTGTCTTCTGTTTTTTTTAGTTTTTGGTTCGTCTCTCGTCAATTTTTGCTGCTATTTTCAGGTCTTTTTTTTTGCGCTGCTGTTTTACATTCTCGTGCAGGAAAGACAATACCGAGTTACTTTGCTTGGCTTTTTGTGGTGGTGCCGTTGGGCTTCTGATTGCACCGCCTGTGGTGGTTCAGTTGGGACGCCATCATCGTGGCTTCTTGCAACGCCCCTCGTCCGCTGGATCCTCTTGGGTTGGCTGTTGGTCGGTCACCGCCATGGATGCCATGGCCATGATGATGATGACGTGACTAAATGGCCCTCTTCGGGGTCTGAAATGCTGTCACTCAGTCAATCGGTCATTCATTACCCATTGCAGCACTGTGAAAAATGTCTTCGATTTTATTCGTTTTCCATTACTTTAAAAACACCCACTTTAAAACGCACATCTCTATCATTACAACAATTTAAAAAGATTTACCAGTAATCAAACTTTTCAGCATGGTAATACCGTTATAAATCTCTGATGCTTCCACACAATATTTTAATACTAATTCATGAAATTTAATATGTAATAAATTTTAAATTTTGATTTTAACCATCATATCACATACTATATTTTGCATTCAATAGACAAATAAAATAATTATTTTTACTATTCCATATTTTTTATCAGTGTATCAAAATAACTTTTCTCTTTGAAGATTCAGGGGCCACTTCTCTTTCGAGTGTACCATCACTTGCGGGTGAGGTTCTTGTTATTATAAGAAGTAGCCAAGCCAAACAAAAAGCAACTCGACCCCAATAAGTCATTTAGACTCGAATTCGTTCAGCAAATTGCAGAGCATTGTTCAAGTCTTATGCTTAATTTTTGGTTGTCTCTTCATTGGGTATTTTCGTTTTGGATTCGGCCATGTTTGTATTAACCAACTCGAGGAGAATAAACTTCCTCTGCGATATTTTGCGTTGTGGGCAAAGTACAAGACAAAGAAACCAAATAGCTAAATGTTTAACTCAAGACCAAAAATGGCAAATTCTAGCAGATTTTCCGTACTCTGGCACTTTACCCTTTTTGGGTTTGCGCTTTGAAACTCGTAGAATGAAGAGGGTGGAGTTTGCAGGGGTTATTTGCAGTTGGCTATTTTACACGCCTTGCCAAGTTCGGAATTCCTCTTCAGCTGCCACTGTCAACCTGCATTTGCATTTCGCGTGACTGTCGAGAGGAGAGTGGCTCCATCGTCTTCCTGTTTCTGAGTTCTGTGGGCAGTGGTCTCAGACTCAGAATCAGAATCAAAGCTTCCCACCGGAAAATTCTTTGGAGACGAGTGACTCAAAATTAGCCGCCGCCTCATTAGGCAGGCGAACCTTATCTGGCCACGGGGGAAACTGTTATTCCATATTCCATATTCCATAGCCAAGGTTCCTGGGGGCTCTCTGCGGGCAAAAAGATATGATTTGCCTATGACAAGACAAGACCTGTTTTCCGTTCCAGAGGTGTCGCCTGCCTCATTCAAATTGTCGATGTTCCTCCCCCTCGAACCGCTCCACCATGTCAGCGGTTGAGTTGCCGCATGATTGATGCCTGTTTTGCGTGTCTTGGCCTCCCCAATATACCCCCAAGGCCAAGACTTGGACTTGGACTTACAGTTAGAAGCTGCGTCGATCCAATCGGAACCGATCCGCCAGCGCCTGGCATTATCTCTAGTCCAGTCGAGGCGGCTGCTTTTGCTGCTCTCTTCTATTTTCGACTGCAATCGCGACATCTGTCTGCAGAACACTCCCAAAAAAAGCAGAGAAATGATTTCCATAAATTTATTATTAATTAGTTTTATATCGCAACAAAATGTTAAATAGAGGAAATGGTCAGTCCCTGATTAAAGAATAAAGAAAAATTGAATATTATTTCATTTTAAATTCAAAATCTATTTAAATTTATTGATAAACATCCCGCAAATGAATGTAGTTTTAGGATTACCGATATTTGTTTAAACATAACTTTGACTATTTGTATTTCCCATCTTAGTGTGCTTCACTGTATCCCCTTTTAGAGGTTAAAACCTCGTTACGCGCGATAGTTTTATATACGAGCGACCCTGGCGAGTATTTTTTCTCATTTTCCGCTGAAAAACGCACTTGACTAACATAAATTTTCTCATTGTTTACTTTTGGCTGGGGCTGGCTATGTGCTGCAACTGCAACTGCAACTGCGAAATGCAACTGCAACTGCAGCATCTGCCTTTGGCTCCGAGGTGGAAACTGGTCTGCCAATTCCGTGCCTCCTTTGTAAACCTCCTTCACCTTCCCCTTTCCCTTTTTCCCCATCCTGCGGCATTGTCAGTTTTGCGAGTTGTTTGTTGTTGCATTTACATTTTTGGTGTCGATTCAATTAGTAAATATAACCAAAAGCAAACAGACAAACAAACCAACCAACAAACAGTTTGAAGCAGGGGCATTGCATCAGGGGGGTTATAAGGCAGGAAACCTGTACAATTGTTGACCATGCTCATGCCTAAATAGCCGTAGACGAAGAAGACAACTCCAGCTGTGGCATCCTCGCTGATAAATCTTGAAGATAGCAACCGAGGGGGCCCGAAAAAGGGGGTGTGCAAATAAGGGGGAGTACGACGAGTACTAGGCAACCACTTCCTGCATCCAAGTTGCATTCAAAGTTGGCGAGTTGAGCGTGTGTGTGCAAATTAAATTGCTCGCTAATGAAGTGCGGGGAAAGGGGTACAAAAAATATATATAGTGTAAAGGAATAGAGGGGTCTGATGGGTTCAGTGTATGCTAGCATTAGCCCCTCATTCAGTAATGTCTTTATCATGCCACACAATATGACACAAATTGCCACAACAAAATTGAACAGTTCGCGCTTTGGGTCAGCCATTTATTTTTCAAAAAATACTAAAAAAAATAAATACCCCTCCGTTAAATGGCAATAAGCAGGCACGAGGTGATCACAGCTTATCACCCAGCGCCAAGAAGCGTGAGAGGCCCAACGATTTCTGACATTTAGCGGGCAAAGGCGCCGCCGTCTACCCAAAAAAAAAAAAAAAAACGAAAACATAGCTTTAAGCAAAACCCGCCCAACCAGACTCTCTTTGCCCCCTGGATACTCTGTGATTCTGTGCACTAAAATATATGATTACATAGCTCAACAAATGTTTACTACAAAAAAGTTGTTTTGAAAAAAGTTAGGGGTAAAGAAGACAACAGCAGCGGATATATGGACATAAAACTAATACAAAGGTTACGCGAAAACATAAAATTTAATGTGGAAGTAAGTTTTGAAAAAAGTATACAATCGAAAAAGAAATTGAGAAAAATTTATTTAATTACAATATATACAGTACATAAATGTGAAAATATTTTGTATATAGGCTGGAAACTTTTTAATAATTCCACTATGAGTTTGTTTCAAAGTTCTTTAACAGAACAATTTTAAAAATATAAAAAATATTGTTGAGTAAAAAATGTTAGCTTTTTTGGAAACTGTAAATTAGTTACTATTTGTATTACAAATTGTTAGTAACAGTTTTAACATATAAATAAGTGGTGTATCGTTTAATGCATTTTGAAAATTAGTTAACTGACTTCTTATTGTAGTTAAAAATTGCTAGATAATATAATAAGAGGCTAGTATATTCAATAAAGTTTCTTGCTGTGCAACGATTTTCCGCTGCATGCATGGGGCAACAATGTTGCTGATTTTGATTAGAAGGTGAAATAATGATGTTAACCTCGTAGCTTGCTTTTGGTTTATTCGCGTGGTTTCGCCATCCGCTCCTCTCGCACATGTGGCTCGAAAATCGAAAAACGGGGCCAGGTTATAGAGTTTATCAAGGGGGCGGTGGGACGGACACCTAGAGAAATAGCCGGGAATCCGGGGACAACAATCAGCGAACCGGCGACAGGAGCAAGGCGAGATTTGCGATCCTCCGGTCCAGAGGCCCGATGATTTAGTGTCCAGCTGGGTCTGCGCACATAAATTCACCTGCGCTGACAGTTCTCTGCATCGCGTTCTCTGCTCCCGAGAAAAAAGCGAAAGGCCACGGTCGCGAAATTGTTAAATTGAATTGAAAATAAAATGTACATTCTTCGGGAGGAAGCTGTAGCTGAAGCTGAAGCTGTAGCTGAAGCTGAGGCTAAAACTGCAGCCACACAGCGGTGGCTGGCTCTTCTCGGAAATTCTTTGGGGGGTATGCAAAGGAGCAAAGGAGGCAAAAAAAAAGTCACAGGGCCAAGTGATTGACTCATGAAAAGGCGCACAAACAGTTGAGGCTAAATTCGCATCTAATTCAAAAGAAATGTGATTAAAATCGTGGCCAGACCAAAGTAAAGCCCCCCCCATTTGGAGGCTTTTGTGATGTCATTATATTGAAGAATGGCAGAAAAACCTGTGGCAGACATTGACATTGAAAGGAGTAAAGCAGCAAAGCAGCAAAAGCAGAAGCAGTGAAAACAGAAAAGGGATGCCAACAACGACAGACCCTTTCCTCGATATTACCTGGGCTACCTGCAGTAGAAGTATCCCTCTGCTGACTGACTGAATGTCCATGTGGGTCTAAGCTCAATGCGAATGCCAAAAAGCGAGGCTAATCGCTGCCCATGGAACGCTGAATAAAATGCAAAGCGAAGGACAAGCCAAGACAAAGGCTGCAGGATGGGGGAAACGGGGCGGCAGCTCAAGAATGGCGGCATTTGCGCTTAAGCCATGGCAATGAATTCATCGTTGACATATCTCGTTAATTTAATTTCTTATCGTAGGGATAGCATCGTCTTCGACTTGGTCTTGGACTTTTTCGCTCGGAAGCCGCATGGCTGACTGATTTCATGGGAAAGGGGTTTCGGGGGGGGGGGGTAAGGGGCAAGGGCCCCAGTCTGGTATGCAAAATAGCTGCAAGGATGCGCCGCATTTCTTGACTCGCGGGGCCTCCAAACAAAGACAGTCACTAGAAGAACAAGACCTGGATCTGTATGTAGACCTGAAGGCTGGGCGGCTGGGGCTATGGGACAGAAACAGAAAACAGAAAACAACTGGCAAATGCTGCGATTGGATTGGGATGGAAGCAGGGACTCGGGACCACAAGACGCCGAAGGCTACACCGAACCAAAAGCTCGTAAAAACCAATTTATTTATTCCGAACTAAACATATCTTAGGTTAACCAACCATTCAGCATTTAAACAGATGCAAAATCTTTTATTAGCAATGTTAAAGTAGTTTCCGCAGTAATCCAAAAGTAATTAAAGTTCTGATTTTAACGTAAAATTATAAAACATCTACCATACAAGCTGAGCTGTACTGCACGTTTAAAACATTTTTACTGATTATATATTATACTCAACTTTTTAACAGTGCATTGGACCCTGCTCTGTCCTTCCTGTTCTCTTGTATTTGTTTTTTTCCCGGGCCGTTTGCTACTATACATTTTTGTCAACGATTTGTACGCATTGTCTTGGACTTGATCTGCTTTCCCCCCCTTTTGCCAAAACCCTCTCTTCATAAGCTTCTCCTTGCAGCTGAGTAAGCATCCGATAGATTTTTAGCATAACATTTGATTATCATTGTCAATTGTGTGTATTTATGTGCAGATTCGTGGCGGGTTCTTTTGAATATATATGCCCCCTCCCGGCAGGTTGACAGCACAAATGATTTAGCTTAACTGTCAATCAATTTTCGGCTGAGCAGATCTTTGAGAGATAAAAACACCGAGTTCCCCTTGGTCAAGTTCGTTGTCTGAGTCTTTTGTTCTGGTTAATTGTTATTTGCTTAAAATACGAAAAAAGGTTTGAAACGCTTTCCCCAATTAAAGATAAGGCATCTGCTGGAAAAAGGGGTGGGGATCGTGCGATCGTACACCCTCTTTTGATTTTTTTATGCCTTTTAGGAGGTAGCGCACATTAAGCCACATTCGCGCAAATTAACGCAAAATGCTTATCACAGAAGTCGCGTCTGGAACTGGGAAAAAACCCCCTGGTATCCCGGGTATCACCCACTTATTTTACCGCCTAACGAACCGCGCGTTCTTTTCGAGAGGGCAACACCCCACATATAAAAAAAACATACTTACTTACCACCCCCCTTCGCAGAAAAGCGTCTCTGTTGATGATTTTACGCACCAAGTTAAGGGAAAAGAAAAGGAAAAGGGAAAGAAAAAGGAAGGGAGCACTCTGTGTACCACACCTTGCCAACTGGTGTTGAAAGCAATTTCAAAAATGATGAGTATGATCGAACGAACGAACGAACAGTTCCCTCGGCAGCAGCCGCTGTTGGCTTTTCGATTTGCTTTCAATATAATTTGGAACCCCCCTTCGGGTAACCCCATCTCCGCTCTCATCTTCCGCCCTCCAAAGATCCCCATAAATATTTGTTGCTCAGTCCTCAGTCCTCAGACCTCAGACCTTCCTGCCTTTGTCTTCTTGGGGCTCCTTCAAGCCAATAAGCAGTTTTGCTTTATCGCTTATTAAAAATCATTTCGCTCTTCGTATTTTCAGTTTCCAGACAGGCTCCAGTTCTTTTTTCCCTTCCCGACATACCCTAAACCCTCTTCCTTTTCCTTTTCCGCATTGCCCTCCCTTTGTTATTAACTTTGACTCACATGTCGATCACTGTTGATGATTTTGTTCAATTTTAGCGCACATGAGAGCGCCGTCTACGTCTCCATCATCCCCATCATCAGCGTCTTCAGCCTTTCAGCCTCTCAACTTCCTACATTCCAAAATGTGTGTGTATCCGAGCTGTGATTGCTATCTGACGGAGCAAAAATATTTATTCAGCCCCCAAAAATAATGTAATGTTACCGATGCACAGCAGAAAAGAATGAATTTAATCCACATAAACTCACTAGCAGTGTCTGTCGACTATTAGAAATATTTTAAAACTCTTTCAAATCAAATGCAAACATTCAAAAATTTAGCACACTCATTTTTAAAACAGTGCTTACAATGCTAACAATGTTTCATTTCTTCTTTGTGTTTCAAGTAAGACCAAGTCAAGCCAAAAACATTAACATTGTGTTTTTTTAATGGCTAATCCAAATGAAATTTGTTTACAAATTTGTTGTTTTCTCGACACTACACTGACATTCATTACATTCGTGAGTGTGTTTTTTCAGTTGTATTGGTAAATGCACAGTAGTTTTAAGCAACCCTGAATTAAGCCTTAAATATGTACCCAATTTGTATGCCCTCTTGCAGTTTACAACTTTAGCAAGTATTTTCCCCCAAATATTTTTTCGTGGTGTAACTTTTTCCCGACTGGCCCAGTGAGTGCCCATCAAGTTTGACGATGCTGCTGATGATGACGTGCCGTTGTCAGAGGCTGAAGTTTAAGTCGGACTCTGATGTCGGAGTCCGAATCGCTCGATCCTGCTGCCCCAAATCGACTTCGCTTTCATTCAGGCCTCTTTATCGCATGTGTCCGCTATGGCAAATTATGGCAAATACACACTTTATACCTGATGCCCAGGGACTCACCTTGGCATCTGCTACAGCCCCCACTGCAGTCGGCTCTCGATGCACACACAGCACACACACGGCACACACAAAATTGAAGATACGGCATATAGGTCTCAAGATGGAGACACTCCACGGAGTCCGACAACTTTTAATACTTTTCGTTTCTGGCTCTTCTCCATCTCGACTTTATGTCTTATTGTTTTCTTGGGACTCTGCTCTTTCTGGCTGGCCGATGATTACAAGATCACTTATCTGGCTTCAATAAACTTCGGCAAAGGTTGCTGTTATTATTTTTTAATGTAGTTTTTTAAGTACCATCAAACACTTGAGACTATGAAGCGAGAACTACTCCACCCCCCACCCCCCTTTTGCCTGTCTGGTCTCGAAAAATCATCTAGAAAAGTTGTTTAGCCCCATCGATCGATAGCAAGAGGTAATTACCAGCGATCGATTGCGCTTCTATCCGTTCTTGTTCCTCTGCCTTTTCCCATATGGGCTTTTAGTTTTCTAGGGGGCGGCGGTTGGGGAAGATTATCGCAGATCTCTCAAACTCGACTGAGGAATTTCAATTTGAAACCATTTTTATGTTCGATCTTAGTTCTCCTCTGTTTTGTGCACCTGCCCTGCAACACTTTCTTTCCGTTTATTGATATATTTATGGGCTGCATCAGTCCCTCTGACTACCTCTCTACACTATGTACTATATATCTGCCCTTTACCTTCAATCTGCCATTTTATTTCGTTGACCATCAATCGCAAGTACAGTAATTTGGCTCGGGTGCTGCCCCAATGGATTCCCCATTACCACGTAACTCGGGTTTATGGCTTTGCATGGCTTTAAGACATTCCAAGAGATGGTACACTTAAGAAAAATAAAATCAAAAGGGTTTGATCTTTCTACTGTGATCTGTTATAATAGGAAATCAACAATTTGTAAGTGCTTAAATTTATTTGTTGACTCAGAATCAAAGTAACATTATAAGATTACGAAATATGTTAAATATTTAAATATGTTCAATCCATTTTGACTAGTACAATAAATGTAAGCTCAACCTTGTCGCACTTTGGTGGTAAATAAATAATTAAAAGGGCCAAAAATTAACTATTAATTAAGGGCCTTAGAACCCTTTTTGTTTCTTACAGTGTGTCATCATGGGTGACGTATAGATCAACATAAAAATTCCATGCTCATGGTCCTGAGCTCCTGCTAATTTTCGAGGCACTTTTTTTTTCCACCTCTCCCTCATTGCACTTTGCAATTTTCGTGGCTGCAACTTATTGGCTTAATGCCGGGACTTAGGGATTTGCCAGATTCTCCTCAGCTAATAACTAGCAATCTGCACCCTTGCTTCGGTTCGAATCCCGCGAAAAGCGAAAAGCTCCTTTGTTTGCTCTCTAAGAATAAACCTTTGCTGAAGTTCTATCGATCTTTTTGCGGAGCTGATCTACCCAGCGCGCATTCCTTTCGCTCTCCATTTGGTGGAACATCTGGCCTTTTGATTTTAATTATATATTGTGACCAGTTCGAGTCCGAGAGTCTCGAGCCATGAAAAACCTTCATATCGAAATGGGCGTGTCACAAAGTAAATTACTTTTCTATACTTGGAGTCGACGCTGTCGAGTTTCCCACATGTGGCACAATCTGTTTTTGTTTCAGGCTTTAGTTTTTGTCTGCAGTATGTAGTTTGTAGTTTGGTTACTTGGCATCATGGCTTTAGCTTCAGCTTCTTGGCTATTGGAAGCTCGGAAAATTTTTTTTTTTTGCTAAACGCCCTTTCCTGTACTGCTGCTGCTGTCGCTTTTGGGCTGAAGCTGCTTGTAATTAGCATAAATCACTTCGAAAAAGGCTTCCATTTTGGCTTGACCAAATTTGTTTATAGACTCTGTGGCTCTTTTGGCATTTTGGCATCTCCTGACAGGGGGTGCTGTCCGTGGGATTCCCCCTTCTTCGCTTCCTTCGCCCCGGGAAAAACAACAACTGCAAAAACAACACGACATGGTCCAAGTCACGCATCGCTGACCAAAATTGGCCTCCAACTCGAACTCGAAGTCAACTTTTTGGGATGGCGAGGCGAAGGCGATTGGATTGCAGTTTGGTTTCGCTTTGTTTGCTCTTTCTTTTTGGCCCGAATGTTAAGCAATAAAGGCCATTTGCATTGCACTACGAAATGCAGCAAATAGAAAGTACAATTCGTTAATTGAAAGTTTGCCGAAACAAAAAACAAAAACTTATAGCTAAAAAACGTAGTGTGCCTGAATCAATTGAAGCGCCTAGTTGTTCCTTCGATTTCCCGTTTAAATCAACTTTCCCGTATTAAACGTTTCAGGTGTCCTGACTACTAACTCAAATGTAATGCTGACCTCATCTATATTTCCTGGCTCCACAAAATTCCCACATGCTAATCAGCTTTATGCCATTTGGTAACCAACTGTCAAAATCTATTTGAAAGCATCTTCATAACTATTACGACTAAAGACTGGTTCGCTTTTCCACTCTGCTCGCCTTTTACATTGATCACCTCGATTATTTCCACTTTTCCATAATCGCAATTACTGTCAATCAGCCAAGTTAATTTCAAGTTTTGATTTATTATCGTGGCGGAATCTAGGCTTAGTCCAGTTAGTTGATTTAACCAACCAGTCTGTGACCCCGACTTATAAATTTAATTTGAGTTTTGTATTGACTGTTATACAATCGCATTTAAAGTAATATAATCGTTTCAATGCACAATTTTGACAAATTGTCTGTTATATATTTTCAGTAAAATACTGCACCGATTTCTGTGAAACTTATATAAAATAAGTTTATTGGCTTAGTTAGGCAAAAAAGTGTAAGTCAGTGAAAGCAAAACTCTTCAATTGTCTTTATCTACATAATATTTAATAGCAATTTTTATATTCATCTGATTTTTATTTTCCACTGAGTTGTGAAATAATTATTTTTTTTTTTTTTTTTAGCATAGCATTTTTGACAGTCGAAATATATTATGGCGTATCTTTATGACTGCAAATTGCAAATTAAGCTTTAGGATCTGAGACAGGTTTTGGGTATCCAATTAGCTCGTTTTCCATTAAATGTGCCCGCTTTTTACCAATGCGTCTTTGGTGCTTACAATTTTGCTATTTTATAGTGCTCTCCAGCGGCCTAATTGAAAAAATGGTTTATTAAAATGGCTTGAGATTCGGAAAGAGGGGGGAGCGATGATCCTAACGCACATAATATTTCCGTCATTAGGCACCGCAACGAGTTTTTCGGGGGCATTGCATAAGCAGCAAAACGCTCCACTGGGAGCGTTCCACTATCTTTTTTTTGTCGTTCCCCGTAATTTGTTGTACGTGATGATGAGGAGGCTGAAACTGTGGGATTGTGTTCGCTGCAGATTCTGTCTCACCTCCCACTCACAACGAAAAATGAAAAAAACACTGGCCAAGACAATTGCGATGGGAGAACGGCGTATATCAATTATGAGGCTGCGCTTGTTGGCCATAAATTCGCGTCCGCTTATCATTTTCATAAACAAGTCGCGGCCAAATGGGAGCCGCACTTCGAGAGCCTCGAACTTATGCAATTCTCACTCAAACTCCATCTGACTCTGCCCCGGCATTTTCCCGGGGTAATGACAGGTGTTTGTAACTCGTTTGTAGCTAACGGGGCCCCAAAACACAATAAAAAAAAACCAAAATTTGGCTGGCCCCAGAAACAGAAACCCAGACGGCTAGAGGCACAGACAATCGGCATGGACATCGCCTGAACAGAAGAGTGGGTCTCGGAAAATACACAAGAAAAAAGAAGAAAAAAAATACAAAACTTCGACTGGCAGGGGGTCGCCAACGCAGGCAGACCCCAAACAGATATTTGCATTAATACAAAGCCGAAGCCCATTTATGCCCGCCAGCGGCCGAAGCATCAGTATCAGCAGCAGCTGCAGTTGGCAACACAAAACCCAGTGAAAGTGATCTTCGGAGATGGTAGCCTGCGTCTGCGGTTGCTGGGCAGAATTTCTAAAGCTACACAGTCCAAAAACAGAAAAGCAAAGTACCATTACAAAAAAAAAAAAAAAAAAAAAACAAAGAATTATTAAAAGTAATAGAGACCAACGCTTATAATCTAAAATACAAATTGGATCCATACTTCGCTTACAAAATATTCATCAGAATATTTTATATCGGTTTTTAATGAAAATCCAGACAGAATTTTCTTGCACTGTTTTCTTGCAATTTCATTACGAACGCAATTTTCATTTGTTTTCCTGTGGTCAAAGCCCGGTGGACCCAGGTATGATGATGATTTTGATTTCGATTGTGATTCCGCGTGTGTTTGCGGTTGGCAATCAGAAGATTGTCAGCACACACAACTTCATCACTTGATGGCGGGAATAAAATTGATATTTGCGGTCGTGTATCTTGTGGTTTCTTTGGCCAATGGAATGTACAATGAGGCTCCTCAGATCCCTGGAATCGGAACATAGGCGGTGGTGTGTGTGTCCACTTTTAGGTTTATTGAACCCCGTCACGTCTGGGGCTGATTAGCCAGACAACATTTGTCATTGTTAGCGCGTAATTAACTCACGCCCCTATACCGAAAAACTTCCCCCTTGCGATCCGTAGATTCCTCCCACCGCCCCCAGTGCCATAAACATAAATCACTCAGTGAAAAACCACCGGAGGAAAACGGGACTACCATTTGGGAGACTGGCAACTTAATTGCAGAGTTTGCATAATGCATTTAAGTGAAAAAAGAGGAAAACCGAGCTGGCAATTCGCGGTTTGCCTAATGGCGCAAAATATTTCAAATAAACATTGAAAAACACTTCGACTTCGGCGACGGGCCATGGAGTGAAATTCAATTTGGCCAGACGCCGCGCACCACCCCGCACCACCCTGCACCGCCGCACCACAATCATAATTAATTTCGGCGGTTATCGCTTGGCCTGCTTCCGAGTAATCCACTTCGGAGTCTGAGTTTTGCGTCTGGAGTTCCAAGTCCCACCTGCTACCAGGTAACCAAAAATCAACAAAATCGATATTTAAAATCGCATAAATCGCCGGGCGAGCCCACACATAGAGAAATACATAAGTGATTAGGTAATGTTTCACATGAAAACACGCTACAAGAAAATGTATTTCACCATTAGACACCGAATTTATGGTTAGTTTATGGGTATTATCTATTTCTTACGATTTCTAGATGTTTAAAATGCTCAGTCTGTAACACTATCGATAGTTTTAGCTATCGATAGAGGCCAAGATATATTAGATATTTTGGGTATTCCCGGAACGTCAGAATCTCTGAACAACATTTTAATAAAAGCAAAGCTTAATTCTTAATTTATTCCATTGGACGCCGATGATTTGCAGGCCGACTATCTCACTAAGATATTTTCTTAGCCCAAACCATCGATGTTTCCTAAATTTTTCGACCATCGATAGTATCGATGTTGCTATCGATTGTTTTACTAGCCCTACTGATAATCAACATATTCATTTCCTTAAGTAACACATTTTTTCGCCTAATAATTTTCTAATTTCAATGTTATTTTTACCTGTGCACCGCATGCGTTCCACATTCCCGCAAACACTCATATGTTCCACACCGCTTACCACCGCCTCGACTTTGGCTGTGACCACTTTGCGATTTGATTTATGCGGCTCTTGGCCCCGCTGGGAAGAGGTGGATCGATCGGCTCTGCAGTGGAGTGGCCCAGTGGCTAGGGAGCCTAGTGGTGCTGGGGCTGGTGCTGGTGCTCTCGGTGGGGTGTGTGGGTGCGTCTCGCCTCTAACTGGAATTGCTTTAAATTACGCAAATTCAAATTGCATGGGGCCAGTGAGCGAAACAAAGCCAAAAACAAGAAAAACCAAACGAAACGAATCCAGTTGAAGTTGAACTTTTGATTAACTTATTGGACACACGGACCACAACAAGTATGCCCGGTACCGTTAGCCGCTTTAAGATCCAAGATCCCAAATCCGTGATCCAGGCACTTGCCATGTACAGAGAGTTGTCCACTTTACGTGCTCGCCGTGCGCATTTATCAAACCGAACTAAGAGTGAAACCGAAACTGAAACCCACAGCCAGAGTTGCAGGCCAAAATCCAAAATCCTAGATCGAAAGTGACCAAAGTCGGCGACAAGAAAATCAAATCGAATTGCTGCAAGTGCAGCTAAGTGTATAAAAATTGCTAAATGGAAATAAAATAAATAATACTGCTATACCAAAACGAAATAAACAAAAATTTTGGCTTATTTATTGGTCAGCCACTTTCAGTGGGGTGGAAAATTGACGATTTATTTATTGGCTATTTCCTCTCAAAGATTTGTATCTTTCTTTATACCTTTGTAGGTTCAGTTCAAGATCAACTTCTTAATAGAACACATAGTTAAATATAAACTGTACATATTAAATATAAATCTTATAAATACTATTTAAAACAATATTGGCTTAGAAGTCAGTTATATTAATTTTAACAGTCAAAATAAGAATATGCCAATCAAATAAGTAAAAAAATTACTCAAAAACATAAACAATAACGCAGACTTATTTATTGGTCCACCATTTTCGCAGAGAGTGTTTCCTCTTCTGCTAAATTTCTTTGCCTGTCCATTGCACATTTCAATTCTGGGCAAATATTTACACAATCTCAATAAATTTATGCGCTCTTTTTCACATTTTCAATTTGCCGAGGAGGCCGTCCTCCGGCTCGGCGCAGAATTTATGCAAAATCCTAGCGAAATGCGGGGCGCGGACTGTGAGAAGACTGTGATTGTTATTGGCCCAGAGAACGGACGATCAAAAATCGAGAATCCGAATCCGAATCCAGAATCGAGACGATCGACGATCCATGTGTGGGCGGTCGAAATCGAATTCAAATTCAAATTCAGCGATCGTGGTGGGAGTTTGCACTTTGCGGGAACATGCAACACCGGGTAATGGAGTCAAGTCGCGTCTAGGGCTGGATCATGATTCTTATCGCCTGGCTTTTAGCTAAAGGCCCGATCCGATCTGCAAACTGGGCTTGTGGCCGTTCGTTTTGGTTTGATGGTGTGCACCACTTTGTGTGTGGCCCAGTTGTGGTGCAGCGCGCTTTTTGGCCATCGACAACTCATTGACAATTTTCTACTTTGGGTGCCACTTGGGGAAAGTCGCGCAGTTGGCAAATGTTAGCTTAGGCACTAGCAATTTACACAGAAAAAAAAAAAGCTCAGATACCTTAATTATTTACATTCCTCATAATGGGTTGATAGGGTTTAACAGTCAGAAAGTTTTGGTATCGCTTGGGAACTCTGATAAAACCAAATATATCATTTTCTGGTTCTATTGTCGAAACACTTTATTCTGAAGTGGCGACACTTTCGGGGAGGTGTGACCATACATCTATCAGCCGCAAAGAGTGTGACCAAAGTCATACTCCTTTTCTCTTTCAAGCGGCGCCAATTAGAATGTTTTATTGCCCGGACTAGACGACATTTCTTGGGCCGCTTCGAGGGCCAGAAGTTGCCTGCTGTCATGAGCATGACTTCCTGTCGCTCTTGATTTCATTCCCTGTGTGGGTGGAGTCGTATCAGAAGAGTGGGTGGTGACAAGGGGCCGGGTGTGGAAAAAAGGGCAACTCGTTAACGTTGAAAGGACAGAATCTCTGGAGCGTGCATCCAACTTAATTAGCTGCAACTGCATCTGCCTCCGAAGGAACTGCAGTTTAATGAGGAAGCCCATGATTAGCGCCTCCGATTACAAAGGAAACAAAAGAAGGGACAATAACTCGTACAGAGGCTTTACAGAGACTAAATATTGGGCTTCAAGGCGAAATAAAAAATGGGAATTCTTTTAAATAAGCTTAAATATAAACTTATCAAAGACTGAACAAAATGCTTTTAAAGATAACAGTTTTACATTGCTTAGTATTTAGTTTAGTAAGTAGCATACATTAAATATTTAATGATCAAACGGCACCACTTTGACAATTGAAGTTTTTAAATTATCTGTTATTCTAAAGTAAATTTAATAGTAAGAATGAAACTAGTAAGAAATTGCTACTTTTAATGGATGTTTCTAGCGACACAACAGGAACTGATTCCGATTTAAGTTCGTGAACTTTGTCTTGGGCAGTTAACCAAACTCATCCGGCAACCGACGCACATTCCAACGAACTACGTTCGGGGACTTGTGCAACGATCCATCATCGTAGTCATAGTTGCGGATTCAGAGTTTGGATTCAGAGGATGGAGCTGGGATTTGGGAAAGAGGAGGCTGGTTGGGGCCAAGGCGGGTGGTAGTGAAGCCAGCTTGTTGCAGCTGCGGCACAAAAAATCGGAGAGGCATTTGAAACACAAGAAACGCATTCATTCCCCCACTCGTTGCCAAAGCGTTTTCTTCCATATCCCTGCGCAGTTGTTGTGTTGTGTTCGCATGTTTTTGGCCATTTCTGCAGACGCAGCCTCGCAGATTTGCAGTCAAGTCCACGGCCAGCGGGTAAATGTTAATCTCCCCCACTCTGCACCGCTCTGCACCACCCTGCTCACGGATCTATTGGTATTTTGATTTATCAATAGACGCTGTTTCTTCTCGCTGCGGCGAAAGCAAAAGTTTAGCCAGAGTTCGGCTCTTGAATCTCCAAGTTGAGTTGAGGGAAAGGCGCAGTCTTAAAAAGTTGAACCGTAAATGTAACCGTAAGGCAGGGGGCGTGGCATCGGCCGGGGTAATGGGCAACGGCTAAGAAGACAGCTGCAGCCAAGTGCCAGCCAAACATAAATCAAATGAAGGAAGAAATGTGCAAGATAAATTTTTAAGCACACTTATTTAACACCTAACAACCTTGTTAGATGCATTTTGATGATGCCCCAGCACCACTGCACCACTCAAAAGACAAGGTGGAGCACAGAACTACAGAGAGAAGAATCGCAATGTGTAAAAGTCACGATATAAAAATAGTTTTAAAATTTGTAATCAAATATAGCAATATTACTTAATCTCTGTCTAAACTTTCTTAGTAAAATCTTTAAAATTATACATTTTTATACCAAAACTGCTCAATAGGTTCATTTTTTACGATATTAACAGATAAATAAAAATCGACAAAATGTTAATTGAAAATTTAAGAGTTAGTATATTATTTAGTCAGTTAAATAGATATATCACAATATATTTATAGAAAATCGGAAACCACGAGTCAGTGGAAATAGTCTTTTTTATATGATCCCAAGTCAAAACAATCTTGCACATTTTTTCTCAGTGCTTAAAAGACATTACAGCAAAGAGAACGCACCGGCGAACAAGTCAGAAATCTATACCGGAAAATTAAAAATTCCTAATAACACGACAAGCGGCACAGCGGTGGTGCAATGGTGGTGCAGTGGTGCTGCAGTGGTGCTGCAGCGGTGCAACAACTGTTAGAATTGCTTTTTGGTGTTTGACGATGCATTTCAACAAGAGGGCAACGGGGGAAGGAAAATGCAACCTCGGCCACAGAAAAGTAAACAGAAATAGATCATTCCTACATTTCGCTGCACCATCACTACCACTTTCCCGGTGGTTCCTTCCCATCACATCTGCTCACATATAAATCTTCAACGCTTCGCGCAAGCGCGCATCTTTTGAGAGAGTTAAAAAAAATAATTTATAAAAATTGCAATAAATATTGAGGGGCCCTGATAAGGCGTCAACATAAATCAGCTGCCATGTTGGAGACCCCGCAAAAATATCGAGGGATTCGGGGAGGTGCGACTCAGGTCCGTGACTAATCAAGGCAAATGTGTGAAATCTTCACACGCCGCAGAGGACTCTCCAGGTGCGCAGAGCAGACTTTATTAACGAAGCCCTCCTTCAGCTAAATGACTTTATAACTAATTCGATTGCTGGTCAATCACCCTGTAGTTAAAAAAAAAAGTATGCCGCACAGAGAAAAATGTAATTGCTTGCCCATCTTATCAGCATCACAAAAAATTAACGAAATAAAGAGAAAAACTTGATTAATTCAACATTTTTCAGGTTCCCTTTTTAATATAAAAATATCAAGGTACACGAAAACTGCACCCATATTTCTTCCAGTGTGAGGAGAGTGATCTCTTTAAAGACCACAACCATTTCACGCTTTCTGCTCGCACCGAACATGGAATGAAACATTGAAACCTCAGCGACGCCGCCCACATCGCAAACACTTTCATCACCTCAATCGGCAGGGATGTATTGGATTTCACACCAAGTTAGCATTGGCAGGGGATTGATGACGATTATTGAGTCGTGTGTTGTTTTCGGAGGGGCCTCCGAAAAGTGCCCCAACTAGCCGACGAAGTAAGAAATAAAGTCGGACCCGGCACTTGTGAGCACGTAGCCATTTCTCATCAGCCACATTTCGTATTGCTAGTTGCGGCGGGGCCAGCTAAATCATCCACATCTGCCGGAAATTGCATAAGAAATATGCAAGCTGCCGCACGCTGCGATTCGCCAAGTTAGTTTTCTGAGTCTGAGAGGCCCAGAGTTGCACAGTCTGAAAGTTCCCTGATCCGGGGATGTCTTATCAAAACTGCTGGCTGGCCTCGGAATCAGAAGACTATGAGTTTGAGTTTGAGTTTGAGTCTGTGCCACTCACTCCACTCGTTTCGGTGATAATCCGCACCAGAGACACGACCGACATTTGGCTAACTTCTATTAGCCAGAACTGTGGTGTGACTTGACTCGGTTGCTTATGCAATGGCTTTGGCACAGAGGTTATTGTGCATGAAAATGAGCATTTCAAATTCAATACGGTTTAAAAACGATTTTCTCTGTAGCCACCAACTGTTTAACATGTTGTAATATCTTGTAATAATAGTATAATAAAAATTCATTTGAATTATTATATTCCATTGAAATAGTTTCTCTGGTTGAATAAGTTTTAAATTCAAATTTTCTTAAAGAAAAGATATTCAATGACTAAGAAATCGTTAATAAATATTAAAAAATATATATAGTTCTCAGTGCACATGGGCTAATCCAACTGAAACCACGAACATCCGCATGGATGCTAAAGTTGTATTCTAGCAATCATCTTCATCCTTTTGTTGCTAACTGCTTTGGTTTGAGCCAACTCCCCGCCGCGCTCTCTCTTTCAAGTTTTCTCCATCGCTCTGTCTTTGCTCGTTTTGGTTTTTGTACGTTAAATAAGGTAATTGAATGAAATTACTTTTGACAGCTTATTTGCATACATCAACAGCAGCATAAGCTGTCTTTTGGAGTTGGAGTCGCAGAGTCTCAGAGTCTGAACTGTAGGCCTTGTTAGGCCATAATTGGTCATTGAATGCTGCCCCTGGATCCCCTTCTTAGCATCTTCACCTGCAGGAGAGTGTGAGAAATGCGTGCTGACAAAGATGAATAACTCTCGACTTCTTCAGTTTTCATATGTATAAGAAAAGAGAGTTGTGCAAACGAACTTGTATTGTTTGTATTATTTTTTTCTTTATTTATTTTGGTTTTTCTGACTGCCTGGAAGATGTCACTGTCTTCGATTTGATTTGCCTTTCACTGCCGTTGACATAACCGCAAGCCAAAGGATTCTGTCCTCCGTTTGCTCTTTAACTTATCAGTGTTAAGATCACACTTAAAATAAAACAGAGTTAGTTAAATTGTTCATATTATGAAATTGTTTATAAATTGTTATTGATTAGAAAACTCCATTGTTAAAAATTCCTTTGGATTTAAAGTTCGTATATAAAATTTAGGAAATACTGTAATAAATTTTCTGAAGTGCAGATCCTCTGTCTGTTTTATTCCAGGCCCACGATCCCTAAATCCTCTTCGATTCGTGTGGGCGTGCACTTATTTAGCACCGGACCTTTGCCGCCTCCTCATTCAGATCCTCGCGTCTTTTCCACCGAAAACAGTTGCACACAGAACTTTCATGTTGTTGACAGATAAAATTGCCAATCTCTGGGCTGACGACGTCCCATCCCATCCCATATCCCATCGCAGTCCCAGTTTTGTGCCCCCGTCCATTTGGTTGGCGACAATTTCACCGGCCGGGTTAAACGGGTTTAAACTGCTGCCCAACTAAGCTTAATGAAAGTCTTTAGTCGCAGCAACAATCTAAGCAGATCTCCGCCAGGTTTCAGACCCAGGCCCCAGTCCCCAGACTTAAAAAAAGTGTAATTAGCGATGAAATTCAACGAGAGGGGCCCAGCAACTGGGTGCTGGGTGCTGGACACGTTTCGCTTTAAATGCATATCAGTCTGGACTCTAAACTGACGGGCTGGGGAAGGGCTGGAGCTGCACTTAGAAAAAATAAAGTTAGCACAAGTAAGCTATTCTTTGTTCTAAAAAATTCACGTTTGCTAATGATTTTATTGGGGCCCACTCCATGAAAATCTTCATATTCTTAAGAATTCGCGCTTTTATATTGAAGATTTAGTTATGAGCACTAAAACTTTTAAATTTTTAAACATTTTTTACATTTAAGAGAATTTTTTAAAAATTCCTTTTTGATTCCATGATTTTTTTAAATCTATAAGCGCTTTGTTTTTCCAGTGTCCCTTGTCCTCACAGCTTAACATTATTCGTTTGTTTTGCAACTTGTCTTGAGTGGTGGGGGAACGTTCTCCTCTGGCTACCTCGGGCTCCCATTTAAAGTGAAATAATGACAGTTTTAATTGCTGATTTCTTGGCTTGTTTGTTGGCGTCAAAATGCGATCGATGCCTGCCCCCGCTCTGCATGGCTATTTTTAAGAAAACACTATCCCCATTCCAATTGCCATTCCCAGCAGCTCCTTTTTATTTGCCTTACACAGACAGCGAACAGAAATGTCGATTACGCAAAATGCCAACTAATTGGCTGCCATTAAGCGGGGGTCATTGCTCCCGACGGTTTTCCACGATCTGCAACCTTTCTGCCAGTGATTCACCCCGTTGGTTTGGCTCAAATTTAAGTTGACACTCGCCTGATATGCCGCCTCGGGGGCGGAGAGCCTCCAACTCTCGATCCCGAGCATAACAAATTGCCAAATTAAGCCCTGAACAGTGTCCGGAGATAAGCCCCGGAACGGAGGCCCAAAAGCCAACGGCAGCAGCTGCCTGTAAATCAAATTAAAATTTTGACAACTTCATTTGTACCTGTTGGAATATGCAAGCCCTAAATAAGAGCTATGTGTGCTTCCAATTTTTTAATGACTTGGGTTTGGGATTTATTTTTTTTAAATCGGTTTTATATAAAAATCTTTTTTTATTTATCAACCCTACTAACTGCTCTTCATTTCTGTTTATTTTTTAGGTCTCTGCCAGCGATCCGGATTGTGGAGTAAATGCCATGGTAAACTACACCCTAGGCGAAGGTTTCAAGCACCTCACCGAATTCGAAGTACGCTCCGCTTCTGGGGAGATTTGCATAGCCGGTGAACTTGACTTCGAGAGAAGAAGTAGCTACGAATTTCCCGTATTGGCCACCGATCGAGGTGGTTTGAGCACTACGGCCGTTATCAAAATGCAACTGACGGACATAAATGATAACCGTCCCGTTTTCTATCCCCGAGAATACAATGTATCGTTGAGGGAATCCTCCAATGGCCCAACTCAAGCCTCGAGTGCCCCGATTGTCGCTGTGGTGGCCACAGATTCGGACTCGGGCAGCTTTGGCCAGGTTTCGTACAGGATTGTGGCTGGAAATGAGGCGGGCATCTTTCGGATTGATCGAGCCTCCGGTGAAATTTTCGTTGCTCGTCCGGATATGCTGTCCGTTCGAACTCAACCGATGCACATGCTGAATATTTCGGCCACTGACGGTGGTAATTTAAGGAGCAGTGCCGATGCCGTGGTCTTTCTGAGCATTATCGATGCCATGCAGCGACCTCCGATCTTTGAAAAGCCCCGATACAATTACTATGTCAAGGAGGACATTCCGAGGGGCACGGTCGTGGGTTCGGTGATAGCCACGAGTGGAGATATTGGTAAGAAATATATCAAACCCTCTATCCTTAGAACTATTTTTTTTTGGGTAACAAATTCATTCATATGACAGATACAAGGACAAAAGAAGGCAAACTGAAAAGGATGATGGAAATAAAAAAAAAAAAAGGGAAGCGTCAACATAAAACATTGCTAGCCATGAATCCTGAACATTGAATATAAAAGATATAGTCCTTCAAATTATGTTAAAGAATAAAAAAAAAACTTTTTCTAAAAGTTCAAATATTGTCTTTGTAAGTTTAAGCAGCCTCAGCCAACACACACAATGCTGTCAAAGCTTAAAACTTTTCGGGCTTTTTACAACTCAGCAACAAAGCCAAAGCAAAACACTTCAAACGCAAATTTCGGCAGAAATCTGCACCCATCAACGACGTCCTCAACATCGAGTTGAGCTGAACTCTGAGCACGATACAAGGGCCGGTTTTCAGTGCCAGTGCCAGTGCCAGTGCCAGTGCCAGTACCAGACCACCAGTCCAAACGACCAAGTCGGAGTCCCAGACGATCCACGATCCACGTCGCTGGCTATGCAAAATGATTTTGCGCTTTAATTTGCTGCTTTCGCTGCGCACTTCCTTTCATGCCTCATCCTCATGCCTTTCATGTGGTGTCCCATCCACTCCAACCTGCCTCATGTGTCAATCGGTGACGAGAGCTCCTTCCTTCGCCTCCGAAACGGTTCTATTGTTCCTGCAACTCATTGTCGAGGCCTTTGAATGGCTTTTAATGAGCAGCAGCGGCTCCTAATTTCGTTTTTCGGAGTTCCTTCAACTCCACTTGCCCAAACAGAAGGATGAGGCAGAAATAATTGCAGACCTCTTTCATTGCTCGCAAACTGAGAACGATAACCTGAATTCTCTTTTTTTATTTGTGAGTAACAAGGCATGCACAAAGAAAAATATGTATGCAATTAGTAAAGAAAAGTCAACTCTAAGATTTATTCATTAAAATGTATGAATCAATTTGGTTAAAGAAGTATAAGCTAACATATTTAATCTCTCTAAATTACAGCCCAGCGCAGTCCTGTGAGGTATTCAATATACTCTGGAGATCCCGATGGTTTTTTCAGCATAGAAGCCAGTTCTGGAAATATTCGCATAGCCAAGCCCCTTGATCATGAAGCCAAGGCCCAGGTGCTACTGAACATCCAAGCCACTTTAGGAGAACCTCCAGTCTATGGACACACTCAGGTCAACGTCGAAGTGGAGGATGTCAATGATAATGCTCCGGAATTCGAGGCCAGTATGGTTAGGATTTCAGTACCGGAAAATGCCGAACTGGGAGCTCCCCTCTATGCTGCCCATGCACACGATAAGGATTCGGGAAGCAGTGGACAAGTTACTTATAGTCTGGTCAAAGATTCGGGAAAAAGACTTTTTGCCATCGATGCGAGATCGGGACATTTGGTTTTATCACAACATTTGGATTACGAAACCTCGCAACGGCATTCTCTAATTGTAACCGCCACTGATGGAGGAGTTCCATCGCTTTCAACGAATCTTACCATATTGGTGGATGTCCAGGATGTTAACGATAATCCCCCAGTTTTCGAAAGAGAGGAATATTTCGTAAATGTTTCCGAATCGCGATCCATCAATGCACAGGTAAATATTATAGATATTATATACTCTTCATCTGTAACACTCATCTGTTAAACTGGCTTTAAAATTCTAGCCTCTCTTTTAATTACAAACTTCTAGTTCAGCAGATATTTCAACAGGGTTTAGGGTTTACCTAAATACTATATCTCTTGCTTAAGATTACTTTTCATTACGATGGCTGGCTGCTGCTGAGGGTGTTTTATTGAAAAATAAATCTGTGTAATGCAAACTAAATGGGGCACATAAATTTGATTAACAGCCACTAAAAGTCACGCTTTTGTCAGGCGGCCGTCATATCGGGTTGGAAATATCTCAACACCCAGGAGGAGCTCCTACCGACTCCTACCGGCGGCTTTCGAGCAACGACTTTGCTTTGGCTTCCAAGTGCCAGCCACTCCAGTGATTCGATTCTACTATACTCTTGTGCTCCCTTCAGCTCCTTTCGGTGCGGTGTTCGGCGTTCTTTAGGCCTGAACTAGTTTTGATCATAAAATCACTTCATATCTTTGCCATCGGAAACGAGTTCTCCAGAGGTTTGCCAGATACACAGCTCTCGGTCCCAAATGATTGATGCATTCCCATTCCCAATCTCGTTCCCCCATTGGTATTCAGTGCTCTAACTTTTGTTTTTGGCTCTCTGCCTCTCTTCTATTGCAGATTATTCAGGTTAATGCCAGCGATCTGGACACGGGCAACAATGCCAGGATCACTTATAGGATTGTGGATGCCGGAGTCGATAATGTCACGAACTCCATTAGTAGCTCGGATGTGGCGCAACATTTTGGCATATTCCCCAACTCCGGATGGATTTATTTGCGTGCTCCGCTGGATCGGGAGACCAGGGATCGCTATCAACTGACAGTTCTGGCCACGGATAATGGCACGCCCGCTGCTCATGCCAAAACGCGGGTTATGGTGCGAGTTCTGGACGCCAACGACAATGATCCCAAGTTCCTGAAAGCGAAATACGAATTCTGGATTGAGGAGAACCTCAGGCGTGGCTCCGTTGTGGGAGTGGTGACTGCCGGCGATCTTGATCTGGGGGAGAATGCGGCCATAAGATACAGCCTGCTGCCGGCCAACTCCAGCTTCCAGGTGCATCTCGTCACAGGTGAGTCGAGCATCCTTCCTTTTGGCTATAAATTAAGGCCGCTCTAACAGCGAACAACTCACTCACTCACAACGCGGCTCCGGTGGCGGTGGTAACTGTCAAGCCACCAGCCATGACCCACGGTCATTCATTACTCCTTCTCAAACTCTAAAGGAGATCCAGCTTACATATCTTACACAGCAAAGAAATTCTTGTAATAATTTGTATACCGATTTTGTATTCTTTTACTTCAAGTGTAGTGCTTAAACAGATTGGAACACTGTTTTAGATTTTATCTAAATTAATATTATTTTAAAACTTTTTGAAACATTACAAAAATTAAATAAACTTCGCTTACATTTTGTTGAGTGCATCTCATGCTTCACCACTGGCCCATAGATCAAGCGCATGGCAAACCTGTTCCTGCCAAGCGATAAAATGCGATCGCCAAGATACCCGAGATCTCGGCCGGGTCTCAAAAGCGGTGCCCGATGCGATGCCTGACCATTAGTGTTCGGGCAACAACAGTTTTAACGCTGTCAGCTCATCCGTCAATGGAATATCATTGGTCTGACATCCAGCCACTGTCCGTGTCCAAGTTCGCCTCACATCCATGTGCGTGTCCGCTGGAGGCGAGCGGTATTCAAACTGTAGAGAGGACACCTCTCCGATTCGTCTCATTTAAATTAAGTATGGAAATCTCGTGCAGCTAATCCTGGAAAACAAGTTCCACTCCGCACTGGCACTCGCATGACATGAATTTCTTTCGGGGGCATTAATCATCGGCGACCCAGTTAGGAGGCAACGATGCATTCACTCCCCTCTTTCTGCCTTTGTGCAGCAAAAGTATTTCTCCAAATAAACCAGTATAGGATATTATAGTTTTGTCAGCACGGCAAAAAAACTTCTTAATTAAAGTTAAGATCACAATATTAAAGTTTGTTATTTGCCAGTTTTTCATGGTTTTGATAAATTTCAATAACTTAATATTTGACATACAAATAAATACATAAACTGTTAGAGCCTAATGTTTGGCCTAAAAGGAAAGAAATTCTTTATGAAAAATGCACTTAGCTCATTATAGATCAGTAATAACATACTATTAAAAAGAAATACTACCAAGTTAAACGTTTAAGTTCGAGAAATAGCAATAACCTTTATATTCTCCTTTTTAGGTGAAATTACAACCCGAGAGCCGCTCGATCGGGAGCTCCGCGAGCTTTACGACCTTGTGGTAGAGGCCCGTGACCAGGGAACCCCAGTAAGAAGTGCCCGCGTTCCCGTTCGCGTCCACGTTAGCGATGTCAACGATAATGCCCCCGAGATAGCCGATCCTCAGGAGGATGTGGTTAGCGTTAGGGAGGAGCAACCACCGGGAACCGATGTGGTGCGCATTCGAGCCATCGATCGAGATTACGGGCAGAATGCCTCGATCACCTATTCGATTGTCAAGGGTCGCGACTCCGATGGACACGGACTATTTAGCATCGATCCGAGCAGCGGAGTGATCCGAACTCGAGTGGTATTGGATCACGAGGAGAGAAGCATCTATCGGTTGGGTGTGGCCGCCTCTGATGGCGGAAGTCCGCCCAGGGAAACAGTGCGAATGCTGCGCGTCGAGGTCTTGGATCTTAACGACAACCGTCCAACATTTACCAGCTCTAGCCTGGTCTTTAGGGTGAGTGCTAGATTTATGCGAGGGTCAATTCGAGATGCGATGGGATGGGATGAAGATGAGGAAACAAAGTTGGTTTCATGGAAAACTTTTGTCTATTTGACGCTTCTAGTTTTACACGACCGTTTTTTCTGCGATCGTGAGCAGCGCGTTTGTCGCCTTTTCCAGTTTCCTCGCTTTTAGCCAAGTGCCTTTGCCTTGCCGCCTTTGTTGCAGCGGATGATTTGTAGCCGCAGCCTTAGCCTCACGTGACAATGGTCGAGAACACGACTCTACCCGAGAGTCCCTTCCTGGTCACCTCGGCCTCCTCCTACCCCCCCTCCTACTCATGCCCCTTTAAAGAGCTCGGAAGCAGATGTCACAGAGTGCCACGACGTGGGAAGGGTCGCGATTTGCATTTAAAACTGTGCGAGCCGAACTTACACTTTGCCAAAAACACTTTTTGGTTACCGAATTACCAAAGTGTTATATAAACTAGAGAAGTCAGCCCTGACTTAGGGAAAATTTTCATAATCAAAATGTTCGAGGGCTTTAATCCGGCTCGAGGGACCACTGGTTCCTTTGAGACCGCTGTACTATGATACTCCATTCTTTTTCACAGTGCACTGCATCGCCTCTTCCATTGTCGGCGTTTTCATTGCGAACGCGTAATTGTCACTGTGCTCTGTGACAAGTCACCCCCTCCTCCTCCACCTCCACCTCCAGAAAGGGGAAGATCTCGGCCAGGCCTATTAAGTGCGATTCGAGACGTCAGTTGAGAGATCAGAGAACCAGAGAATGGAGGAAGTTAAAGGAGGAGCCGCCTCGTGCCTCGTGGAACTCACTTGCTTAGATTTTGGCATGGTGATCTGCTCCGCTCCTTCTCCCTTCATTTCGCTTGGGAACCCTTTAACATTTTTATCACGTTCGATTCGCACATGTTTTGCATACTCTCCACTTCCAAGTACCCGGTTCTCCGGGTTCCTCCGTTCCTCAATTTTCCTCAGATTCCGACTGAAACGCGGCTTCAACCGCTGATGGTTGCGACGCTTTGACATGCATTTAATTGCCTCTCTGAGAGCAAAGGCAGTCTGTCAGGGAGCAGGGGGTTTGTCTTTTCCAGTGCAGAGAACTACAGAACTCGAGGATCCCCAGGTCGGGACCTCGTGCGTCCCTTAAATCCGCATCGGCCACAATTAAAATTGACACATTTCGTTGCGTTTCAGTCGGCCTTTTGCCGTTCGCTTTGATACCGCTCCACATTCTCGTTCGGCTTTTGTTCTTTTGCGTTGGCGTTGGCGTTGGACTAACAGAGATGCACTCCGCCGTAAAGCCGCGGTCGTCGGGTGATGCCAATTACTCAGCGACGGATTGCCACAAATAAATCCGATGTAATTAAGCAATTCCCTCCACCAGTCGCACTCCTTCCTTCGACCCCCGGGGGTTTTATACCCTTTTTTCTCCGTTCCTTGTAGATCCTGCCATAAAAGCACACAACAAATCATGCGCCATTTTTGTGGTTGGGCTCTGTGCATAATTTGGCCGAAACCGAAATGAACAAGCCGCAGCCTCCAGTAGTCGTTAGTTAACGTTGCACTCAGGAAAAACAGGAGGCTTAGGCTTAAAACAAAAATATCACAAAACAATGATATAAAAAAAATGTTACTTCAAAAATACTATACATATAAATCAAGAGTTATATAAGTAAAAAATACATTTTTTTTTTTAAATACCAAAAGAGTAATATTTGTGGAAAAGCAAATAACAATCCAACTAATAATGTGGCAGATAATAAAAGAAAAAAACAAGAATAAAAGTATACTTTTTCGACACATACATTCTAAGATAGAAGAAACGAAAAGATTTATTTTTGAGTGCACTGCTCTTGATGAACCCCCTCACCAACGGCCTTTTGAAGCAGCCAACTGCGTAATCTTGGCGGGGCATAAATCTCGTGACTGTCATTTTTGTGTCTCCATTTTGGCGACCCAAATAATATTTGCAATGTTTTTATTTTATGAAAAAAGATACCCAATGCAGGAGAGAAGAACCTTTCTTGTTTCGTCTTTTTGTTCCATTTTTGTTTTGTGAGGATCCTCTTGGAACGGTTTTTGCGGTTTTGCATATTAAATTCTTCTGCGGAGTTTCTTCTGTCTTTGGAGATTCTTACCCCTTACCCCCACCACAAAAAAAAAATCGCTGCTCATATGGCTCACAACATTTTTCTGCAGTGATTTTCGGGGCCGCCAACTTGGTCGGAATGCATAATTTCTTTTTAATGCCATTGGTTGGGGACTTGAGTCTTGGGACCTGGGACCTGAGACTGGACGACAGGCTTCCTCTCCAGATTCTGGTTCCTCTGCTCTGTTCGCCTCTCTTATTTTTTGGGGTGGGGGGAATGAAATTTTTAAATGTTTGCTGCCTTCGTAATCTTGAAGTATGAAATATTGCTTTAAGATTGGATTTTCAACACTGTTGTTGAGATTAAGATACGCGCCGAACAACAACCAGGTCCAAGTAGAGCGACCCAAGAGGTCTGCAATCCTCCTCTTTTCGGCCGCCCCTCCTTCTCATTCCTCTTAATATGCCACAAAAATAATCTATAATTGGTATTTGCGCAGGTACGCGAGGATGCCGTCGTGGGCCATGTGGTCGGTTCCATCAGCCCCAGCGAACGTCCGGCGGATGTGAGCCGGAATAGTGTGGAGGAGTCCTTTGAGGACTTGCGCGTTACCTACACTCTAAATCCCTTGACTAAGGACCTGATTGAGGGCGCCTTTGACATCGATCGTCACACGGGGAACCTCGTTGTGGCTCGTCTCTTGGACAGAGAGGTGCAATCGGAATTTAGGTTGGAAATCAGAGCTTTGGACACCACAGCCAGCAATAATCCGCAGAGTAGCGCCATCACGGTGAAGATTGAAGTGGCAGATGTCAATGATAATGCACCCGAATGGTCACAGGATCCCATTGATCTTCAGGTAATTAAAAAACAACATTTGCTTGGATTTAAGCCCAGTAAAATTTATGATTGTTTTTAGTTTAGTTATCTTTTATAAGCACATTTTTAATATTTTCGTTTAACGATAACGGTAACTTTTTTTTAAATAAATAAGAAAAGCAGAATGGTCACAATATTCAATACCAAGTAAAATATTATTTTTTTATATGCACCATCACTTTGTAATAAAGTCAACCAATTTCTCTAAATAGAAAGTTCCTATGCAACGAAATTGTGTTCTTAACGAATTTAATCACTGATCATAAAACTTGATACCGCAGGTTTAAATTGTTAAACTTTATTGTTTTTCTATGTGTGTTTTTTAGGTGAGCGAGGCCACTCCCCTTGGCACAATAATCCACAACTTTACGGCCACGGATGCGGACACTGGAACCAATGGAGAACTGCAGTATCGTTTGCTGCGTTATTTTCCACAACTAAACGAGAGCCAGGAGCAGGCAATGCCGCTTTTTGGTCTTGATTCCCTGACAGGATCCCTCAGTCTGCAGGCTCCCTTGGATTTCGAAGCTGTGCAAGAGTACCTGCTCATTGTGCAAGCCTTGGATCAATCTTCGAATGTGCCAGACCGACTGCAGACATCGGTGACTGTGAGATTACGAGTTCTGGATGCCAACGACAATGCTCCGCAGTTCGTTTCCCCGAATACAAATGGCGGAAAATCCGCCACGCTTTTCATAGGCGATTCAACTAGAATTGGAGAGAATGTGGCACATATTGTGGCCGTTGATAAAGATTCTGGCGATAATGGACGCCTCACCTACGAAATAACGGGTGGAAATGGCGAGGGTCGCTTCAGAATCAATCCCCAAACAGGAGTTATTGAGCTGGTTAAGTCACTGCCTCCTGCCGCCGAGGATGTTGAGAAAAATGGACGATTCAGTCTCGTTATCAGCGCCAAAGATCATGGTCAACCGGAGTCAAAAAGAAGCTTCTTAAATCTTCAGCTTGTCGTTCAAGGCAGCCACAATAATCCACCGCGATTTCTGCAGGCTGTTTATCGGGCCACAATACTGGAGAATGTTCCCAGTGGAAGTTTCGTCCTACAGGTCACTGCAAAGTCACTTCACGGTGGAGAAAATGGTGAGGATTTTTTTTACAGATTTTTAAGATTTTTTGGCCAAACTTTTAACTTTTCTATTTATCTTTTTATTCAAACTTTCAATATACACTCTTATATTTCACAGCTAACCTGAGCTACGAGATTCCCAATGGCGTGGCCAACGACCTGTTTCACGTAGACTGGCAAAGAGGAATTATTACCACGCGTGGCCAGTTTGATCGCGAGTCTAAAGCCAGTTATGTCCTACCCGTTTACGTAAGGGATGCCAACCGCCTGGCCACCTCAGCCTCTTCGGCGGTAAGAAAACAGCGCTCCTCGGACAGCAATGGCGAAACATCGAATGGCCAGCACTTCGATGTGGCAACTGTTTACATATCGATAGGAGATGTCAATGACAATTCTCCGGAATTTCGACCAGGATCGTGTTATGGTCTATCCATTCCGGAGAACAGCGAACCGGGTGTTATCCACACTGTGGTGGCCAGCGATCTGGATGAAGGTCCCAACTCCGATCTTATTTACAGCATTACAGGTAGGGAAATTACAATATAATGTTGAATTAATAAAAACCTAATATTTCTATAACTTAACCAACAAAACATCGTATTAAAAATCATGATTATAAATTACAATTTTTTTTTGTGTCATACTATCCTATTTTTGTAGGCGGCAATCAAGGCAACAAATTCAGCATCAATGCTCGGTCTGGAGAGCTGAGTGTACGAGCTTTGGATAGGGAGCAGCAATCTATGTACATTCTGCAGATCCAGGCCTCGGATCGGGGGCAACCGAAAAGTCGCCAGGGACACTGTAACATCACTGTTTTCGTTGAGGATCAGAACGATAATGCACCGCGGTTTAAGCTAAGCAAATATATTGCCAGCGTGCAGGAGGACGCACCGCTGGGCACAAGTGTGGTGCAAATCAATGCCGTGGATGCTGATTTGGGCGTGAATGCCAGACTCGTTTACTCGTTGGCCAATGAAACCCAATGGCAGTTTGCCATCGACAGCCAGAGCGGATTAATTACTACCGTTGGGTAAGTTTTATACATAGTTGGTTGGATTGTACCTAGTTCCTCTCCTGAGCATCTGTGGGTCATTGCTTTGGCTTTATCTTATCACTAAGCCCGATCTCAGAAAGGACGCGACATAAACCATTGCCGTAATTTCCTCAGCTAATGCGGCATGGAAATCGATGTATCCGAGGACGTAGCTCTTCGTCCTACGCATCCAGCCACAATGTTGCGAATCCGTCTGCTGTCATCACTGCCCCTCCTACTTTTCTACTTTTGCCTACTTTTTGCCCTTTTCTACTCCTACAGACAATCCTATAAATAGCTTAAGGTGGGGCTGCAACGTGGATCCTAAATGCGTCGTTGTCCTTTTATGTGTGTTCTTCGATTGCTGTTTGTGCACAAGAAGAAAATAAATGGCTTAAGCCAGGCCTACTCAAATAAAAATAATAGGGGTTAATGCTTAGATATTCCTGCAAATCATTATAAACAACGTTTTGAAATGATTTCAATATAATGAAATATTTCCTAATTTCATTTATTTATTCTTTCATTCTGTTTTCTTTTTTTGTCAGTTATTTTATATATATTTTTTTAATTGGCTTTTGTTTGTTAATTTCCTATTGAGAGTTTTTCTCTCTGCATTTTCTTTGTGGCCTTTCTGGGCCCCCACCGGTGCAAATTTATGCTTATTGACAACCAATGATGACAACAATTGCTTGTTCCGTCTGACATAGCTCCTGCTCAGTTCCGGCCAAAGAAGATCGGTGAGGAAGAGAAGGAGTACCTACGGGGATCATGAGGAATCGGAGGGAGAAATAAAGAAGAAGGGTTGCCATGCAGGGGGCACTCGAAATGACAGTAGCGTCAGTGTTGCCATTTATACAAACGCGATCCGCTGTCATGTACCAATTTTTATCTTTCGCTGATTGTCGGCAAACAATAAAAACAAAATCCCCGCCACCGCCAAAAAGCCACAAAAAAAAAATACAAAGAAAAGAACAGAGTCAAGAATAAAGATCGGGGGATTGGGGGATCGGGGGGCTCCAGCTCCACATGAAGAGGTAATGGCAAACAGAGCAGAATTGTAGAGCAGACTATCAGACGGACTGAGAGACAATTCGTGACGTTGTTGTTAGTCTTGGACTTGCACTTGGACTTGCAATCGGTGGTATTGGGAGCTTGAAACTCGGAACCTGGATTGAAACTTGGTCTTGGATTTGCTGGCTAGCCTGGACTTAAAACTTGCCTTTGCGGTCGTCTACACAACCGAGAAACAAAACAGGGTAAAAAGACAAAAATGCGCTTGCCGCTTGTCCAATCCGATGTTGCTAGTTTTCGTTTTTTTTTTTTTCTGGCCTTAGCTGACTGACTGACGATGGACAAGCCAGTAGAGTCAAGAGCTTAGGGCTAACCGCTGCACTGCGAGAAATATTTAATAAATGCGTCCAAATAATAACATTTATAGGTGGGATGTTATAAACATTTTTGGATAGCTGATGCTAAACGTGCTTTGAGTTTTAAATTTAATTTAAAGTGTATAAGAAGTTTTCCACAGTAAACCACAATTTTTCTTAGTGAAAGATAACCCAATCCCCGACTTGGCTGCCTGTCCCCTTCTTTACCGACCATAAGTCCGCGCCTGATGATCAAAAACAACTACCTCGGACTGATGACTGACCCTTGAAAGCATTTCTGCTGTTGTTTCTCATCCAGCCTAAAACACGGGGTGGGGTAGACAGAGGGTAGAGCAGAGGCGCACTGGACAAGACAACTCGCTGTTCCTCCACTTCAGTTTGACTGATTCAATTCATAAAATGGCCCTCTGCCCGGGATGAGCTTGTAATTTGCTAAATTCGTTTTATTGGCCAACATGCAAGCGCGGAATGGAATGGAGTGGTGTGGTGTGGTGTGGTGTGGAGGGGAGTGGAGTGGAGTGGAATAGCGGCGGCGACTGCCTTCCGTCTGCAGCGACTTTAACTGCAACTGCAGCGAAGGATTGTAATCATTTAGGTTTATTATTTGTGGCAGCAAACATGTTCCAGGGGAGCTCGAAAGCTGCGTGATAGCGATAGGCAGGCCGTCCTGACTGCCGGGATTAGTTTTCTGGCCACAAAGAAGACGAGTCAACTGAAGCCGCAGATCAAACCAACTCAAGTCAACTCAAGCCAGGCGAATGCTAATGCGAGTGTGCATCTCCAGTGGGAAGACCACAAACAAATGACTTAATTACCATTCAGCCCGCGAGCCCTATGCACTGGTAGAAATGGGACATAATGTAATTAAAGTAACTAAAATCATTGAAAATCAAAAAAAAACATAACCAATTGCGATGTTCCTATCCAGCGCACTATAACCATTTGGGAGTTATAGCATATCAAAGGAGCGATATTAAAATATTTTGAATAGCTTTTAAAGCTTTTCTTTCAGTGCAAACCGCCTTGTCAGATCTCTTCCCTTTCTTCCTGCCTAGATCCATTGCGATTCCTTTCGTGTGGCTAATTGTCGGTGGGATTACGATTATATATTATAAATAAGAGAGCAGGCTCCCAGAGATACCTAATTAGTGTCGCAAGCGGCGCCCATCGCCGACTGATCGTGTTCAGGCCATTAATTGAATGGTTTCCCCTTTCTGTTTCTCTTCCTTTCCCAAAACAGAAAACTGGATCGCGAGCTGCAGGCGAGCTACAGCTTCATGGTTTTGGCCACGGACGGAGGACGTTATGAAGTGGGATCAGCTTCGGTTCCGGTGCAGATCAATGTGCTGGATGTCAATGACAACAGACCCGTATTCGAGCGATATCCCTATATCGGACAGGTCCCAGCTCTCATTCAACCTGGTCAAACATTGCTGAAGGTTCAGGCCCATGATGCCGATTTGGGTGGCAACGGAGAGGTTGTTTATTCCCTCAAGGCAGAAAACTCAGCCGTAAGTGGAAAGTTTCGAATAAATCCCAGCACGGGAGCCTTAAGTGCCTCACAGAGCTTGGCCAGTGAGAGTGGAAAACTACTGCAACTGGAGGTGATGGCCAGGGACAAGGGAAATCCCCCCCAGTCCAGCATGGGTCTCATTGAAATTCTAGTAGGGGAATCGCACCAAGGATCGCCGGTTCTCCGTTTCCAAAACGAAACATATAGGGTCAAGATCATGGAGAATTCTCCTTCGGGCACAAAACTTATCCAAGTTGTGGCACTTCGAAGCGATGGTCGTCGCCAAAAGGTGCAATTCTCGTTTGGTGCTGGCAATGAAGACGGTATATTGTCCTTAGATTCACTGTCAGGCGACATAAGGGTGAATAAACCCCACCTTCTCGACTTTGATCGCTTTGCCACGCCCTCAATGTCAGCCTTGAATCGTGGCAGAGCTATGCACTATGAGCAGGAAATTGACGAATCAGCTGAGGAGGATACAAACAATGCCACCCGATCCCAAAGGGCCCTGACATCGTCATCCTTTGCCCTGACCAACAGCCAGCCCAATGAAATACATGTGGTTGTGGTAGCTCGCACCACTGAGGCTCCCTTTCTGGCCGCCTTCTCAGAATTGGTGATCGAACTGGAGGACGAGAACGACAACAGTCCACAGTTTTCGCAAAAGCAATTTGTGGCAATCGTTTCGGAGGGAAATAGCAAAGGAACTTTCGTGGCCCAGGTTCAAGCTTTCGATTCGGATGCAGGCTCCAACGCTCGACTAAGATTTCATATCGTCGATGGCAACCACGACAATGCATTCGTCATTGAACCCGCTTTCAGTGGCATTGTGAAGACCAACATCGTGTTGGATCGCGAGATCCGTGACATCTACAAGCTCAAAATCATCGCTACAGATGAGGGAGTCCCCCAGATGACGGGCACTGCCACTATAAGGGTGCAGATCGTCGATGTGAATGATAACCAGCCCACTTTTCCCCCAAACAATCTCGTCAGTGTCAGTGAAGGTAAGTTTGAAAACTTTTAAATATTATACAAAAAATTTGCCCCATTAAAATTTGTTTTCCCCGCAATAGAGTTTGATTTTGTTTTCCCATTTAATCTTATTTCTTCCCTATTTGGCTCTTCTTTATTTTCCAGCCACTGAACTTGGAGCTGTAATAACCTCCATTTCAGCCAACGATGTGGATACTCATCCCACTCTGACTTATCGTCTTGGCAGCGAATCAACATTGGAAACAGAAAACCTGTCCATATTCGCCCTAGATCGGTATAGTGGAAAGCTCATCTTGAAACGACATTTGGACTATGAACTCCAGCAAGAATATGAGCTCGAGGTGATTGCCTCAGATACAGCCCATGAAGCTCGCACTATCCTCACTATTCGGGTGAATGACGAAAACGATAACGCACCGATATTCCTGGCCCAACAGCCACCGGCTTACTTTGCCATTATGCCAGCTAAGGCCGAGATCAGTGATAGTCTTTACATGGACTTGGAGCTCCTAACAGTCAATGCCACTGATGCAGATTCGGAGGGCAAAAACTCCCAGGTTACTTACTCAATTGAACCAAACTTGGATGGCTTCTCTGTGCACCCATCAAATGGTATTGTTTCGGTCAATATGAGTAGATTGCAGCCTGCAACTTCCGCCAGCGGAGATTACTTTGTCCAAATTTCAGCCAAGGATGCAGGAAAACCAATCATGAGAAGTTCTACACTTTTGAGGGTTCAGGCAAGTGACAATGGCTCAGGACGTTCGCAATTCCAGCAAAATCAATATAGGGCCCAGATCAGCGAGGCAGCTCCATTGGGCTCAGTTGTCCTCCAACTGGGGCAGGATGTTCTCGATCAATCCTTTGTCATTGCCTCTGGAAATGAGGAATCCAAATTTGAATTGCTACAGTCCAAATCAATTGTTTTGGTCAAGTCTTTGGATAGAGAACGCAACGATCTGTACAAACTAAGATTGGTTTTAAGCCATCCACATGGATCTGCAGTTTCTGGCAGCTCCAATTCCGGAATCTCGGTGATCATTACAATCTTGGATGCCAACGATAACTTCCCCATTTTCGACCGCAGTGCCAAATACGAGGCTGAGATCAGCGAACTAGCTCCTTTGAGATATTCCATAGCCCAATTACAGGCCATCGATGCTGATCAGGAGAACACCCCGAACTCAGAAGTGGTGTACGACATAACCTCTGGCAATGATGAGCACATGTTTACAATAGATCTCGTCAGTGGAGTACTTTTTGTGAACAACCGCTTAGATTACGATTCGGGGGCCAAGAGCTATGAGCTCATTATCCGAGCTTGCGATAGTCATCACACGAGACCTCTTTGCAGTTTGCAACCCTTTAGATTGGAACTCCACGATGAGAACGACAATGAACCCAAGTTTCCGCTTTCTGAATATGTTCACTTCCTAGCCGAAAATGAACCCGTTGGTAGCTCTGTATTTCGTGCTCATGCCAGTGATTTGGACAAGGGACCCTTTGGACAACTCAACTACAGCATTGCTCCTGCTCCCAGCGACGAAAGTTCGTGGAAACTGTTCCGAGTGGATGCGGAAAGTGGATTGGTTACATCCGCTTCCGTTTTCGACTACGAGCAGAGGCAACGTTATGATCTGGAACTCCAAGCCTCTGACATGGGTGGCAAAAAAGCTCGAGTAGCTGTGCGAGTGGAAATCGAGTCCAGGGATGAGTTCACTCCGCAGTTCACAGAGCGTACGTACAGATTTGTGCTGCCGGCAGCGGTGGCTTTGCCCCAGGGCTTCGTAGTGGGTCAAGTCACGGCAACTGATGGCGACAGTGGTCCAGATGGCCGAGTGGTTTACCAACTAAGTGCTCCACACTCGCACTTCAAGGTTAACCGTAGCAGTGGTGCTGTTCTTATCAAGAGAAAACTCAAACTGGATGGAGATGACCAACTGTACATGGATAGTCGGGATATCAGCTTGGTTATCTCAGCTTCTTCGGGGCGCCACAACTCTCTGTCCAGCATGGCTGTTGTCGAGATCGCCTTGGATCCTTTGGCCCATCCAGGCACAAATCTGGCCAGTGCTGGTGTTTCGTCGAGCGGCTCCATGGGCGATTGGGCCATTGGTCTACTGGTAGCATTTCTCCTGGTCCTTTGTGCTGCCGCCGGAATCTTTCTGTTCATGCACATGAGAAGTCGGAAGCCGAGGAATGTGGTCAAACCGCATCTGAGCACAGAGACTGTGGGTGTGGGCAGTTCCAATAGTTACGTGGATCCCAGTGCCTTCGACACGATACCCATAAGAGGGGGAATTACAGGTGGTGCGGCGGGAGCGGCTTCTGGTCAATTCGCTCCTCCCAAATACGACGAGATTCCTCCCTTTGGACCTCATGCCGGTAGTTCCGGGGCAGCCACAACCTCCGAGCTATCCGGATCTGAGCAGTCGGGTTCCAGCGGACGAGGATCGGCGGAGGATGATGGAGAGGATGAGGAGATCCGTATGATAAACGAGGGACCACTGCATCACCGAAACGGAGGAGCTGGCGCAGGCAGTGATGGTGGCAGAATCTCGGATATATCTGTGCAAAATACCCAGGAGTACTTGGCTCGTCTGGGCATCGTAGACCACGATCCCAGCGGTGGCGGTGGAGCTGCATCCAGCATGGCTGGTTCCAGTCACCCGATGCACATGTTCCACGATGACGATGCCACCGCTAGATCGGATATAACCAACTTGATCTACGCCAAGCTCAACGATGTCACGGGAGCGGGTTCGGAAATAGGGAGCAGTGCAGATGACGCGGGAACCACGGCGGGCTCGATAGGAACCATTGGCACGGCCATCACCCATGGTCATGGTGTGATGAGCAGCTATGGAGAGGTTCCAGTTCCGGTGCCCGTAGTTGTGGGAGGCAGTAACGTGGGTGGCTCCCTTAGTTCCATAGTCCACAGCGAGGAGGAACTGGCGGGCAGCTACAACTGGGACTACCTCCTCGACTGGGGACCTCAATATCAGCCACTGGCGCATGTGTTCTCCGAAATAGCCAGATTAAAAGATGATACTATATCGGAGCACAGTGGGAGTGGAGCTTCCTCCTCCGCCAAGAGCAAACATTCTTCGTCGGGAAGTGTGGTGCTGAAACCGCCACCTTTGGCACCACCAACACACATACCACCCCCCCTTCTCACCAATGTGGCGCCGCGGGCCATTAATCTGCCAATGAGATTGCCACCCCATTTGAGTCTGGCCCCCACCCATTTGCCACGATCGCCCATTGGCCATGAGGCAAGTGGCAGTTTCAGCACCTCGTCAGCGATGTCACCATCATTCTCACCATCTCTGTCGCCCTTGGCCACAAGGTCGCCCTCCATTTCACCTCTGGGGGCGGGGCCACCCACGCATCTGCCTCATGTCTCGCTGCCACGTCACGGCCACGCCCCTCAGCCCAGTCAGAGGGGAAATGTGGGCACGAGGATGTAAACATGCATATAGTATTACTTGCACCATCCCGACTCACCCATACACAAACACATACGTACACATCATACCCATTTATAACTGTATATATATTTCATAAACAATTTAAGTTAGGATTGTAGTGCAAAAAAGCCCCACTGAGAGGTAAACAAAATAAAATGTTTGGGTTTAAAGTATGTACCACAGAACAAACAAAGTTTTAAGTCTCTGAATCGCAATTTAGTTATGATGGTCCTTCCGTCCGTCATGGACGGATATTTCTATTGTAAAGCAATTTAAACAATTTACTTTAAAATTCAAGTAGCTTCACTCCTGCACTTTGGGGCATGAATGCACTGCAATCACAGTAACGACCACAAAGCCAACAAGACTCTCTGAAACTCACTTGCTTGCACACAAAGCCAAAAAGCGAGGAGCAGCAGGAGCCAGAACAGCCATAAGTTGTAAGCATTTATAGCCTAGACTAGCAAGTGAACTCGAACCGAATTCGCTCGAATCTGTATCTGTAGCCTAAGTATCCCATATAAGTATCTGTAACTTTAGCTGTAGCTGTAGCGTAGGACTAACCCTAAACTAGTTTTATGGGAGCAAACCAAGTGCACTTAAGCAGCCGGCAATCCCTGTTTAAAGGGGATCAGATCAGGCTGCGACTCACATTTCCATTCCAATTCATTCTACGGTGAGAAGGGGAAAATTGTAAAAAGTTGTTTTTAGTAATTATCGGGGAGCAAACAAAATGAAACCCTTGTATAAAACCGAAATAAAATGGGAACGTACCAACGAATAAAAAGAAACGAGGGAGGATCGACGTATGAAGCGAAAGAGGAATCTCTTTAAGTATAGCCTAGTTACCAGTTAACTTATAGATGTACATGCCTAGCTATAGATCGTAGTGTATGTTCACTTGTGTGTGATGCTACTTGTGTAATTTCTTACGTTCTAGCAAAAAGCTGTAAAAATGTTCACCAATCTAAGAATCCTCTAGTTGCTAAGCCCATAGTTTGTAATAGCTAAACGAAAGCAAGAGAATAAATATTTAAAAAATAAAATAAATGAAAACGAAATATAAAAAATGCCCTGGACTTTTGTGATTAATTTGCTATAAGCAAAAAAAAAAAGGGAGAGGAGACCACACGTGGGTATGATGAGTGGTTGTAGGAGCGTTCAATTTTTCTCGCTTTGGGAGTTTTACAAGCAAGGCAAGGAAAAGGGCCAACCACGCTCACGCAAGGAGGTTGCAGAGGCATTGCTTACACTGTAAGCAAATAAATTTAAAAAGAAAAGTTAAATATTAATCATTAAACATATTAAAACGGGTGTTTTTTTTTCAATGAAATGCATTTTTTCTGCTTCAAAGAAACTGAGCTTTTGTGGACTCATGAAATCCACAAACACACACGAAATGGAGATTGGGCTCCTAGATCCGATAGGATGTGGCTCATCTAGACACTCTGCCGACAATTCCCAGCACAATTTCACAGGCCCAAGAAGATCTGAGAATCCAACCATAAGCACAACAAGCCAAAACAACCTACAACCGACATCCACTTTGTCTTCATTTCAAAGACATTGCATGAACTCATTTATTTCTTGCTGATTTCTGGCCTGCACCACACCTCCGCCTTGGATCATCATCACCACCTACCCGTCGAGCGCCCTTGCCTGTCGTCATTATCATTATTTGCCTCAGTCGCAACCCAAGTCGCAGCTTCCCTCTGAATCTCAGTCTCGGGTCTCGATCCTGAGGTCCAGTTGAGTTATTTCCATTTGCCAGTCTTCGACTTGCGCTCGTATCAATTGCAGCAGATCAACAATGCGGAGCTGGAACTGCTAAAATATGTTTCTCTCCTTTTTAATACCTTTTCGAAAAGATTGGGTGTTTCGGCTTGGGTTTTAGCAAAAAGTGTATAGTTAGTGAATTTCTTTTCATCGAAATGTCTTTTAGTAAGTTGAATTTAACAATTAAAATAAAAGAGTATTTTTTTTATTAAATTATCAAATTACTATTAAATCAATTTGTAAAGTAAAGGAATAAATATTTAATTTGTTTCAAGGGATAGGTTCATAATCAAAATAACTTTATTGTTTTTAATCATAAATGCTTAAAAAGCTGTTAAAAAACCGTATCATAAAATGTTAAATGTTTAATTTAAATAAAAGTGTGTGCAAACTTCGCATTGCCGAAGTTAGCTTTCGCCTTGTTTGCTGTTTTTTCGGTCACATTTTACAGAAACGTAAGTTCAGCTTTATCCTTAGTCGAAAGAAGGGCATCTAAACGCTCGTGGTTATAATTAGTAGCAGTCAATTCATATTACAGCGAATACAAATAACGCGAAGCCACCTGGATGTGGATTCGCCAGAAATGGAGGCTAAGGAACCACAACCGACCATGATGATGATGATGGTGATTATGATTATGGGTTGTTGGCGCTGCCTAGGTATTCATTTAGGCTACGCATTTTTTGGGGTGTGTACACACCAGACAACAACAAAGATGGAAAGTGAAAAACCTTAATTTGTTATGGGCCCCAGCCGGAAAAGGCAAAAGGCTCAGGCTAAGCCCATGTCCTAAATGCACTTAAAGAAAATGAGAATAATGATCAGATCGATTAAATATTTTACATTTTATTTGGAAGACTTGAAATTGTCTTAGGAACATGTAAAGACTTCGTCTGTTCGAATCAAATTAATTCAAATAAATAATTAATGAATTTATGGGATATCTAAGAGGAATAGAAAAAATCGTCGGCTTAATAAACATAAATATTTATTTTATATTTATTTTTGCCAGTGTAAATTGGCTTGAGCCGTGGATCTGGCTTGGTTTATTTTTAAAGCCATTTAAGTGGCTCGCCAAGTATGCGCACGTAGATCGAACCTTGGCATTGTTCTAGGGCCGGGCATTTTTCACTAGGCCTGTCAAATCGGGACTTCGACAGCTCCGCCACCAAAGTCCAAAGCCCTGCCCACTTTCAGAGGGCCAGGTGGTGGTGCTAGTGGTTCTAGTGGTGCCAGTAAAGCTGGATTTCCTCTGATTGCAAAATAAGTGATTTGCGGAATGCGTGTTAAGGCTCAATTCAGTTGTAGATCTCCCCAGTCTCTCTCATCTTACCCTCCTGCCGTCTTATGTTTTTATAATTTGTCAATACATCACGCTCACAATAAAGTGATTACTGCATTGCGGAGAAACGGAGTAGGGGAGGACCAAATCCCACATATGAAATTCAAAATGAAATACAATAATAATTTTATTCCAACTCGAATGGCCGCACTGATGAGCAAATTAAAGCTGCAGCAGCGAGAGAACGAACAAGAATCGCATCCACCATCCCATCAACCCGAGCCTTTCTTCGGATCTGCGGTTTTGTTCTTCTCCTTCTTTCCGCTTGCAGATTTCTTCCAGAGGCGCGCTTCTGCGGCTTAATAACAATTCCATTAGCGGCTAATGTCTTCATTGCAAGTGTCAGTTTGGGCAGAGCAGGGGCGTCGAGCAAAAGGGGGTGACGCTAAACTGACTGGCGGGGCAGTGCCCAAGTCGACATCCCCAATCCAATCCGCTGGACTTTAGGTCCGTCATCGGTGCTAACCTCAGCCCACTTAGAAAAACTATGGTGTAAAATTTAATATTTTCATACAACGAATATCAGTTTAGAGTCAAGGAATAGATAAAAACTAATTTCATTTAGATTAGCGATAGAAAAAGGAAACATAATGTCTTATCAGCATCACAAAAAAAGAAAAAAAAAAAAAATACCACAAAGCTTACGATTACGACAGCGTGACCCCTCTGATTAAAAGTCATAAAAAGCAATACATATAAACAAAAATTACATTCAAATTTGATTTAAAAAGATAAAAAAAAAAACAATCATATATTAGCTTTTTTAAAGTCTAACATCCTGAAGCTTTAATCATTTTTTTTTAGTGCTGCCAGGGTTTTCATCCGCCCCAATCGCATCCTGGTCTCTGTACAAGCTCACAATCCTCATCTTTGCCATCTTTCCTGACTGCGTCTGCCTCTCATCTTGCATGTCAGTTTAACACTTTTGAATCCTTTGAAGTCTCTGTCCCGACTGCGTTTTATTGTCCAAAGTTATGGCAATGGCAATGGCTGCACTAATAAGCTCGTTCCCAGCTTCATTCCCTCTCCTTATTCAATCCCAAAACCCATTCCCATTCCCGTTCCCATTGCCATTCCGATTACGATTTCAGTGCCGCATCATTGGCATTAGCATTCGCAAGTGGCCAACAAATGCGAAAATAATTGCTGCCACGAAATGAATGCGAGATTGGGTAAGAGGGGGTTGCTAATTGCCGGCTTGATTGGAAATGATCGGGACAAGAAGAAGGATTCCCCCGCCACAGACAGCAATCACAATAAACAGATTTTTACGAACGAAAGGAAACCTCCTGCGGTCTTTTTTTTCCTCCCAAGATCTCAGCTGGCCATTTCCGTTTCCGTTTGATGTGGGAGGAGTTGCGGAGGACCGAAAGGCCCTGAATAAGAGATCACAGATGAGCTGCATCAAAGGTTAGAGCGCCGACGGTTAAGAAAAAAAAAAAAAAACCCAAACCAGACGCCAAATGTAATTCGATACGTTTGAGGACTGCACTGGCGCCGAAAAAAAAAAAAAAAAAAAAAAAAAAATACATGAACCCACCAAAGATGAGGCCAATCGCAGCCAAAAAGCTTGTATTTCCTTGCTGATCCACAAGTCAAAGATCCAGAATCCATTAGAGACTGACAAGCAAACGCCGCATAATGGAACAAGCGCATAGCGCATTCGCCGCCATAATGGCAATAGAATCATCCGCCAAACCAAACAACCAGTCACCACACGGCCATCCATCTATCCAACCACTCGAAGAACCCAATCCCAATCCCAATACTGCAACAAAGGTAGCCATTAAAATATAATAATAGTTGTTCTTTTTCAGCTGCTTTTGACGGCTGCACTGTAAGAAAATATGAAATAGGGTCATCTTAAGTTAAAAAAAAAAGATATTGTTAATATTAAATTATGTTTTGCTGATTTGATTAAGTTAAATTATTTTCTTGAAAGTTATTGAAAGCCTTACATTTTTAATTTAACTTGCAGAATATTTAGCATTGGTGGGCTATTTTTCCATTTGTATAACTTAAAATGTATTAAATATTAAATAAATTTGTTTTATTATTATCGGACACAAGCCACACTCTAAGAACATCAAGTAACTGCAAAAAGAATAACAAAATAAAATTAAAAGCATATTAAATTGATAACACAGAGAACTTGGATTTGTTGAAAATACCAATTACGTTAAATTTAGTTATTATTAAGCCTCAAAAAATAAAATAAATAAGTAGTCTGCCTGTAAAATCCTTTCAGAGTCGGTACCATTAAGTCAAACTGTGTAATAAGTATAAATTTTGTATAATTTTTTAACGGTTCAACGGTTAACGGATTTGAGTTCAATATTTTGTTTCTGTGTTGATCAGGAACATAGGAAGACGAAGCATCTGCTACTGTGGCCAAACAATTTGGACACACACCGATGAAGCGATGATAGAATCTCATAATGCAACTTTGGATCCGGGGAAATGAGGGCCTTTTAAAGGGGGAGAAGCGAAGCCAAGGCTGCTTGGCGAACGTCAAAGCCAAACAAGAACAATCTATCCAAATGTCCATCTATTGAGCAGATAAAGCTGCATCCATCTTCCTGCATTCATTTCCCTGCCGCCTTCCTTCACTTCTTCCTCTTCTTTCTCCCAGATTTTTTTCTGCGTCTCTTTCTCTGGAGATTTGTGTGAGCTTACACTTTGCGCCAACTACAAACGGCGGCTGATGAAGATTAGCCCGTCTCCTGTCTGCTGGCCGCTGAGAAACCACCGCACCACCACCCCCAGCAGCACTGTCGATTCCTTTGACATTGATGTGCCACCAACAGCAGCAGCATTGCAACTGCAACAGCAGCAACATTGCAACAAGCGAAGCCATTTTTGCTGCCATTGTTTTGTCGCTTGCATTTGGATTTTTGGCTTGGAATCTTGGTATCCATGGTTTTGGTTTCGTTTTTGGATTTGAATTGTTGGCTGGCTGGCGTCTTTTTAACATCAAGAGAGATTTGCATTTTATCGCATTTCGCCAGCGGATTTCGTCTGCCTCGTTCGTTGTCTCTCTCAAAGTTTTGCTGACACTCGAAGGCAGTTCCTCAAGAGCTGTTGCCGATCTCTCGATTTCTTGATTTCTCAGTGGCAAGGAGCTCAGTGGGCTTCATTTTCGGTCAAACGATTGTCAGTTAATTGAAATATTCGTGCCGTCGTCACTGTCAGCTGAAAAGTCTTGATTTCAGGGATCTCAACATTTTAGAACACAGAAAAAAAAAAATATATATATATAATAGAAACCCAAACAGTTTACCATTTTAATAAATGTTAAAGAAGATAGCCTCAAGGTATTAAAGAAATTGAGATCATAAACTCTAAATAACTACATTTTAAATAATGTCTTTCTCAATTGCTCAAATGGAATTGCAGGACAAATTTTAGGACCCATTTCATCGGCTTTTTCTCACTGTCCAAATATACCTGATCCCCCGGACTTTTGGTCATGATCTCGCATTGTGTGGACTCATTAAAGATTCGCTTAGGCATCACAATCGAGCCGGGCTCACAATCAGATGTGTTAATGTGCCACAATCAAAAGAGGCAGCGCAGATTGGTCAGCTTGGACAACTGTTGCAGCGAATGTGCCTGATGTGTGTGTTGCTGGTGTGTTGCAGCAACTGTTGCTGCTGCTGCTGCGGCTGCTGAAGCTGCGGGCACGAAGAAAAGAGAGGTGTACAAGTAGCCCAAGGAGCGCTACCCGCTGTGCCACAAAGTTAAGCAGAATCAATTTATAAATCAGCGCGCTGGCGGCTTTAAAGGTCAGCGATAACAACAACAGCCAGTCGAGGGGATTGGCCGAAGCAGCACCAGCAGCTTCTTGTCCCGCGATGAGCAATTTATTGTGTCAAACTCAATTATACTCGTGTGATATTTTTGTTGCCCACCAAAAACGAAAAGCCAGCCCAAACGATACGAAACGAAATGAAACCAACAGAAATGCCCCAAAACTCACAAGCACACATGGCTTTGGATTCGGGCAAGCACATATATATTTTTTTAAGAAGGAGCAACCCAAATTCCCGAAATGCTGCAACAGTGGCCCCCGAGAAGCCACAAACAGAAATGCAGCGAAGAATCAGAAACCGAAACAGAAACAGAGGCCCCAAATGAAGGAGAAAAAGTTCAAGATAAATGAGCAAAAATGGTTTGGCGAAAGGCGCAATTCAACTGCCAAAAAAAACACATATATATATTTATATATATATACAGAAAGGAAGGAAAGCACCAACAGCAGCAGCACAAATAACAAAAACCACAAAAAAGCGAAGACGAACTAAAGATTCCCTTTAGAATAGAGCGAAGACTCGCAAAATGGCCAAACAATCTTCAATTTGTATAATATTGTGTCATAAACAAGCTGGTTAAAATGCATCTACTTTTAACCTGAGTATTATGTCAAATACTTTATGTTATTTACTATTTAAGAAAAAATAATATTGAAGGACATACAAAAAATCGCGAATTCTTGAGCTATAGAACGTCTATTTAATAAAAACATTATACTTTAAAAGTGCATCGCTAATTCTTAAAAGTTTTTTGTTGTTGCAAATTTATTCAGCTGTTTGTTTGTTACTGTTTTTATGTGTACTGAAATGAAGTGAAATGTTTACTATTTGTGTATGCCTATAACAATAATTTAGGATAAAAAAAACTAATAAAGTTCTCTGATGTTTGTGTGTGGTGTACAAATTTTTATTGAACACACAAGGTAAATCGTATGTGGGTAAGACACGTGTCTTTTATTTTAAATGAAATTCTCCACAGTTAAGGATTTGTGTAGCACAGTTATGTGTTTAGAATTTTCATGTTCAAAGCTTATGAATCCTGATATTTTGATTTCTATAATAAGCGATTAAACGATTTTTCTCCCCAATATCGACACCATATAAGAAGAAAAACAGAAGTCGACCGCAATGCCCCTTCGTTACACAGAAAACACTGGGAACACTCACAAAGTTGTCTGCTTTTTTGGTTTGTTTTTATTTATTTTTTTTTTGCAATGGACTGGCAAGAATTTCACGTTGACACTTTTAAGTGGACATCAAGCAGTTTGCGCATATTTCCCCCCACCAAAGAGCAGCTGCAGCAGTTGAAACTGGGCAACATTTGGCTCGAGTTTGGGTTTGAGTTTGAGTTTGGGTTTGGGGTTCTGCTTTGACTTTTTTCGGATATTCACAGTTGAAACTGCAGCGCAGAGAGATGGCAACAGTTTTTGGAGGCGAGGGGTGCGAGTTATGCGATCCTTGGACTCTTAACGATTCGCTTTTGTCGTTGGAGCCTCTCTTTCTGGACTTCTCTCTTCGATCTTCTTTTTTTTTTTTTTGGATAGCTCTCCCTTGCGAGGTCAGAAATTCAGTTAATTTACCGAGAAATGTACAAAAGTTGTCGGCGATCGTCGGCTCGCATTTTGGGGCCAGAGGTCGAGTCTTCAAGCGGGGACGACTCTTTCAATAGAAAGCAAATATGCGAAACAGTTGCATCAAAGGCACAATTAGGCTACGCGGGATGGCTGATTTGGGGGACTGCGGGGCCCGAATACAGACCCATCAAAGTGGATAAGCCGCCGATGCTCGTAAATCTTCGACACATAAACAAAATCCATCCAATCCGAAGAATTTTTATTGCTTATTATTGCGAGTCTTTCTCTGCGTTGCATTTCGCAGAACCAACAATAACACAAATGCACAAAAGTATCGAATTTCATTTCCTGTGTCCCTATAGAAAGTTGCCAAGCACAGGGAGAAAATGTAAGTATTTGACTTTTTAGATTGAACTGTACCTCAAACTGTAAAACATAGAAAATAAAAGTTTTTTTTAAGATATATTCACAAGTTATTCAGAAAGATACATAGTAATCAAAATTCTGATTACACGTAACTTGCATCTGAGTCTCGACGATACTTTGTAATTTATAAAAAAAAAAAACAACAAAAGAGGATTATAAAATGCAAAATGTCTTTGCAATTTTTTTCCTTGTGCAGCTTTGCTGCCGATCCTCGTCCACTTGTCATTTCCCATCTGAACGCAATGGCGGGCTCATCCTGCTGCTCAAACTGCTCCTTGAAATCAGATCCTTGCCGCACAATCAGCGCACACATATCGTAACGATTTCTCATTTTAATCAATTAAAAAGTCAGCGTTCTCTCGATGCCGATGCCGATGCCGATGGCGATGCCGATTTCGACGCTAACTGTAAACCGCTGACACTTGCCGAAAATATGTCGAAAGTCGCAGGCTCGAAGTTGCAGTTCGCAGTTAAAATCGGACCCTTGCAGTTTGTTTGATTAATGAGGTGAAATGTTGTGAAATATTGTCGGACGGCTCTTGGCGGAGGAGAAAACAGTGGAGAGGCAGAGGCAGTCAGCGACAAATCAAATGGAAATCAATACCTACATGAAACTTAACGCCTCTTTGCCCCTCTTCTACTCGGCGGTTTTTAAATAAATGAGCCCGAGGAGACGCCCCCAATCGCTGCTGGCCCCTCGCTTGGTTCTCTCTTGGCCATCCCTTATAAGGACAGACAACACTTGTGGAGTTGTCAAAAATACCAAGCCACGAAATAAAGAATTACAAAACTCCCAAAAAAAACCAAAAAAAAAAAAAAATACATCAGTCTCTGAACAGGGACAAAACAAACAATCCGGCAAGTGTGAACATGTAAGTGTCAGAGAGCCTTAATTCGAGTCATTCGAGCCAAAAAGCAGCCAGATCGCAGATCGAAGATCGTGCAGGTGTTCCCGAGGTAATGGCTTTAATGGCTGCAGCGCTGCCTTTCAGTCCACTTTTTGAGAAAAGCGTGAAAAACGTTATTCGAGTGAAACTAAATCAATAAGCACGCGGCGTATACTTAATCAAGACATAAAAAACCATCAACATCGGCTAAACACTAAAAAGCAAACTGTAAAATGCTGAAGGTTAAATACTCTCAAAAGTTATAGTTTTCAAAGCAATTTATGACACCGAAAATATCAGTTTTAGTTGCGATTACTTTTAATAACACTGCTAAAAGATCATTACGATAAAAAAAAAACTAACAAAATTTACAAACGATCATAAAGTTATGTATTCTTTACAATTATAAAAAAAAGGTTTCAAAAGTTTTATTAAGGTTTTTATATTTCCCCGTAATAATAACAGCAATTTTAAGTGTGTCCATTGCTTTTGAATTAGTTGCATGACCTAACAAAAATAAGTACAAAAGCTTTTTAAATGGCTTAAATACGCTTTATGAGAGTACAACCATAAGACATTTTTGAACAGTTCGATCGATCTACCCCCAAAGCTAATCTTCCATCGTGGCGAGCTCAATCAAAAGTCGAATGATCACCGTTATTACAGCTTTTCGCCGATGGAGATCAAAGTGGAGATCTACCTGGGAAATTATTCAAGCCGTCTTTACTAATCAGCTGGGGGCTTATAGGCCAAATCGTTAGTTGGCGAAAGCCAAGCAACGCCCAGTGGTAAAAGGTGGGTTAAGCCGATGGGAATTTAAAAAGCGACAATCGCTTAAATTATGGAGGATCAACAAAACCTAAGGCAGCAATCAAATTGTTCGCACCTTTACGCAATCGTAATGGCGTATTCCAAAATCACATTTATTTTTAAGGAAATATAAAGTATTTAATAAATTTTGTATTTAATATAAACATTTTGGAACTCAATTTGAATTTGGAGGCGCTCAGATCTTACGCATTTTCCACAGCATTTAGGTTTCGAAAAAATGATGGGCCTGTGCCCCAGTTAAATATGGAACAGACTAGTGGCGATCAGCTCTTCAACTCTCAGACCGGGCTCACATCGTTTTGTGACCGCATTAAGTTCTAATAATTCGCTATTATGACATGATAGTCACGTATTAGGCAAAACAGCAACCGAGTAACCGCATAACCAATAACCAACAACTCTGGCCCCACGACAGACAAACTGCATTCAGAATTATGAGGCGACCGGCAACCGGTTGGGCGACCAACCTCAGACTGGGCCACCGAAAATTTCGGGAGGAGAATCTCGAGGGGCAGACAAAATTAATGCAAAATGGCAAAATATTTGAGGCAGCAAAAAAAAATTTGCATTCCCATGGCATTGTGAATATATGAAAAACCAATTTTGCGACTTTAAACCTCCCTATAACTACATATTGTATACTGTTATTCGAAAGTTTAACAAATTTCAAAATACAAATAAAAAAGAAAAAACATTTTTAAGCATTGACAAGTGAAGTTAAACATTTCAAAATATTTTTGTCTGAAAAGGTAAGCTTTAACACATTAACCATTAAGGATTTAGTTATTAATCTATTTTCAGAAGCCACACATACGCTCTAAAAAAAAAACTACAGGGTGCAACAGAAACAAACAATTTACATAACAAAAGGCGAATATTTTGTCGCCTCCAGGCGAGTTCCAGTTCCAGGCTCACTTTTGGTTTAAGTTTTGGGGTTTTTGTTTTTTTGGAGCGTTGACACATTTCCTCATGCCCACACACCTCGCAGATTGTTCTAATAACGGACGAAAAATCTACATAGCTGATTCGAAGCTGAAACCAAAATGAAAAGCTGGCTCTGATCGATTTGTGAGCGATGGCGGGCTGCTTAATTTGGCTTATGTTTCATATTTGCCCTGGGGCAGAATCGTTTAGTGCTCGGTCCGTTGATTTATTTCACCCGTATTTGGTCAGATCGAGGTCCACTCACGACGAGGGTGTTGGCTTGGTACTGTTTGTGCTGCTGTTGCTGTTGCTGCCTCCTGTTGCATGTTGCTGCTGCTGTTGGTTGCGGTTTAAAAACTTGAACTTCGACTTTCGAAAACAACGGCCCGGCAAAAAGGCTGACTAATGAGAGAATTATGCAAAGAGATAGAACGGGTGCGATGGTGAAGGAAACTGGGATCGGGCACTTTTTGCGTGTCCCCGAATAAAGTTCGGCTTCACCCGCGCCTCGCAGCTAATTGCCATTATCTGCATCGAGAAGTGAAACCTCAATCCAAGCAACCAAATGGCAGCCACATCAACATGAACACACATCTTATCATACCAACCAATTAAGACACACAAAAACTAAGCTCGACGGCTGAAAATTGTCAGCAAATCGAAATGAAAATCAAAGTCAGTCGAATCGACAGGCAGTCGTTTTAATTTGATTTGATGTGAGGCCGCCGCAGAGTCAAGAAACAAATCGCAGAGAGAACCTCCGGCACCTAGTGCCATACTATTTCCTACAGAGAAAGAAAAAGCTTAATATGATTAAAGTATATTACACAGAAAACGCGATCCATGTGATATTTTAAAATATTTATATTAAAATATTAATTGAAATATACATATACATTTTTCTGTCTATTTAGTAGGTACAGAAAACCTTATAATTTTGAATTTTTGGGGAAAAAATGTATATAACGAGAAAGAAAGCAAACTTCGGCATATAGCTTTAAACTGAGAGCCTAGTTTGCGTTGAAACGGACGGACGGATCGACTCCCCTAGTGATGCTGATCAAGACTACATATACTTTATATGGTCGGAATTGTATCCGTTTTAAAAACCATATAAATGTTTATTTTTGTGTAGCGGGTTCCCCTTCCTTACCAATTGAGTGCACCTTGGTTGTTCGCTTTTCGATTTCGTTTGCGATTAGGCCAGGCCAAAAACATAAGCCAGCAGCAGCCGCGATATTTTTGGCTGCCTGTAATGAGCCGGCGACATGTTCACTTGCTCAATTGCTAAATTGCCGCTTGGCTTTGGCGACCAGTGTGCCCGATTGCCAATTGGCAACTGCCAACTTGTGAGTTGCCGCACTGCAGCCGAAGCCTCGAAAGTGCCACCTGCAGCGATATCTAAGCCGCCATTGTTTCGACTACTGCTCCCAATTATGACCACCATGTGCGTAGTCCCCGAATTTGTTATATTAAAGGGATGTGCCAGTTTAAAACTTCCCAGTACAGAGTAATGTGCGAATAATAAATATACGAATTTAAAAGAATATGGTAAGTTAAAATTAACAATATTAATTTCCTTATATTTACTAACCTTAGCTTAAATGACCAAAGCCTAATTGGCTATAAAGTTTGAACACCTTAAGCAACCTCTAAAAAATCTTTCAAACGGATTAGTTAATCAACTTTTGCCTGATAAATTTTCATATTTTATTAAGACCTGTTCGGATTTCAAATGTAACTTTTAAATCAAACTGAGACAATCCTTTCCAAAGGCAAACTAAAACTAGCTTTTTCTGCACTTTCTTTTTGCCTTTACCATTTCATATATATTCATGGATACGAATTGCTCCCCTTGGGCGCCGCTACTGTGTGGAAAAGATGCCTATCGGGCGACGTTTACAAGTTGGACATAACTCAACTTGAATCGAATCGGGTAAATGTGGCGTGAAGGTCGAAACCTCAGTGGGTCTCTTGCTTTAAAATACTATTCAGGGAAGAGGCTAATTGAATGTAGTTGCGAAAAGAGAAGAGCGAAGGAGATAAAGTCCACAGCCCACGCAAAATATTTCGACTTTGTCTCTCCCATTTGGGTCTGTGGTCTGTATTTTCACGTTCAAAGGTTATGACGTTGTCGTGTCAACATTTTATTATTTATTGTTGTAGCCTCTAGCCAGGCGAAAAGGGTTTGCCCCAAAACAAAAGCCAACTAATGCGCCCACTCCTCCGAAGTCTTATGTAGCCTGTCGGTGGCTTTTGAGCTTTGAGCGTTATTTGAGCCTCGGTTTTGAGTTCCTGTCCTGTCCCGTCCTGTCCTGTCCTGTCAGGTATTAATGGAGCGCCATTGTCTGCCCCCCTTTGTCCCACTAACGGCGCTTTGGTTTTTTAGAAATTAACATTCAATGCAATTTACTTTGCCATACCAATAAACGCCCTCCGCTCATGTTAACAAAAAATAAGGGAATGCGAGATTGAGGTGAAATCTCCATGTCAGCCGGCTGGCTAATCAAAGAACTGTGTCTAGCCCTCGTACTTGAGTACTTGAAAATGATGCACTATTATGTGCAACAGTAACTATCAAAAAAAAAGTTCTTGAACAACTTCCGCTGACAGAGATAGGCTCCCCCTAAAATGCTGCACTGCACAACAAGTTATTTTACTTTTTAAAATAATAGATTACCTGTGTCTGATGTTTTCTATCATTTTTCCTATATTTTTATAAGGTTACTCCATCCGCCCCTTCTTTCCGAGTTATTTCTTTCTATTTGACGTTGGTTAACAAAGCAAATTGTAACTTCAATAAAATATTAACATTAACTTTAAAACTGGAAAAAAGTTAAAATTGCCACCAAGTTCCCAGAAAAGTACCGCAATATATTTTTCTAGGGCGATAGTATCGATGGTAAGCCCAAACTATCGATATTTGCTGAATGGTTCGACCATCGATGGTATCGATAGTGTTATCGATTGTCTTACCAGCCTAGATTTTATTTTTTAAATTGGGTAGCTGATTAACGGGTATCTAATAGTTGTTCCATCTTCTTTTACCTTGATTTTTTATTATCGAAAATGATTTAGGATTTCACTTGCAACATATTGAAGTAAAGTTTTCTGAGTGCATCGCCAGAGATCTGGTTGTCGTCGTCTCTTGTCTCTATTCAAGATGTAGGTGGCGACACCAACATCACTTACGGTACACAGATCCCAACAGTCGATAGTCGCCCTGCACTTTTCTGTCGGTCCCCAGTCACCGCACAATTCTCGCATTTTTCCGCCCCTTCTTTCGATTCTCGGATTCCCCTCAGTCAATCGCAATCGTGCGCATTTGTTGATTGTTAGAGTTGAATCAAGAGGGACCTAGGACCGGCGAGTTAAGACTGAAGACAGACGATCCAAAGATGAAGCATAGGTTTCGGCCTGGAACTAAGACGGAGCTGGCTTGTTGCCGACATCGTTGATTTTCAATGCTTCATCTGCCGTTGCAACAATGAGCCAAGCAACAACATCAACAAACAGAGCGTGCCTTTTAATTGCCGTGCCGCCAACAGACATTACCATTAACATTAGAGGAGTCCCGACGAAAAGAGTCGCAAATGTTGACGATGTATCCGCATTTCTCAATTGCTCCGTTCTATTACTACGAATATGTGGGCGCTGAATATGATATAGTTGAAGTGAATGGGTTCAGATGGGACTTAGTTTAATTGGGAGGCTCTTTACTCAAGAATTATACCAATATTAAAATAGTTAATCAGAATTACAAGGGTTTTTAAAATCCATTAGTGCGATTAACTCGCTAGTCACTTTTGGGGATCGTTTCTTCAACTGCGGGTTGATAAGAGAAACAAAGTTAGCAATGACAAAAAACTGCTGTAATTCAAGCCCGAACTGCTTCAGGATCTCCCCAAAAGCACTGGTAATACATTATTAAATGATTTTTAGATAATAACATCTAGCATTGCTAAAAAAAAAATTGTCATTCATCTCTCTTGCTAATAAAAACAAAGCCATTTAAAGAAAATTAATGTCTGATTTGAGACGGTTTTTGTTCGGTGCCTTACAATATTAGTCACCTTTTCCAAGAGTTTAAATGATTCTGTTAAGCTATAATCTCAAATTTGTATGATTGTTTTCCAAAGCAGATAAGATAAGAAAAACAAAGAATGTATTTTCAAACTCATTAAAATGTACTATACCCACTATACCTCCAGGTCAAGAAATAATTTCAAGAAGAACTTATCTCCTATGTGATTTGTGAAGAAAATTTGAGCATTATATATCGAGATAAATGTGATATGAGCGTGTCCATAGAAATTACCTGAGGGCATACCTTTCAAAGCATAATATCGGAATGTATTAAACCAACCAATAAATTTACAAAAAGTTAAGAAAAAGCTGTGTTTTTCATTGTTATTGAAAAACTTGTCTCATAGTACGCAAATGCGAAATGAGAAACATTTAAAAATCGGAGCAGCTGCTGGTTGGAGAGTTCCAGTTTTGTAGGCAGGTTGCGTTTTCCTTGAAAGTAAACGCCGAATGCAACCCAGTTGGCTATGAATCCGATGCTCCAAATAAAAGTTATTCAAAAACAATATTTTTTGGTATTGTAGCTGAAAGGAAATTCTTTTGAAAAATGAACGTAAAAAAACTATTGATTGTATGTAGATAATAAGATTCCACTTTATTTACCAATGATAATTTTACTTTTAAAATTGAGGATAGAAGCTGGCCAGTTATCAAAGCGTATATAACATGCCATTTGGATACGTTTACCACCAGTAATATAAATAGTTCCAATCGGGACTAAGTGACCATGTAAGACTAGGATAATAATCATAGCTATAATAATTCGTATCTGTATTCGTATCGGAATCTTCTTCTTCTTTTTCTTATTTTTTTTACACTTTTTTTTTCCTTTACATTTTTTCTTCTGTCCTTTTTCCTTTTCTTTTTCTGGTTTTCTTCTCTTTCTTTCCTTTTCCTTTTCTTCTATTTTTTCTCTTTCTTCTTTTTCTTTTTTTTCTATTTCTTCTTTTTCTTTTTTTTCCCTTTCTTCTTTTTCTTTTTTTTTCCTTTCCTCATCTTTCTTTTCTGTTTCTTCTTTCTCTTGAGTTCCTCTTCTTTCTTTTTTTCTTCTTTGCTCTTTCTGTCTTGTTCTTCTCTTTCTTTTCTTTCCTCTTCTTCCCTTTTTTTCCCTTTTTCTCTTTCTTCGTTTTCTTTTTCCTCTTTTTCTTTTTTTTCTCTTTCTTCCTTTTCTTTTTCTTTTTTTTCTCTTTCTTCCTTTTCTTTTTCTTTTTTTTCTCTTTCTTCCTTTTCTTTTTGTTCTCTGCTTTCTTTTTCTTTTTTTTGTCTTTCTTCTTTTTCTTTTTTTTCTCTTTCTTCTTTTTCTTTTTTTTCTCTTTCTTCTTTTTCTTTTTTTTCCCTTTCTTCTTTTTCTTTTTTTTCCCTTTCTTTTTCTTTTTTTCGTCTTCTCTTTTCTTTTTTCTTCTCTTATTTTTTTTTTCTTTTTCTTTTTTTTTCCCTTTCTTGTTTTTCTTTTTTTTGTTTCTCTAATTTTATTTTCCATTCTTGTTCAGCTTTTATTTTTAATTGTTTTTCGATTTCCGCTTTGAATTTTTCGTCTTCTGATTTTTTGTTACTCTCTCGCTCCTTTTCTTTTCCTAAATTAATATTTATGGTAATACCTATATTAAGTTTCGTATTATTATGAATTTTATCATTTGTATTATTGCTTTCCACTTTGCTATCGAAATTATTATTATTATGTTCTTTGGGATCTTCGGCTTGGCAAACGAATAAATTCCTATCAATACAGAAATATTTATAATAGTGTCCGTCATATATATAAACACAGTGGGCATTAGGATTCTTAAGGGGTTCCCCCTTATTCCATTTCAAAAAAGGGGCTGCCTCACCGGAGGCCAAAGAAATGTATTCGTCTTTGTTTGGCAGATCATTGATGTCCAGCCAATATCGCCTGGAATCGAGCTTCTGACGGATGAGGTTGAGTTCATCCTCGTCTTTAGGTGCCGCCAGGTGACCGCCCATCTCACGACATTGTCTCGCCGCACTAAACCAATCCAGCCCGACACTCTTTTCAATATAAAAGTATCTGGAGCCCAACTTTTCGAACTGAGAAATGACTATGACATTTACAGAAACTTTCTTTAACTCCAGAGAATGGCGAAGGGCGTTAGATGCTTCCTCCAAAGATTTTTTCTGGGACAATATTTGTACCTCTAGATCCATTTTATCTAGAAGCTTCTTAAGTTGGATTTCGATCCTGTCTTGCAAGGCCATCAACTGCTTCCTGATGACTTCTTGATGGTCTTCAATCCTGTCCAGCACTCCCTGCGTTTCATTAAACAAATATTCACCGCCATTTTCAATTCTCTTCTGGTTGGCAATGTGTTCAAACACTGGAGATAGTTCCACTAGACAAACTTCCTCGCTTTCTTTTAGTGTGTCGTGAGGTGTTATTTCGGGACACTGATGGTTCCTGATTTCAGCAAGGGCTTTATATAGATCGCATAAAACGAAGAATGCGAATAAAATATAAAATTTGTACCTAAACATGTTGAGTTTGTATTATGAACTGATTCTGGATTTATTTTGCTACTCTTGAGGAACCTTAAACTCGTTTGTCACACCTTCTAACAAGGTTATCAACCATAACGATCGCACTTAAATACCGATGTCAAAAGACATGTGTATATATGTCCAATGTCCAAAAGAATTTTTTTTAAAAATAATTTTTTTTTAATTTTCCGGTTATTATGTTAGCTATCTGATATAGTCGTCCGATTTTAATAAAATTTAAACCGCAATTTGAAATTAACAAACTGTTACTTTATTTCGAAAAGCTATACAAAAAATTTTAAAACAGCAGTTTTATTTTTTTTAAATTTTTTTTCTTGATTGTACCTATTTATATGATACAGCTAGTTCCGACTTGAATACTACATGCACAAATAAGACAACTTTTGTAAAATTTCATGCAGATAGCTTTAAAACTAAGAGACTAGTTTGCGTAGAAACGGACGGACAGAGAGATGAATGGACAGACGGGCATGACAGGATCGACATTCCTAGTAATGCTGATCAAGAATATATATACTTTATACGACCACAAATGTCTCTTTTATTGCGTTGCAATCTTCTGACTTAAATTTTAATACCCTCTGCAAGGATATAACAGTGAATGAAAAACAAGAAAAAAAAAGTTTGGACCCTTTTGCAAAAAATCAGTGTTTCCGCATCGGGTTCATAGCAAGTTTTGGTGCGATGAGACGATTTTTTTCAACAAGAATGCAACCATCCAAAAAACCTGCAACAGGTTGCAACACCGGTCCTTACAGCACCAACCGAAATTTTTTACTTTCCCCGCTATTTTTCGAATTTCGATTAAGCCATAACGGGAGACTTTCAATTCTGCGCATATATATTAGAAGTCCTAAATAGCTTTTTTGATGGTGACACATTAACATTATACACCATAATTTAATAAAGGAAATAAGCTTTTACTTTATTTACAAAAGACTTTTAAAAATTCGAACAGTACCAGTTAACAGTACTTATAAAAATAACATACCCTTCTCTTCGGAAATATCATAAGATTTATTTCCTGTAGCTGTTTATCTATTTCTGCTTTCCTTTTTCTTTTTTCTTTTTCTTCTTTCTGTTTCCTTATTTTTTCTTCTTCTTCTTTCCTTTTTTTTTCTTCTTCTCTTTTTTTTTCTTCTTGTCTTTTTCTTTGTTCTTCTATTTCTCTTTCTTCTTCTCTTTTTTTTTCCTCTTGTCTTCTTTTTTGTTCTTCTATTTCTCTTTCTTCTTCTCTTTTTTTTTCCTCTTGTCTTTTTCTTTGTTCTTCTATTTCTCTTTCTTCATCTCTTTTTTTTTCCTCTTGTCTTTTTCTTTGTTCTTCTAATTCTCTTTCTTCTTCTCTTTTTTTTTTCTCTTGTCTTTTTCTTTGTTCTTCTATTTCCATTTCTTCTTCTCTTTTTTTTTCCTCTTGTCTTTTTCTTTGCTCTTCTATTTCTCTTTCTTCTTCTCTTTTTTTTTTCTCCTGTCTTTTTCTTTGTTCTTCTATTTCTCTTTCTTCTTCTCTTTTTTTTTTCCTCTTGTCTTTTTCTTTGCTCTTCTATTTCTCTTTCTTCTGCTTTTTTTCTATCTTGCATTTCCTTTTCCTTTCTTATTTCCTCCTCTATTTTTTTTCTCATGTTATCTTCCTCTAGTCGTTTTTCTTCCATCTCTTTTTTTAGCCTGTCGACTTCCTCTTTTATTATGTTTTTTAGTTTTTCATCATTTTTATCATTTTTTTCAGGATTTTCTTTTTGTGTTTCATTCCTCTTATTTACATTTATATTAATGTTTATATGTACATTAATATTTTTTTATTATGAGTTTCAGCATTCGTATTATTGCTTCCCTTTTTGCTATCGAGGTTATTATCATCATTTTCATTATGATCTTTGGGGTCTTCGGCTTGGCAAACGAATAAATTCCTATCAATACAGAAATATTTATAATAGTGTCCGTCATATATATAAACACAGTGGGCATTAGGATTCTTAAGGGGTTCCCCCTTATTCCATTTCAAAAAAGGGGCTGCCTCACCGGAGGCCAAAGAAATGTATTCGTCTTTGTTTGGCAGATCATTGATGTCCAGCCAATATCGCCTGGAATCGAGTTTCTGACGGATGAGGTTGAGTTCATCCTCGTCTTTAGGTGCCGCCAGGTGACCGCCCATCTCACGACATCGCCTCGCAGCACTGAACCAATCCAGCCCGACATTCTTCTCAATATAAAAGTACCTGGAGCCCACCTTTTCGAACTGAGGATGGAATGTGCCTTTTTTGGGAACTTCCTTTGACTCTAGAGAATGGCGAAGGGCGTTAACTGCTTCCTCCAAGGATTTCTTCTGGGACATTATTTTGACCTCTTGATCCATTTTATCCAGAAGCTCCGTAAGTTGGCTTTCGATCCTGTCTTGCAAGGCCATCAACTGCTTCCTGATGACTTCTTGATGGCCTTCAATCCTGTCCAGCACTCCCTGCGTTTCATTAAATAAATATTCACCGCCTTTTTCAATCCTCTTCTGGTTGGCAATGTGTTCAAACAGTGGAGATAGTTCCACTAGACAAACTTCCTCGCTTTCTTTTAGTGTGTCGTGAGGTGTTATTTCGGGACACTGATGGTTCCTGATTTCAGCAAGGGCTTTATATAGATCGCATAAAACGACGAATGCGAATAAAATATAGAATGCGTACCTAAACATTTTGAGTTTGTATTATCTATAGACTCTGGATTCATTTTGGTACTCTTGAGGACCTCTAAGCTCGTTTGTCACACCTTCTAACAAGGTTATAAGCCGTAATAATCGAATTCGTATGTAGTGACGAATGTGTATTAGCTTAATATTTTATATGCTTCATTCAAATTTTCCTTAAAGAGAAAATATTACGAAAGTTATATCTTAAGTATAAGAAATTTAGTTAAAAATTCGCAACGCAAGTGAATGAGACATTTCCATATACAGCACCGATAATCTTTCTTGCAATCTTTGCAAAATTATTCATATAATGACAGTTAAATTATTATTTTTTTAATTTAATGAAGTTCCACAAAAAAAAATCTTCCTTAAGCCTTACCAAATTGACTTTCATGACGATTTTTCTCGAATTCAGAAAATGTTTGTAATTTTAAGACCTACTTTCTTTAGACGTTTTAAATTCACGGATAATTTTATTATATCGGCACGTATGAAAGCTTTTAATGTTATAATATTTATTATAATAATTTTAATTCTTATTGCGCCAGTTGGCAAATGAAAAATAAAGTCTTGCTGCACATTTCATCCCTCATTTTCCCTTTAAATAAAGTAATGCAACGCTGGTCCAGTTTAGCCTCGGGCCTATTTTTGTCCCATTTAAAAAAAGGTGGTCTTTCCCCCCTGGCTATGGAAATATATTCGCCCCATTTGGCCAGGTCGGTGATGTCCAACCAAAAGTCATTCGAGAAGGAGGTTTTCTTCCTGATAGCATCCAGTTCCGGCTGATTTTGGATTGTCGCCAGGTGAGCGCCCATCTGATGGCATTTGCTGGCCGCACCAAACCAATCGAGTCCCATATTCTGCTCGATGTAAAAGTACCTCGAGCCAATCTTCTGAAAACCCTTGGGGACTTGACCATTTTTCTTCACGCGGTTGCTTTCTAGCGAAACGAGTAGAGCTCTTTGCGTTTCCTGCACGGACGATGACAGGCTCTTCAAATCGCCCGAAACTGACATCTTGGCCTCCACTGCCAACAATTTGCTTTCTATCGTTATTTGAACCGCCTTCAGTTTTCCAATTGTGTCTTCTTCGCGACCTTCAATCCTGCTTAGTTTTTTCTGAGTTTCGGCCGATAAACTCTGCTTGTTGTTTGCAATGTGCTCAAGCACTGGCGATAGTTCCACAAGGCAGACTTCTCCGCGACGTTTTAGTGGATTTTGGGTACACTGATCAGCTGCCTGGACTCCGTAAAGGTCGTAAACCAAAAATGTGTACAAAAAGTAGGTTGCGTACTTAAACATATTAAGATACTAAAAACATAAGAAGGCGAATGTATTTAAGGAACTGTTTCTGTTTTCTTTTTACTGTTGAGATTTTTGATCTTATTTTTTAAGCTTTTCAACCGTAAAATGGGCAATTTCCAACCTCGGCTATTACAGTTAGTAACGAGTCATGAGTTTGTGCCAAGTGGAAATGCTTTACCCAGATATGTTAAGCGAAAATATAATTTGTTATATTGTTAAGTTTAATAATAATAACTTTTCGGTGTAAAATGTACATTTTTAGTTCAACACCTCCATTCGAAATGTATAGACATGCTGCTTTGTCATGACACGAAATAAATCCATCTTATGGCCCATTTGATCTTATTTTCTCAGCGCTTCGCATTGCACGGGATACACATACAGTTTTAATCCCGTTTGGGGATCTGCAAATAAATCAGTCGCTGGCAAATTACTCAATTATAAATTGCTCAACTCGACGATGGAGCCGGGTTCATTTTCCATTTTCCGCGCTTTTTCACGTCTCAGCGGTTACCCAATGTGTAAATTAGCATTTTGGGCAATGCCTTGCCAGCAAGCTGCTGTCATGTAAGCGACTAATTAACATGTCAATCAGTTGCAGCAGCAGCACTGCGCCGCAGCAAGACATTGCCACTGCAACTGCTATATCACATCAGCCAGCAACTCTCTCTCTCAAATAGCTGACCATTCGTTTAAGTTACGCATGGGGCTGAAGTTGAATGAAAATTGAAGCACAGCTTTTCCAACCCCCCCTTAAGCCCCCTTCCGCCCACCATTTTCAGCAACCTGCTACAAGTACTAAGAAAATCTCTCACGAGTTTCGAATTTGCCAACGCGGCGCAAAACGGAAATCGACGAAAAAAACGTTTAACATTTTGAATTTATTAGCCAAAATAGCTGTTGTCGGGAGCTTGAAGAGGTAACTATGTCTTTACTTTTTGTGCACGGAAAATAAATAATTTAAAATGTACTTTACAATTTTGAGTAAATTGGTGATCAATTCGCAACACATAATAAAATACATTTATCGATAGGATTTCAAATGAAATTAGTTTACAATCTAGACCAAAGATTATTAATTATTAATTAAAGATTATTAATTTCAATTGACTTTACCCAACTGTTAATTATTTATAAATTTATGAAGTACCTACATAGTACAAAGAAAAGATTTATAGAACAATAATTTTGGTTTTTTTCCAAGTGTTCGTCTCTTTTTCGAGGTAATCTCCTGGCTGTCGTTTGCACGGCGCTAATTATCGCTGCTAATGATGCTTTAAAAGGCAGTCGTCGACGACAGGCGGTCCAGCTGCTGCTGTAAATAAAGCCTGCGATTCAGGTTCGGCAACTGGACAGGGCTGGTCCTTCTTCTCTCTGATTCCTCTATTCCCCGTTTCCCTGCCTGAAACCCTCTGAAACCCCTTCAAAGCCCCTCAAAACCCCTGAAATTTGAATGAAATTTTTACCAAGCTTCTTTCGTTCATCGCATGAGTAATTGACAATTTGCTGAAGTCAGCGTGTCTCCTCTCTTTTACGTGATCATCGCTGGAGGACCGGGTCGGAGGATCCCCACTCGGTCCCTTCCCATCGACGATATTTGTATATGTTAATTGTGTGACTAATGACAGCCAACTTGTCATATTTTTATCAAAATGTGGAGTTAACATTTGTGTTTCGTTTCCTTTCGGTACTGGTCCTTGGGCCTGGATTCTCAGATCGACTTTGAATCTAAGTTCATTTAATTTTTGGCTGGAAATTTGCTCGACTGATAAACTTATCTACGATTTATTTTGTAAATTGATTGAATTTGTAGTACAAATTATTATTAATTAACAAGAGCTTGAGTCAAGATTGATGGTATTTATATAATAAGAATAAGTACAAGATTAATGGATAACGATAAAAAATACGATGTTTATTTTCAAAGAAAATAGTGAGCCCATTTATAGCAACCAATGCCAAAACACATTTTTTCATTTCATCTATGAAAACTAACCTGGGTTACTTGTGTGTCAAATTAACGCTCTTTAGAAGCAATATCCAAGATATGGATACGAGCTACGAGACGCCCACAAAATCACGACAATACTCACACACACACCAAGATCAAACCTCTTTGAATAAGACAAACAGTAAAAACCCAACTAAAAGAAAAAAGCAAGAAAAAAAAAAAAGTATCGAAAAAAAAATTCGTTAGTTCAAAAAACTCAATCAAATGTCGAAACTTGAAAATCGTGATCATGGTCCTGGCTCTTTTCGTCCGCCCCACAGTCCTTCCCTTCGGATTTCTTAATGGTTGTTGGCTCTAGGCGGGAGCTGCAGCAACAACACCAAGTACAACAGAGGTAACAAAAAAGCCAAGAAAAACCCAAGGAAAACAACAAACGGTAGCTGCAAACAAGACAAAAGACAAACTTATCGTTTGAATTATCGGCATTCATTTGCATTTTGGAACCCTGCGAGATATCCCCTCACATCCCCTTCTTCTGCTTCGTTTTTTAAAATCTGGAGACATTCAGGAAAACACAGAGAAAAATAGTAGCAAATAAAACCAATGACAAAAAAAACAATACATTGCCAAAATCATTTGAATCGAGTGACAATGGGTAGGGTTTATGAAGAAAGCTAGGGGGAGTAAAAATATCACCTTTAGGAAAAAAAATGTGAGCGATGGAATTAACATGTGTAGCCTGCCAATTCTAATTCTTTAGCTTATTTTAAAGTTGATTTAAATTATAAATTTTTCTGCCTACAGGGTATCAAAACCACACACATTCTGCTTGGACTTTCATGCTTCATCGCTCACTTGCCTTGCGTTGCCTTTTACAGTTAGCCATCGAGGGCCCCATCTATAAAGTTGGAAAACCGTTGGGCTACCCAGCCAAAGAAATTAGCATGCGCGAAGCTTCTTGGCAAAAACAAAAAAAAAAAAAACAAAAAAAAAGGGGGGAATCATGGAATGTCAACGGCAGCTGAGATTTTTCCTTGTTTTTCTCCAGCGCAAGCGCAAGGATTTCCAGACTGCAGTTGTTGTTGTTGTTGCTGCAGAAAAACGTGATCGTTTTAACATTTCTGCTTGTTGTCCGCTGGTGATTTGAGTGGCTTTTAGCAATTCTAATGTTGTTGTTGCTGCTACTGCTGCAGCTGCACAGAAAAGAAGGAAAAAGGATGGGGGAGCGGTAGCGGGAGGCAGTTGGTTCTCATAACGATAGCACATGCCCCAGTACCGTACGATGATCGTACCGTTTGTCCACCGTCTTTTCTACGATTTTTGATCGATTTTAGGTGAATTGGTCAGGGGCATCATCTCTGTATAACTTTTCTTGTGTGTTCTTGACCGGAAATGTAATCATCGGACAAGAATTGCCTTGACAAGCAAGAACTGACACACAAAGTTGAAAAGTTTAAAGCCTTTTTTTCAATAAAAAAAAAAAAAAACGGAACCTTACTTCGCCTAGTACAGAAAGTCTAGTCTAAAAAACTAAAATCGTAAAAGAAATCCCTATCAAGCATATTAATTATTTTTCATTTCACGCTAAGGCGCTTAAATCGAAAATCGTTATGGTTTATAAGCTCTTAATTGATTTCACACTAGATCTCGCAGATATATAAAAAAATTTTTGAATCAATTCGGCAGAATAATTTTCTTTCGCAACTTATACTCAATAACTATGTTAAAGTGCGCATCATATTTGTTATACGTGTTCTTTACTTTGGAAACACATCGAGCTTACGAAAAATTCGTGATTGGAGCAGCAGTCCCCAGAACCAGTTGCCCCAAATTCCCATGGTACGATCCAGTAAAACAACTCGGTGATGTTTGTCTTGTGGATCTGCCTCCACTCCTTAGCCATCTTTCGAAAAATAGGGAGCCGCAAGGCTCTGTCAACCCCAACCAAACGGAGAAGATATTAAACCAAATTGAAGGTCTATTGGCAAACACAAATGAACAAATTAATTTGATAGAGCCAAGAATAGACAGTCAATTAAAAACGCTGATGGATAAATTGGATCAAAAAGAGATGGAAGCCAGCTTGCAGGAAGTAACTAATGCCCTTATGTGTTCTCTGGAGAACAAGAAGAAAGTCTCGACAAATGCTCAGTTCCACTCGCAATTCGAGAAATTGGGTTCAAGGAACTTCTATATCGAAAGACACGTCAGAAAGGATTGGTTTAGTGCGGCGAGCACATGTCGTGAGATGGGCGGTCACCTGGCTTCCCCCAAGGACGAGAATGAACTGTCGTTCATCCGTATGAAAGTAGATGCTAAGTGGTATTGGCTGGACATCAGTGATCTGGCGACAAAGGATGAGTACATTTCTTTTGTCTCCGGAGAGAAAGCTTCATTTCTGAATTGGCATGAAGGGGAACCCAATAACGATCCCAGCCTACACTGTGTTTATCTATATGCCGGCCACTATTATAAACATTTGTGTAATGAAAGAAACTTTTTTGTTTGCCAAGCTGCGGAAGAGGAACAATAAAGCAGTAGTACTAATAAATATAATGGTATCAAAATGTTATATTACATTTTTAAATTATATATAAACACTCTTGTCTGCTTAGAGAATGTTCCGATACATTAGCAGAGCGGGTTCTGATCACGAGTTGGAGTTGGAGTTGGCATCACCCACTTGATAAGTCCGTCTATTCAAGATCTGCCGAAGGGGCTAACAAGCTAGCCGCGTGCAAATGATGCTATTAAAATGGCATTTAAAATCTAAGTTGCAGTTAAGTCACGCCTCTGTCTCACTCGGACCATCTCTTTTTTGGCCGCAAGACGAAGCCATTTCTTTAATCCGCAAGCCACAAAAACTACAATGGCAGCACCACCGGCGATACACTCGTATCAAAAATATTCAGTTTTACATGACTGTAAAGTTTAACCATACAAGAGCTTAAAATTACAAAGAGCGCTGTACTGAGAAAATGACAAGTTAAAATTACATTTTATTTTTACATGGCTGTTTAAAGTGTTTTGGTTTCAGCAGAACAAGAGATTTTATTTGAATTTTTCCCAGTGTAGGCAGCAACGACATTGGCGACACGACTTTCCTCTGCCCCATGTTTTGCATATGTATAAGAGTCTCTAATTTGCACTTGTGTGCCCTGCGAATGTGTGTGTGTGTGTGTGCGAGTATCTGTGTGAGAGCATCTAAGATGCCGCCTGACGATGCACGCTGCTCGTTTAGATCGTCACCATTGCAGGCGTCTGCCTGACCCAAGTTGCAACTTGCAACCAGCAACTTGCAACTATCGAACACCAGCTACATTTTGCCCAAAACCAGTGAAATGCTTTGTTTGGCTTTCTGCACTGTGGAAAATTTTCGTTGAGCACAAGAAAAGAAAGTAGACCCAAGTTTTTAAACCCTTTTACAAAAAATTGAATATTCTATACCAGGACTTTACATTACATTTAAACTTTTAATTTTAATGAGAATATTGCTAGTAGATGACTTCTTCCAAAAGTTTCCTATGTGTAGATTACTCAGTTAGTTTTGTCCGCCTCAAATAATCCACAGCAAGAAATGCAATTGGCAAATGTGTTACGGTCACAAATGCTTAACTTTTACTAATAGTTAACAGTTTTATTGTTGTTGTTGTTGCTGCTGTAACTCCTTCACGCAGCCGTTGTTGCTGTCGCGATTTTATAGATAAACATTCTATTTGGCAATTAATTGGCATTTTGTTACTTTTCCAGTTGGATTTGTATAAATTGTTTTTTTTTTTCGTTTGTGTTGCTCACGATATTGAAATGTTGTTGCTGTTTCGAGTGGTTGCTGCTAGTTGCAGGTTGTGTGTTGCTAGTTGCTGGTGGATTTTTCGTGATTGTCAGTAATGATTATTTGGTCAACACTTTTCGGCGGCTTAGAAAGTAAACCAAAGCCGAGGAGCAATATCCGCCACGATGTGGCTAATTAAATGGAAGGCGGGGATCAGATTTTGTCCAAGAATCAGAATCACCAAGGGCCAGCTGTATAAGCCTTCTCTTCCAGTTTCATTTGCTTCTCGCGGGCCACGAATTTATGGCACTGGCATTGCAATTGACATTAACCCTAACAGCGACAGATGCACAGCAGCAACTAGCAACTTGCAACAACTGGCCGTGGCAATGGCAATGGTCTGGGGATTGGGATTCGGATTTGTGTTGGCGATCGGGACATTGGAACGTTGCACTTGGCACACCGATGAATTTATATATGCAAAGCAGGACAAAAAGGGGGAAAACACGGGGCGGAGACTTAAAGGGGATTAACCGAAAACGAAAGCGACCTGACTGACAGGACAAAGGAGTTATATTTCAAAAAAAGAACAAAAAACGAAAGGGAGCTAACTTTCCGGATGGCCAGGGGTTCCTCAAGGAAGAAGAGGAAGCTTAAGTGGGCAAAGGGGGGAGGGGGGTTGTATCAGGAAGAAGACAAAGACTGCCACAGTAGCCGCCGCTCAAAAGGACAGTGGTTTTAGACACATTTTTATAAACTTTATTAAGTTCACTTAAACATTTTTCATTACATTTCTACCGACACGTAATCGTGCGAAATGGTACTGAACTTAAATATAATATTTTCCTCGTTAAATTAAATATTTTATTGTTAAATCATGAAATTTAATATACATTGTATTTAATATTTTGATTTAACATTTAGTTTAAATATTAAGTTTACCTTTTTGTATTTAATAGTCAGATATTTATTTTTACTATTCCAAAAGCCATGAACGTCTTATTCCTATAATTGTTTTGCAAAATTTGTATAGCCCTAACTAAACAATGATTTAGCCCAAACGTAACCATTTTAAATATCTCCAACAATCTTGCAAAGTGACCGGTGTAGTAATATAGAGAACTTAGTTTTGTAGCAATGGGATATTAAATACAAATGATCACAATGACACTGTGAAACGGCGGCTTCTGTTTCGCCACAAAAGACATGCAGGAACAGAGCACCAGTAGCCGGAGCATTTTGAAGCCATCTCCTGGCCAATTCAAGTCATCGAGTCCCAACAAGCAACTGAGGAAGCCTCAAATGAAGTGTGCGGGAAAGTAAAAGTAAAATAAGTGCGCCAGCGATTACCAAAGAGTTAAAGGTATAAAAAGGTAAGGTATATGGCATAAAGGGGGCAGGGCAGAATGGGATCGCGTTGGATATTGTGTATGCAAAGAGCCGGGGATGTACATAAATTATCTTTGGCCGGTCGGCGGACAAATCTTCAGAAGCCCGACAATGTCGAAGGAGCCTGTCAATTGCAGCCAAACAAAGAGAAGAGCATCTGCACAGGAGGCGAAGCAAAGCAAAGCAAAGCGAAGCCTGTCAGTGGACGAATCTCAGTCAGAGCAAAAGCAAAAGTGCGCCAGTAGAGCCTGGGAAATGAGCCAGGATCGTCGGATCGAAATCGTTTGGGATGTCTGCCTGACAATTGTGAAATGCAAACGACGACAAGCGAATGGCCGAAAAAACGAAAAAACCCAGCCCAAGCCGGTCTTGATTAATTTATGGCCTCCGCTCTTTGCCGCGGTCCCATTGTGAGGTACTGGATCTTAGCCCGGCCCTTTGTTGCTTGGCCTTGACTGTGGAAAACAGCAGCGCTGGCATTTGAATCACGACCGCAGCAAGAACAGCTCACAGAGCCATGAGGAAGGAAAGAGTGGTCGACCGCGAGAGGTGTTGTCGTTGTCACTAGGAAAATTCGCGGAAAAATCATGGGCCCAGGGAGCACCCAACCCTGTCCGTTTCCTTCTCAGTGGACCACGATCTGGATCTGGCAAACTTCAGATCACTAAAGAAAAAACCAACCATAGAAATGGGAAGCTGAATAGATATCAATTATTTTGGGAATACTATAATACATTATATAAGTAAAACTAAAATAGAAAATACAGTAACTTTAAGCCTAGGTTATGACCTCTAGAAGTTTAGTTTTAAGTCAGCTTTTTACACGAAGTTGTAACAAACTAAACTAGTAAACATGTTGAGAAAAATGAAAACCAAAAATTTGATTTAAAGAATCAAGCCACAAACTTGTAGAAATAAGTCGCCTTGAAATTAAAACGTTGGTTATAGGTTTTAAAAGAAAATAGCTAACATAGAAATCGTTAAGGAATTTGGCAAGCTTAAAACACATAGTAGTAAGCCACTATGAAACCGATAGGTTACGAATTATTCTAGCATTTAAAAAACTACAATTATACTTCTCAATCTTAACTAATGTATATAATTTTTCACAAATATTATCACCAATTTTGTATTTCTTTCCAATCCGATAATCTTTTTCAGCTAAAACGCGACTGCAACTCTCAAGTTTGTGTGGCAACATGAAAAGTTCAATGTTAACAACAAATTACGCGGCCAGGAAACGCCCCCAAGCCGACCCCCCGATCCACATCAATTGGTAAATTGAGAAATTGAAGCCTAATCAGATAAGCCGAGCGTGTGACTGCGCCACAGTTGCAACAAAACAGTTGCGGCTGCAACTGCAGCAGCACCCAAAATTGATTATATATGAAACACGCAAGGACCCCCCCTTTTCCCCCCTTTTGCAATCTCCCGCTAATCGCCACACTTAAGAAATCGTAAAAAATAAATTGAATTCATAAAAAGATTTATTAATCGCACTTTTTTGGCAACCAGTGGTGCCACAGCTCCGAATCCAAATCGGATTTCTTATCGCCAGCTGGGAATCTGGAAACTCCGAGGTGCAGCAAATGGGGGAAACATAATCTCCGACCAATTGCACCTCGATTCTGCGCCCTCAAGGTTAAGCATCAATTAAAAAATGCACCACCAGCAACCACCAAAGAATCTCAGATCTAATGCTGCACAGAGAAAAATGTTTGAAAATATTGAAAATTGTATCGTTGTGCTGCAGAAATCGCTTTTAATCGAATAAGAAACTGGTGGAAGCATGATAAGTCATGGCCAAGATAAGAGTTTTTTTAATAAACTAAAAAAAAAATAGTAACAAAAACAAATCAACATCGTAAAAGCAATGGGTTCTGGGTTCAAACCCCAAAGCCACTTAAAATGAGAACAAAACTGATGTTTAAATATTTATATATTATAATTTATATAAATATATATTTAAAACCTGTTTTATAAATATATATTTATAACATGTTTTATTTATGTTTTTTCTCTGTACAATCTGCGGAATTCTTAGACAAGATTTCGGTTGCCGTTTGGCTGTTGCAGTTTGTCACCAAGTGTTGCTGGTTGCAGTACTGTAGTGTTGATGCTGTGGTTCATTTGCATAAAACAAATTTGGTATTAAATGCTAAACGCAGCGATAAGATCAACAGCGAGTTGTTGTCGTCGACGTCGTCGTCGCCTCTGTGAAAATTCGGCTATAAAAAAGCAGAGTAGACAGGAACAGGAGGTTGGGCAGTTGGTTTGGTTAGCCACTGGTCGAGCACTGCACCACTTACAAATGTTGCCGTTATCCAGCAAGTAAATACTAACTTCTAACGGCACATTATGAGCAACAATTTTCATTCATCTGCAAGAGACAGGAAAATGGGGAGAAAAGGCAGAGAAAATCCTCATCAGCGGCGATTGTTGGAAGGTTTGTTTGCATAACCTCCTAATGAAATCACTGTCATGAAAATCATACCAGCAGCACCTAAAGCAAGAGCCACTGGGAATAAGGGTCCCGAAATGGAAAAACACAGAGAGAAATCCAAGGATTTATATGGCAGGCTAATATTGTAGCCCTTGGAAAGTTAAAATTCAAGATACATAAGCGATTTGATTCAGTACACTTAATGAATCAGGCTTTTGTTTAAATTAAACTTTAACGTTAAAATATGGCTTTTCGACATAGCTTTTGCTCTCTGTAGCCAGAAATTCCAGTTGCTGCTTCAGTTACGGCTGCTTCTTAGTCGTGATTCTACAATTTCTTCATTTTATTTATTTAAGCATTGCAGACATTTTTTCCTGTCTCTTGACTGCACTCTGCTATCCCCGTTTTCTCTAGCCTTCTCTAGCAGCCTCTTTTTTTGGCTCCGATTTAGATGCTGAGATTTGCATTGGAGAGGACATCGTGAAGCACGAGTTGCGTGAGCTGCGGGAGTCTTCTTAGTCCTGGCCATTTTTAGAACAGCAAAGCCACAGCACGCAGACATCTTTGCAAAGGGGAGGAAAAGTGGCGGGGCGGAAAAGCTAAAGAAAATTAGCCAGATACTGTGCACGGCTCTGTGGGGAACAAAAACTGCAGCTGGTCATCAGCCGAGTGGGCTGCCAAACATGCAACACTTGCAGCCACATTTTTTTTTACACAAACAAAAAATGGTGCAAGTAATTTGAGTAAGATTTGTAATATGAAACAGCTAAATTCCTGTCATACTAGCCGGCAACCGAAGCTTTGAGCATTATATTCTTATAAAAATGTAAAGTTTTACAGTTTAGAAAAGTTTTATAAGAAAGGAAGAAATGTAAGATGCAAAGATTTCGCTTATTAAAAAGGTACAAACAATTTTGTATTATTTGTTCGGTGTAACTTTGTGCGTTGCTCGAGGAAAATCGTTTGCCTCCTCGACCCCCTGTTTCCGATTCCATCTTCTTCCAGAGATAACGCACCAAAAATTGAACCCGACCCATTGGCGCAAAAAAAAAAAACGCCGCGCGAAATGCGAAACGCCAAAGAGCCTGAAGCCCCGGGCTTTTTGGCCCCGGGAAAAGCATTCTGACCTCGCCGCTGGTCATGAGCAAGCCATTTCGGTGTGGTCCCCCCACCAAAGACTACAATCCCCCGAAATCCAGCTCGATCCCATCAGGGGTTAATACACTTGGCTGATGTTTAATGCTTAATGGCATTAAAATATTTTTAATAAAACATATTTGACTTTGATTTTCCAAATGCGATTCGTGGGGGAAAATTGGCTTTCCGCTGCTAGATTACACCAAACTGCGAGATATGGGAGTTATCACAAGTACAAAGTTTAAACTGCAATTTGTTTTTCTTTTTTTTACGTTAAAACAATTTTAATTATCTAATTAAATTTAATTTAATTTAAGTGGTTTTACAAGGTATTGCATGTGAAAAACTAAAATAGCATTAAGCAAGCAAAAAAAAACAAATAAGCTAAAATTGTATCCACTAATTTCATTGTTCATATATTTATAGTTCTAACTTAAAGCTTGTAGTTTCTTCATTATTATTATATCCTTTTTTCCATATAAAGTTGTTATTTTAAGCACAGTGTTCTGAACGATATATACCATAGGTGGTATTTTTGCAAAAATTCTTATGTAAAAATGTAAGAAATTAAAGATTCTTTTCTCTCAGAAAATTCTTTTCTCTCCTTGTTGGCAAGTGTTAATGGAAAAATCTGCCAGCGGAGAGAAATTGCATAAAGCAAGCGTGGAAAATTTGAAAAAGCGCTTGAAATATGACTGAGCGAGTACAGACAGAGGCGGAGGAAGATTGCCGGAGTGGGAGGTCGAAGGGTAAACAACGCACACAAAAACACTGACAAAGTCTAAGGAATAGGCTCAGACTGGATTTTTGTTTTTTTTTTTATACTGGCACTGGTATCTCGACTGTGGCACAGTTAGACGCCCACTTAGTACGGTAATTTCGAAAACGTGCGCCTTTGATGAGATACAATCTTGGAGGGGAGCTACTCTGCTGGCAAACTGATGCCAATGATGCTGATGGAACGTTGACGATCGACCGAGATTAACTGCAGCCGTCGATGGAGAGCGGAGCTTGGGGGGCTTACTCTGTCAAAACGCATTTGGAGGCGGCCTGATGACGTCGTCAGAGTCAGCTAAAGTCAGTCACTAATGGCAAATGGAATATCTACATTAGAGCATTTAGCAAACAGCAGAAGGAGTTGCAGACATTAGAGAAAGAAAGCCAGCGGCAATGCGCAGCTGGTGGTAATTATTTAAGCCCACAATAGCAAAATAACCTCTGCCCCAGGTTCCCATGCCCCAAAAAATCACATGATTTTGATAAAGCTACAAATTTTTTTAAAAAGCTACAAATTAAAAAATTAGCCAAATCAAGCAAAGAAAATCTTTGAAATCACTAAAATCTTAAAAGATTTTAAATGTTTTCTAAGCTCCCACCCCATGTTCCTGTATTTCTTAAAGCCATTTAAACTGTTTGTAGGTATTAGCTTCAGCTTTCTTAACCATTTTCACTTGAAGGCATTTCTTTTTTTGGGTCAATTAAAAGCTTAACAAATTACAGCAAATTGGAAAATCAGGCTTACATGGCAGAAAAGATCACACAAAGTTCATCTCATTGGGCTGTGGTTTCCTTTGACGACCTTTGATTTATCGTTATTTTTATTTAAAAGGCAAACGACAAAAATTAAGAACGCGAGTCAAGAAGAAAAAGAAGAAGATGAAGAAGGGCCAACGATCAAGGATAGCCCAACAAAAACATCAACAAACGAGCAACAACAGCACCAACAACAAAACAAGTCGATGTCCCATCGCGCGTTTTAATGACAACGAAACCAAGTCAAAGGCATTTCCAAGCAAGAACAGCAGCCACCACACAAAAAATTCTATAAATTAACAATAAAAAAAAAGAAGAAAACTTTATAGACACAAAAAACAGGACCGACTAAATGAAGAAATAAGTAACGATGATAAGATGCTCTGAATTTTAGTTGTTTACTTTTATCTGTAAAAAAAAGGTTTTGAGTTAAGAAGTTTCAACCAACTTTGCTCAAACAATTTTAATTTACATCTAATATGTTTAAGATTATATACTTATTAATTAAGTTTATTTACTTAAACACATTTTTTGAATTGATTAATTTATCGCAAGTGCTTTTTGTGACAATCCCCAATGTGAACCAACCAAATACAATTACTTTGCTGCTAAGAAAAGATTTTTGACTACATATATATAATATTTAGAATTCATATAATATAACTATATATATATATAACTATTTAACAAAATTTACATTTTTATTTTAAAAAAAAAGTGATGATCAAGAATTTCACCGCAAAAGTGTTAGTACTATTTACCTATTTTTTCGAGAAGTTTATCTATAATATTTTAAAATTTTTCGTTTATTTTTCTTCATTTAGCTAATGGACTTCTGGAGGTTAGCTCATTGGGACACAAACAAGCAGAGCAGGGAGCTTCAAAAAGGATGGCCGGCGGGTCCAAGCTGTAAGTGAGCCACTGGGCGATGGCGACTGCAACAGCAGCGATGACTTCAAAACGAGCGACGACAACGTCGATCCGAAGACAACAACCCAGGCAATGAGGACAGCGAGGGGGTTTTCAGGAGGAGGCGATGGCCCCAGAATTCGAATTCAATTAAAAAACGTTTATTCCGCAATTGCAGTGGCAAAAAGGGGGGCTTAAAGGGGGGCAGCGGACCCACGGGGCGTATGAGTGTTGCATAGTTCTCGAAAATTCAATTTGCGCATGCAGCGAGCCATGGGCGCACCAAGGGTGTTCGCTGAGGGGGGGACCTGTTTTTTTTAGTCTGAACTAGTTTTTCATCAACTCCCCTCCTCCTTCTACTCCTTCTACTCCTCCTCCATTATTGTTGTTTCACTTTTGCGATGTGTCTGCGTGTCCGCTTTTGGCGACGATCTGCGATCCACGATCCTCGTACGCTGCCCTCCTCCTCCTTGTGCTTAAATAAGTTATTATCATTGCTCGCATTAATTGCTGTAATTGAAAGTGAAAATGTTTGCCTTTTGATTTGTGCCAGAGAAAAATGTGTCTAGGTGTCAGTTTGTCCACTGGAGCGCAACCATATCGACCTCACACAGGAAGAAAAAGTATTGAAGACAAGAATAGCATGAATTGACGAATTGATAAATTTATTTCGGATCTTTATTTAAAGATATTGCTAATCTTAAAAAAAGAAACTTAAAGTGATAAATGAAAATTTCATTAAATATTTCCAACCAAATTAATTTATTTATCCCTATACTTATATCAAAATACTTTACTAGACTTGTATATTAATGGTGGTGTAAATTGTTTAAATAATATACTGAATATAGACTATACCATAAAATTTATTTAAAGTCAAGCAAAAGCGTCAGGCTAAGCTTAACAATTTTCGAATTTGATTTTAATGTTAATAATTGTGTAAATAAAACTTTGAGTAAAAAATTTGATTTTTGGGTCGTGGGAAATTCATTTATTTTTATAAAAATCTAGGATTATAGTTCGAATCTCTATAAATCATTACTTTCCCTGTGAACATTATGGGTATCGAAAGCCACCGAAGGATGACGAAGGCAACAACTCAACTCGAATTCAGGTTCAGTGGGCTTCTTCTAAGCCCAAAAACAGTTACCACATGCGGTGTGATGTTGACCATCAATAAAAACTTGTAAACTTGATTACAACAACATTCTGTGTCTGACCAAAAAAGTGGTGGCTTTGTCTGCTGTTGTTTCTCGGGTTTTTGTTGGTACATTTCAAATGGATTCTGCACTAAACCTCCGCCCGATTTTCCTGCTCTTCAGTTTCTCAGTTCCATATCAAAGTCGTGCGCTGTCAAATAATGAAGTTGCCAGATCAACAAAAAAAAAAAACCAACACAAAAATTCCAGAAATAAGAAAACATCAGGAGAAGCTTCCACCACAGAAAGAGAGCTGTACTGTGGGCTCTACCTGTTGCCCTGGCCGCAAATCGTGCAGACGATATCAGTGATCAACATGTTGCACCTCCGCACCACCATTTCCATGGCCACCACCAAGTCCTTGGTTTTTGCGTCCCTTAGTGCCCCCACAACAACTGCAATAGCTACCGACTTTTGTTATTTGAAAAAGACCCTGAATCTGAGACTCCAACTCCGATTCCAATTCGGAGTCAAAGTTGCTGACAAATGTTTGAGTTGCTGTGCTGCTACTGTAGCTGCTTCTGCTGTTGCAAATTCCTTTAAAGCAAATAAGTGCAAAATGATAACTAATTTCGTTTTCGAGCCAGCGATTAGTATTCGCTGAACCTAACATTTCATTTTGTTTATATTCTCGCAGAGGGTATTATAATTTCAGTTAAACGTTATGAAGTATATATATTCCTGATCAGACCAGTTCATAAAGCCAAGCCCTTCTGTCGGAAAAATAGTTGAAAAAAATATTACATAATTCGCTTTTTATTTTAAAGTATCGGAAGACATTGAATTAAAATGTCAAACTACAAAGTACCATTAGTTTTTAAGAAAAGAATTAAACGAAAAGTGACCTTTAACCCTACTCCCCTCTTAAGCTTCTGTTTTCCAATTTTTTTTTGTAGATTCTGGTGCTGAGGATGCTTCTTGAGTTCTTCGGTATTTGCTCTCCCCTAATTACCAGGAGACGCGGATATTCCGCTTTTGATTGCTGGCGACAGCCGAAAACGCGTTCCCAGCTAATTTAGACACCTCGCATGCCGCAGATGCTCCGGTCCGCCGATATTTTCTGGGCTTTCTTTGGACTTCTTAGCTGCTTGGCTCATTAAACAGGCAGCGGCGGCAGCAATCAATTGCCAGTGCAACATGTCACAACAAAAGGGGGCACGAAGGGGTTAAAGGAGCGAACAATTATGGCGACAGTGAGCGGAATTCGCAGCGCTTGTAAGCGGCTGCCCCAAAGGCGGCTGGTGGTTGGTGCTGCTGCCGTAGCCGTACCGCTGATGTTGTTGCTGGTTGTAAGTGACCACAGCAACTGCAATTGTGGCCGCTGACCTTCGTGTTGGAAAGGAAATGAGGCGACAAGAGCGCTAGAAACCAAAGGAAAACAACAACAACAAAATAAAACAAAACAAAGCAAAAGGCAATTATGTTCGATGTTCTCTGTTGCTGGGCACTTATTTAAATTGCTGCATCGCCGGATTGTTGCCGCGGCCAATGACAACAGCAACTAGCAACATCTCCAGCAGCAGCAACAACAAATTTGCCCACATGCCACACACGTCAATGCTGCCATATATCTCTTTCTCACTCTGTGTATTGCTGTCCCCTTCTTCTTACTCTCTCAAGATGGTCAAGAACAATTGAGAATACATACGATTGCGCCCAGCAACAACATCTACGATTATTCGGTATTTGTCAGAGTAAATTAAAATTAATAGAACGAATGGGATGGTACTAATTACTACTATTTATTTTATTAATTATTTACTATGTCCAGGCAATAACAACTTGTTTTAAAAGCCTTGCAATCACGATGAAAAAATCACATAATTTGTTTTAATTTAAAATACACTATTTTAGTCTAGACTCTAGGCAATTTCTCAGCACGTGCGACTTTTGGGAATAGCAAAGAGAAGTTCCACCAGCAAACTAACGCGAGTGACAAAGCCTCCATCGAGAATTCTCACGTTTTCTCCAAAGACTAACCAGCAAAGATCGCTTCCGCCCTGCTACTCGACATTGAATTCGATCCATCCAACAACGCCGATAATAATTATTATTAGCACCAAAAGCAGCAGCGACAAAAACGTCCTCGCGGCAATCAATCAAAAAGGCGCGCTCTAGATCCGCTCTTCTTAGATTTATATCAGTCCGCAGCTCTTTGGGGCACACACATCGCCACTGAAGATGTGTCAGCTCTGGAAACTCATGTGGGGATTTGCTGACGGGGAAATGGGCGCACACAGAAAAAATAGATTTTTCAATAGATTTTATAGCACCATTAGGAAAAGAAAATGCAACCAAGTGGTAGAGCTTTAAACGTTAAAAGTTTCTTTAGAAATTAAACGTTATTATTATTATTAAAAATTTGTTGATTTTTAATAATATAACAGTTCAACAAATGACTGTCTAAATGGGGAGCTCTCACGCTATTTATTAATGTTGATAAGACCGAGGAAATTCAACAACAATTACGCTAATTCAAATTAAATTTTCTTTTGTCTTTTCCTCGACTTTACACTTAAATTGTGTTGGTAAATGCACTGTCATAGGAAGGATTTGAGCATTTGGTCAAAATGAAAGTTTTAAAATTTCTTTTGTGATATACACATTTTGTTTGATTTTAAATCTCGGTGTAGAGATGTCAGGGCAGGCAGAGGAGTCAGCGCACACATCAGAAATGCTCAACCTTCGGTTGGAGGCCTCGGCTACTGCCACTGCCGATTATGAGATGATTGCTTAAGATGACAACGAGCAGGCTGAAAAGCTGGAGCTCGAGCTGGAGCTGGAGATGGAACTGGAGATGGAGATGGAGCTGAAAAGCTGGGAGCCAAAGGAGTGGGATACATAGTGAAGGCAGGAATGCCCCAATGCGAGTGGCAGCAATAAAAATGACGTTCCAGATTATTGCACACTCGGCACAGAAGAGAGGCACAGAAGACACGGCAGGCAGCAACACGAACGTGTTTTCCGCAGCCGATGATGCTTACGCGCTTTTCAAGTTCCACACATAGTTGCTGTCATTATTAAAGACATTTTCAACTACATTCTAGTAGGTACTTAATTTCCCTCGAAACAAGAGGCCTCCCTGACAGGCGGCAATACAAAAAAAAAAAAAAAACCGAAAAGGGAAGGGGTGGTGGAAATGCCACCTCACACGAGCTGATTGGATTGCCGGGGGCTTTGTGTCAACTGAAGATAAGCCCTCGCACAAAGGAAGCACTCGCTGAAAATCCTTTTACCCTCGGACAATGCTAAGTAGGAGTAAATGCATCCACCAGATACTCGGCGAAAGAGCAGAGGGGTTCGTGAAAAAAAAATTGATGAGTTAATTAACGCGCATCGCCAACATTCCGTTCGACTAATAACCAACTTGTAGACGACAGTCCACCAATGGAGGAGATGGCTTCAGATGGGAATGGGAATGGGAATGGAGTGTGGGTATATGGCTATGGCTATGGGTATTGGTTGTGCTTGGGTATGGGAATGGGGGGCAACCATATTTATGAGCATGGCTTCGTTCAGTTGTCGATCTGGCACTTCAATGTCAGTTGTTCATCATCATCGCATCGCATCGCGCGGATGGATGGATGACGATGACGATGACGACGACGATGACGACGACGATGACGACGACGATGGCCATGGCCATCGGCATTGGGAGGGACAGGGACAGGGACAGCAGAATCACCTGGAGTATCATGACTGCAATGCGTTCTTTAATTGAGTTTTGCGTTGCATTTGTGCAACTGCAACTGCGGACTCTTTATGGCCATGCTGGCAAGCAGCAAGAAGAAAGAAACAAGTAGCAACAGCACAACCAGTGGCATCCCATCCACATCCACGGCAGCAACAACGTGGCATATTATCACACAACCATTAAATATGATGAAGACTGCCAATGCGACCGAGAAGTCCTAGAGATGGAAGCATCACGTGATCGTGTTTGGTTCAACGAGGCGGTACGGATGGTTAAGATGATACATAATTATTATGTGTTTTAGGCTAATGGCAGTAAAACCCTTGTATAGAATGAGGTATTAAAAATGGAATATTTCATAATAACTTTGAACACTTAGGTATATTTTTTTGCAGTTAAATCAACCCCTTTGTTCAAAACTCATTTATAACAACATAAATAAAGTTAACCAAAAAAATGTGTAAGCTTGAAAAGGTTAAAAAAAGGTTATATAAAAATCTTATTATAATAAAATTTTATTATTGAAAATGCCCACACTGACTTTCAAATAAATAAAACAATTTACAACTTGTAAGTTTATTGTTGAAGAAAATGTCCAATTGGATAGCTTTTTTGCTTCCTCATTTGTTATCAAAAACGTTCAATAATAAGTGAACCATCGCTAGCAAAATCTTTTGGCGGCCGCTGTCGTCGGATTTACGCATTTATGACGCATTTTTTCATTGTGGATTCGACGGGCGCGGAATCTAGGCAAAAGGCAAACAACCGCTGGCCGTTCCCCCAATAGAGGAAAAACAGAGAAATGGAGAATCTTCAGAGCTCCGACGAAGCTCCCTGGGGCCATTACGCATACTTTGAGCTGCGGAGTAGATTTTCTCATTTGGAGGAGGTTGCACTCTAGATGTGTGTTTTCTTCACTGCCGGAGCTGCCCATGCCGCTGATCATTATCAATGATCTGGCATTGCATTGCATTCCCGATGTTGCCGATGTTGCTGCTGCTGCGACTGTGTGACTGACACAATGCCAGCTCAGTGCTCCGAAATGCATCATCCACATCCACATCCACCCGATCCTACCGGTACCGGTACCGATACCGATACCGATTCCCCTCCCATATCCACGATCCTGCGCAGCGGGATCATTGACTATTGAGCGCACTGATTGATTACTTTGTTGCTGGCACGTTGGCAATTTATTGGAGAGATGCTTTGGCAAGGAGCTGCCGCCTCGCTTTCGATGATTAAAAATGCTTTTGTGTAAATTATTAGCTGCAAATTCACCGCAGTCATTTGTTGTTGCCGTGTTGTCGCTCATAATTCTCGCCTTGAGGTTTCTCCGCGGATTGCTTTTTGGTGTGAAAATGATGTATGTGGCTCTGCGGTTGGTTTCGGTTTCAGCCAACCACTCAACTCACTCACCCGATCTAGCCTTTGACTTGGCCATAATACTCCCTGGTATTATGCCATGGATTGCCATTGCCGCGCCTCGAAATTGGCGGCGGTCGCTTTGACTTTCCAGCCGCCAACACCCCCTCTCCAATCACTATCCCATGGATCCTCTGCGGATCGTCTCTTTTTCAAACCCCACAACCTCACCACCTCGCTCTTTAGGATAGCATGTCTAAATTTCCTTAATATTTCCATTTGCTTGTTTGATAGAATTTATGTGCACATTCGGAATCGACAGAAACGAGCCACAACGCGAGATCATTGCTGGCATTCCACGCAGCTGCCTGCACTAAAAAAAAATCTTCAAAATTCAACCCTGAAACTAAGCAAAGGCTTTTGGTAAAATGCATTAACTTTTTCGGAGATTTGGTATAAGACTGAATACAATACTTAAAACTTTTAGGAGAATGCCAAAATCTCTCTATTAGCAAGTCTGAAATCAAAGGAATCCAAATTCTTAAAGGATTATAATTTAATTTGAAACGTAGAAAATGACGTCCGGATTAAGGATTACAATTTATCCCAAGACATAGAAAATTTAGTCAGGCTAGTGTCTTGTGGCTAAACAATCATAGGGTCTTGAACTTGAATTTTGGTCAATTGATTCAAGTTTGCATCGTCACAAGAATAAAGCTAATTTTGGTAATATCTTAGGAATTTTCTCCTATTTAAAAAGAATACAAATACAAATTTTAAAGACTTGTATTTTCTCACAATTTGTATTATTTATAGACTCGAAAGTAAAATATTTGTTGCATAAGTAACCGATATGGTGAATATTTTAAAACATTTTTACAAGTGTCTTGTTGCTGCTGTTGCAACCGCAGTGGCCATGACAATGACAGCGTCTGGGACGAGAGCATTGCCAATATTTATTGACATTTAACGGAGGAGCAGAGGGAAGGCCGCAAAAACAGGCGACTTCCCTCAGGATGCGGCAGCAACATGTTGTCGCTGTGACTGCAATGTTTGCATTGTTGGCTGCTGCTGCTTGTTTTTTCCTGCTGGCTGTTTCAACTGTCAGTTATCATTCACTCAGCAGCAACATTCGAATCTATCCGCAAGAAATTCGATTCCCTCCATGCAAATGCTGCCACTGCGACTGCAACTGAGTTATGGTTGCAACCCGCCGACAGGATGTGTCTCTCTCAAGGTAACTACCTTACCATACCCCACCCACCGCCCACCGCCCACCTCCCCCAAAAAGCAGTCAAACACCACCCAATTAACAGTGTACAACGACACCTCCTCGGAGCCTTTCTCTTTCCCACACCTGCAGCAGCACAAATTTGAAATGAAATATTTTCGATTCTGCTGTCAACATGAGTTTTGTTGACAACACATTAGCAACTGCTGCCGTTGGTATTGCTGTTGCCGTTGTCGTGCACGGCGAGAAAAGAATGACAAAATGAAAAGTTTCTTATAATTTATTGATTTAATAGATATCAGCATTTCGTTTTGATATATACGAAAATGTCAAAAGGATTTTTTTTTGTTTTAGATTGATTATATATGATTACACTATACAAATTATGTTTATTAGTCATTATAGTAATTATAGTATACATAGAAGTGTTGTGCTCGAAATAATATAATGAGACCAAAATCAAATTGATTTCGAGCCATTTCTTTCTGTGTTGAGTTCAGGCAGCAGCAACATGTTGCCGCCGTTTGGGGCATCGGGACGTTGCGCATGCGCCGCACGATTTGCAATTTGCAGCTAATTGAACGCGTGCGCAGGCGCAGTTTGTTGTCGACTCTCACGCTTCTCAACCCTCTCGGCGAACATCCCCGATCCCCTCCCAGTCCCCTCCAGCCTCCAGAGGCACTCCTTTTCCCATAGCAAGTTAGAAAAGTGCCAGGCGACAAATGGAGAACTACATAAAAAAGCTCCATGCGTGGTAACCTGAAACTGGAAGTGAGTCTCAGCCTGCCGCGTCTAAATCTGAATCCGATTCCGAGGCTAAGCCTGAATCTAAATCTGGGATTCGATTTAGCTTTGAATTAAATGAATTACGACAGCGGTTAGCTCTCAAATGGCGTATTGCTTGCTCTTGTTAAGAGTGCTGACAACTGAAACAGGGGCTAGAACAGTGGGTGGTGCCATATGGCCCATTAATAAAAACATTGAGAAGGCCGTATTTTAAGTTTATTTGTTTACAATGCTCCATTAGGGTTTATAATAAGGAGTAGGATGAGTTTTTCCTTATATAATGTAGTTAAAGATTATATTCACCCTCACAATAAAACTTTTCAAAATTATATTTAAGAACTACAGAAGGTTCTTATAGTTTATTATTTATATGACAAATAAATGCCTCAGCTTAATGTTAAGTGTTATTACATGGCTGCGTTAGAATTTATGTTAGAGGAAATGATAGAGGTTTTCCTGATATTATTTAGCTAAAGATTTATTTACGCTTCAGGTTTCAAGATCCTTTCAAATATTTTGTAATTTATAATGATTTATGAGGATAAACGTACTATTTAAAGGAAAAATAAATAACCCCCTTTGAACCATTTCTCAATTTTATGTGGATAAACAATTTAAATTGACACCCATTATTTAATTACCCTTTTCTTTTCTGCCATTTTTTGTAAGCGTTATTTCATTTTATCCACCATTCTCATTGGCTTCTTTTGCAGCTCCCTCTCAATATATTCATGCACATATTTGTTGGCTAGTTGATTTTTTGTCAAATGCCGCCTGCGGTGTTTCCATGTTGCTTCTGTTTCTGTTACTGTTGCTATTGCTGCAGCTTTTGGGTTTTTCGGGTCGTGCTAGTTTCCTTCTCCCTCTGACCGTGTCTTTCTTCTCCCTCCCCATTAACCCCTCTTTTGCCTCTCTTAACCCCCTCCCCTCTCACAGCCCAATTGCAGCGCACTTGTTTGTGTCCGAGCCTGGCAGCTTTGTTTTGTGTTTGGCCCCTTTATTTATCTCCCCAACCCCCACAAAAAAGGGGGAAAAAAACAATCTGCAATATGTTTATGCATTTTTTGTGGTCGCTTTGGCGATAGGGAACCAACAATGGCTTCTAGACTTTGCCTCTGGAATGCGGCTCCATTAAATTGTGAGCCTAATACACGATTTGTTGCTGCCGGAGCTGCAACAGTTGTTGTTGATGTTGTTGCTGCTGCTGCTGCCGTTTAGTTTTGTGTCGCTGTTGATTAGCAATTTAATTGATTTGTAGGCAACAATTTGTCTGGCACTTCAAATGCTCCCCGACTGTCGCCTGGTTGGCCTCCACAACCACAACCACAACCACGGCCACAGCCGGTTGCCAGCTCATAAAATATTCATATGCCGCGATGTCTTGCCATATCTGTAAAGTTGGGGGTGTTCAATCGCAATCGCATGTAAATCTACAGGCAACATGGCGTCGTATAACAAAAAAAAAGAGGGAGAAAAACCCAAAGACAGAGACGAAAAAGAAAACGGCAACAGGTGGCCACAGCCCTTTTGGCCAGTTTGTTTTCGCTTCAGCTCCACATGTTGCTGCTGTCGTAGCTCCTCCTGCTGATTATTAGCTTTATTCAGCAGCTACACCCATTTAATTAGAGGCCTCTCCTTCACACTCTCTCGCTTTTTTCTCTGGGCCTGAACCTCAATGCAGCCATTTTGCTTAGTGGCTTCTGGTTGTTGATTCCCAGGCTTCCGGGCTTATATGGCTTCTTGCTTATATTCTGTATCGTGTAATAATTATATTACCAACTTGTCAGATTGTTCAGAATATTCAATTCAAATTCAATTCACAAAGAGACAGGCTAGATTTTCTAACTTTTGTATTTTTTTGCTCAACAATAAAGTTGACATTGCCTAAAAAAATGTCTTAAAATCTTCAAGTTATTTTAAGTATGTGATTTTAAATTGATTGCATATGCTGTCCCATATTTAATGACAACATATGTCTTCCGATTTTTGTTAGCCACCCATAAGAATTTTTTAGGCAAGCATTTTATTTCCTGCCAATCAAGGAGACATTGTCTGAAAACTTCCAAAAAATCCTTCAAAAACCTTAAATTTATGTTGTTAAACATTCCAAATTAGAAATATTGGCTTCTAAACTGATAACTTGTAATACAGTCCAATATTTAGTGATAAAAATGGCATCAGATTTGTGCTACCCAGAAGCAGAGCATTTTTATTGTTCTGCTCGATTTGTCCCATTGCTCTTTTCCACTGTGGGTGGAGTCAAACTTTCTATTGAAATCTCTATTTCGATTTGACTAAACTTTTATCGCTCCCGTTCGGTGAATGTCCAACTGTGATTCCCCAGTGTTCCCATCTCAGTTTTTAGCTCTAGCTTAAATTTCAGTTGTAGTTTCCGTTCCCGTTGCGGGCGCAGCCTTATTAACTACATTGCAAAAAAATTAATTGTTTGCAAAAACGTAGTAAAAAATTTTTAATTTTAATTATTTATTTTCTTTAATAAAGGGCTTCAAGCGTTGACCAAATCAGAAATGGCAAGGGATGATTGAGCTTAACTGCCTGTTAAAACTAGTATGTTTGCCAGTTTTAATAAGTGTTCCAGTAAACCATGCTTATGCTTTAATCCAAACAATAGAGTTGGTTTATCCTTTGCACTTTACAGTTCTATTTTTGCGCAGTGCACTTGCAGTTGCAGTTGGCATACTGCAATTGCTGCTGCCGGTTGCAGGTGGCCGCCATTTGGGCCATGATTTATGCAGTGGCCGGGCATTAGAAAGGTCGTTCGCAGTTGTCGTCGCCAGTCGTGATTTCAGAGGAGAATGAGGAAAGGGTGGGAAAAGAGCTTCGGAGGAGGAGTTTGGACAGGAGACAGGAGAGGATGGTGGCCGATAGTACGGCAACGGACGTTAAGTCTGACGTCTTAATTAGGTTTTCTGCTGAAAAGTGCCGAAAAATGTTGGTTAATGCCCGACATGCCACGCCCACACGAACACCAGACATTGTCTCTGACCCACAAAAGGGGGAAATATGCTCCTCCGTCCACCCTAAGCCCCCTACCTATTTTAGTCTTGCCCCAATTCGAAGCTTTCTTCTGGTTCTTCCTGCGCGATTATAAATGACATCGCATTACTCTTGGTCGGGTTAATGTGCGTCTCTTTAGCAACACAAAAATATTTTGTCTTCTCACAACTTCATTAGTGGAGAATCTCATTAGTGTAGCAGTGAAACGGAGACAAAGAGTCCCGGGAATCACAGTAAAATTTCATTCTCAACCTACGCAAATTTTTGTTTACGGATTGGTGGTTTTTTTAGACTTAAATAAATGAAGACACATTTTTATGTACAAATAAATAGTTTTTTTGAGGAAAGATTCATCCAATAGCGTTAAGAATGGTGAAACTGGATGAAGAATATATATTATTTTATAAGGTCAGACATGTCTCCTTTTCTGTGTTACAAACATTCATTTATAATACCTATACAATTTTCCAATCAAAATTAATGTACATTTAAACTTTTTTTTTTTAACTATCGATATAGTGTTACAAACAATAAAGTCTAAATGCAGATAAAATTGTATAAATTGGAGGTTTGTCTATTTATCGTGTCAGATAGAAGTTCCGCAGAATATTGACTGAATTTTGAATATTGAGCCCGTGTGGTTCTAATTGCTTTTTTTATAAAAGAAACACCTGAACGCAAACCTAATCTAAAGAGGTAGTGATTTGGGCAGCTTTAAGGTCTCTCAGTTCCTGCTGATGCTTGATGGTCACCTCCAGGAACTTCAGATACTCCTCGTCAATGGGTTCGTCCTCTTGATCATCCGAGGAACTCTCGTAGACATAATCCAGGCAGTGTGCTCCTTCAGTTTCGGTGTTATCGCCGTATTCCTGGTCCCCATTCGTATTATTTTCGGGACAAAGACTCATAACATGATTGTGATGCCATTCAAATAGGCTTTGGTATACTACATTTGGTGGTTTAAAACGACGCCGATTAACATAATTCTGTATTATTATTAATAATATAATTACTTTGAGCTGCATTGGTCCACTGATCTCGAGCTGTTTGTGTCGGTTTTAATTTCCCCTCACTTTTCTGTCGGCATCTGCGTCGTTTGCTCCTTTTCCGGGACCTTTTTCTGGTCATATCTTCCGATCTATTCTCCGGCATTAGCTCTTATTATTAAAATCTAAACATTTGTCCCACTTTTGTTTACTTCCCAGCAAATACAACAAAACAAGAAAAGGTGTTGCCATCTTTTCAATACAAAAATTGTTGCCAGCTAAAAAAATCGAGTGACCATTTCACGAAAGCCAGACTTATTGTTTTGAAAAAGTAAATTATAGATGTCAAGAACATTGGATATTTTTTAATATATAACTATATTTATTTTTTGGGTTTTTATTATTTGTTGGACAAATTATTACAAATTACCGATTGGCCAATCGGTAAAAATCGGCTATAGAGCCAAATCGACTGTTAGCACTAGAGTTGCCATACAGGTTTTAACGAAAACAAAATGCAGGTGGCGCTATCAATACCAAATGCTGGTACAAACGAACAATTGAGGTTGGAACTGAACATCAGATGGCGCCACAATGGCTCTTTAGTATATATAATTCTTAAAACCCATAAGTATAAAATATCCTAATTAAAAGAAATATAAATTATTTTTCTCAACGCATAAAAAAAATAAAGTTAAAAAAACCCGGCTAGTTTTCATGTAACTCAAGGTTTCTTGAAGCTTTAAATGTAATGAACCAACAATAATTGAGTGTGTTTTCTACAACTATATAAAAATCTAAAGTATCTTTAATATAGAAATCGCTTAAAATTTCTTTCCCCTCAAAAGCAAACTAGTGCCTTTTTCGGGCTCAGGGACTGACTTCAATTTGCAGTTGGAACCTTTCTGGCAAAGGGCAAGCGCAAAGTTAAAGCCGCAGCAAAAGCAGAAGCCAAGCCAGATCGCCACCAAATCCAGATCCAGATCCAGGGCCAAGCCAATCCCAGCCAGAAATAGAGCCAGACCAAGGGTAAGGTTAAAGCCAAAGGAAAAGGCAGAGGAGTTTTGTTTTTCTAGCAAATTCAAATCCCATGCTCTTGTAAATCTCGGTCGATCGGTCGGTCAAAGGATCTCAGAAGTTCGGAACTGAAACACTAAAACTGGGATTAGGGCGGATCAATTTAGCTGTAGTGCGAATGCAAATTGGCCAGCGGTTCGATTTAAATAAGGCGGCCAAACAAAGGCCAGATTGATATAGAGGGCATCCTGCTGAGCCGGAACAAAGAGTCCGTGGATGCACTTCCACTTTACCTGCCTGTCGTCGGGTCATAAAGGAAAATTAGGTTTACACCTCCGCCGGCCAATATGTTCATAAAACAATTTAGAGATTTACAAGGGGATCAACTTGAATGTGGTGCACAGTGTTCTATATACCCTGTACCTCTTCTTTCCTCCTTTCTCGACCCATAAGTGGGTGTGTTTGTATTGCGGTTTTAGTGTAACGAAAAAAGGCGCGTGGTTATGGTTATGGATATGGCTATAGATATGGATATCAGGGCCATAATCCCGCCCATCATCCCTCCCTTTTTCCAAAGCACTTCACACACATGTTTACTTTGCCAACTTGCGGGGGAAACGAAAGCTCTTCATTTTCGATGAAGTAATATGCGTTCTGATAATATGAAAAACATCCTGCGGCCAGGATTTGCACGCACTTATTCCCTTTTAATGGACTTGGCCAGCGACTTTTTTGGCCGCATTTATTTTGCATATTTTTTTGAGCGCATCGCTGGAAAAAAAAATATTTTAATTCTAGTGATTCGCATTTGTGATGGGAGTTTGTGAACTAGTTTATTTTCTGATTGTATCCGTTTTCATTCTAAAATTGACCCTGGCAGACAGAACTTGTCTAAACTTATTTACTTTCAACATTATTGATAAAACATTAAGTTCCGAATTCTCGTGGCTCAGATCTCGTAATAATAACAGTTATTTTGTCACGCAAAACTAGTAGTTTAATGTTGTGTTTGAATATTTTTTTTATCAAGCTATAAGTATTTGTATTTTTCAAGCCAGTTTAATAGTTCGCTCATTTCGGACTCAGTTCTCATTTGGGCACTCGAACTTCCCAACGAGAATCCTAGCCGCGGGGAGCTGGCAGATTGCTACTTACTTGAGCAACATTAGGAACAATTTGCATTTGCACGGCTCGCAAATAGATCTGTGGCCGCAGGACAACTGGACAATCAGGACTATCGGAACAATCGAAACAATCAGGATGTATGGGAGGATGCCACAGGTATCTCGGCCCCGATACTGTGCCACATGGGATTATAATTCTTGAGCTCGGGATCAAAATAAAGCCTGCGGCCACCGAATAGGGTAGTAAAAGCAAGGGTAATGTGAAAACAAAGAACCCGCGAAGGGTAGCGCAAGGATGTAGGGTCGATGCAGGACAAGTTAGTAACTCTCATTACTTTAAATGGATTTCAATTAAGTTGCAAATTGATCTCGAAAACAATTGAGTCCCGTCGAGGCGTTTTGAGTGGTTCGGGTTTTATGCTTTCTTGCAGGCTGAAAATGCTGCCCGGACTAGTGGTTAAGCCCAACAAAAGAGATGCCTGCTTTTGATCCCACTCCTTGTCGCTTTTTCTTCCTGCATGCTGGTGTTGTGGGCGAAAAATAAAAGAAAAGGACAGAACAATGAACTGCTGCTCTTTTCATTCATTTGCACTCGGGGGAAAAACGCGTATGTGAAAATCAATCTGGGAATCTTACTAGTTGGTCAGTTTAATTTAATTTTTGGCAGAAAGAATTTTTTAAATATTACAATGTGAGCCTTTCTAACTTTAGTTTTATCTTGTAAACTGCTTTATAATATCCTTGATCTGGAAGTGTTTAGCGGAGCGATTATGGCTTTTGGGTTTTCAACTTTGAAACATTTGTTAAAGCTTGTGGATTAATTTTGTAAGTCCAAAAAAGTGTTTTTGTTAATTTTTTTGTTGAGTGCACAAGGGTGACAGAATCAGCATCGGAATCAGAGTCATTGGTTGCTTTCATTCATCTGCTTTCGGACTGTAAGCGATATGCGAGCTGCAGGCAAAATCACAGCTGCCGAAGCACTTGGCACCCAAGCGCTTCTCCCCCACTTTTTCCAGGTCCAAAAACACAACCCAATTCATAAATGACTGGCAGTTTTCCCCACGAAGGAGCCAGAGTCCTGCTGCTGACAGGATAACGAGATTTTTCAAGTGGCCCTCCACTTCACACCCTTTTATTCAGATGCAGCGGCGACGGCTGCTGCTGCTGCTGTTGAAATCAATCTTAATCTCAATCTAGTCCTGGTCCGGAGGTCTTAGCAGATTTCTCTCGCAATTAGTCGGCAGGGAAATGGAAAAGGCGCAAAAAACGATTTTCCAAGGACTTAAACACGAACAGAGGGATAACAGGTTCGGGCGGAGATCGAGGGATATCCTGAAATGCTAGGATCGAGGCAATCAAATGCGCATCACCAATCACCGCAAAAATAAAGGAAAAAAAAGAGAACAGTATGGCGGAGAAAGCATTTCTTTCTTCTGCGGGGCGTGTGAAGTAAAGGGACGAGAAGCGAAACAAAAAATGAGCAGAGAAAATGGGATATGGAGGGGGGAAAACTCCTCTCTCTCTCTCTCTGTTTGCCATACAACTGGGCTTATCCCGGCTGATCCTTGTTGCGATTTGCAACGGTCAATTGAAAAGCGACCGGGAAAACGATCAGCCAAATCGTTAGGATCCCCAGACACAGGACCTGGGCAGTAGTTTTGTTTTGCTTAGTTTTTTATTCCCAACACAACATGGCAAATACATAGAGAACACGCGGATAACAAGGAAATAGGCAATGAGTCGAGAAAAGACGACAGGCCGGGGCAATACGGAGAAAAACAAACACGCCACACACGCTGCAAAAAGGCGCCTTTAGAGAAGCTGTCTCTACACTGATGAAAAAAATATAAAAGGTAAGTTGAAAAGCTGTTTAACAATTGCTGGTTGTAAGCCTTGAGTAAAATGCTAAACCAGCCACATTTGGAGTATTCGGTTGTATAAGCCGCCCTTGCCAAACATAAATGAATTGGTAATTAGAAAAACTTTAAAACAACATCTACATCCAAATTACATATATGCGTCAATGTTGAAAATATGCTTCTCCTACTTTTTTGATTTTGATTTTCAGATCTTTATATTTATATAGTAAGCTTTATTTGATTTTTATATATAATATAATAATGATTATAATTTATAATCATTTTAATTAAACTGTAAAAAGTGATAAAATCTTTTTATTGTCCATATTTAATGTGTAATATTTTTTTTAAAACGAGAAAATTATAATTATTTTTCCAATTATTCCTTTGGCAACTATATGATTTAAACGATCCAAGTATATGAATGTTATTTAGCACTTTTCTGTGAGTGTTTTTAAATCCTAGGGCCTATATTTTCAGTTCCCTTTTTCCACCTTTACAATCTTTTTATTTGTTTGATTCTTGTTCTCTATTGCGATTTGTTTGTTTGCCAATATGTTTGGTTTTGTCTGAGGTGACGGATACATAGAGCCCGAAAAAAACCTTTGAGATATCGGCCAGGAGATGAAGTTGCAGACGTCTATGATTTTCCAGATTTGCGAAGAAAGAGTTAAGTCAAATAAAGTTTCCAAAAGTGCACAAAAACAAAGAGAAAGAGGTAAAAGGTCTTTTTGCAGAGCAAAAACTCGGTTAATTAATTGAGTTGAAGTAATTTTCGGTAAAAAGGAAAAGTTCTCGCAAATGGGATTGCCTTTTGACAGGCTCCTTTTTTACCTCCTTCGTTCAGGATGTTTTCCTTGCCATTTCCACTTGACAAATATTTGACTGGCCTTTCTCACCCCTTTTTCCATATTTTTTCCACCCGCACGCCCACAAAACATCCTCGGGTTACATAATTTAAATTTTTAATTACGCATCAAATCAACACGAACAATTATTACAGCCTTTAAGCAGAGAAAAGGGAGAGTTGGTTCGGTGTTTTCTTTTCAAGAAAAGAGAGGAAAACAATACAAAATCGTGTATAACTCAAGTAACTGAAATTTATAATTGTAGGTATATTGCCCATTTTTTTTTTCATTTACTTTTGATTGGTATTTAGACCATTTTCACTAACTGCAGTATATAAAATAGTATTGAGAAGACTTAATTTTTTAATCATAAGTCTTGCTCCTAACTTCTGTTTAAAGTATTCAATATTTGAATACAGTTGTTTGCGTAAAAATATTCAAAAAACAATTAACAATAAAATCTTCATGACTGCCAGAATTTCTTTGGCGGTTATTTGTAAATTTTATAAAACCGATTCTAGGTAACATTTAAAATAAATTGCAATACATAAGACTTGCTTTAACATCTCTTTAAGGTAATACAAAATTTTAACATATTTTTTTGGTGACAAATATCAGAAAAGCAAATAATAATGCCATTATTCTTACTGAAAACCAAAATTCCTTCAGGTTTCAAACCAGAATTTGTTTGGAGGTTATATGTCAATAGATTTCTCACTTGGTTTTATTATACTGCCCTATTCTGTGGAGACCTAAATTGAGGAATTATCGAGAAATATGTTCCCAAAGCAAATCAAACAGGCCGGGAATCTCTTCATAGCTCAATATTAAACAGTGAGAGAGAATGAAGCCCTGACCAAAGTGTGGCCTTGTTTGCGCAAATACGAACCCAAAACAAGGTTACTTAGGATGTGTAAAAAAAGCAGCTGCTCCTGATGGCAGCTCTCTGTCTCTTTCCCGCTCTATCTCCTTCTCTTTTCCGCACACTCCAATCCTTGATCGGCGGTCCGTTTGTCGACCATTTTGGTTTTGACTCACGCCCCGAAATCGTTCTTTCAATATCGCTTCCATTCATCCGCTCGGGTTTTTTGGTTTTATTGCACCTTTTGTCTCCCCTCTCCCTGTCTATCCCTCTCTTTCTGATCCGATCTTTCCGTCTCTTTCTTTTCCTCGCCATGCGTAATCGATGCAATTTGCACGCTTACGCATATCGCTGGATTAAACTTATCCCTGATCCCTGAACTGACTGATCCCTTGATGCGACAGCCATTGCCATGGATTGCTTATATCTCTACACTGCGAAAACGTTGATATCAAACGGAGTTTTTTAATAACTCACGTTATATAAGAAATTAAGAATTGGATTAAATTAAATTTGGTTTGTATATAACTGTAGTTATCCTTCCTAATTGATCGTTATTAGGAATGGTACAGGGAAGATATTTACGATTTGTTAGTTTGCGAAAGTCGAGCCTAAGCTTTTAATTAAGGAGAGATAATCGGGTAAAAATACATATTCGAGTAGTAGTCCTGATCACGAATTTTCATGTGTATTTGCCAATTTCCCCTCTGTATTTATATTACACAGCGCACCAAGTCTGTGGGGGTCAAGTTGCCTTCCATGTGATACCGGAATATTATAAATATATAATTTCTTTTCAGTGCACTTCTGGGATCTGCTTGAAAAACCCTTGGACTGGATTCGACTGTGCGACGCATAAAACGATATTTGGATTAAATATTTAATTGACTGCTAAGCGAAACCGGTGTGACCATATTGAATGATCCGGGGGTTGCTGCTGCTGCTGCTGGCGGGGATTAGCTCGATTCTACGTCAAGGTTTCATTAACATATCAATGTCGGCAGCAGCAGGCGACTCAGCCGCAATTGCAAATCCTCAGCACGGGATTTAGCTGCTGAATCCAAAGAATCTGATTTCGATTCTGGTGCGGATTCTGCTGCTGATTTCGATTTGGCTTCTCGAGGAAATTCGCTTAAATTTTTAACAAGACAAATACGCAAAGCACACGCCCTCCCACCCCCCTTTTTCTTCTTCTTCTTCTCTCCCGGTTTTTCCGCTTCTGAGAAACAATCATAGAGAGAGAGAAAGAGAAGGAGAGTGAGAAAGAGCGAGGAAAACTTTTCTAATTTTGCAGAACTGGCAAATGTGGCCGTGGGCGTCGAAAGAGAAATGGCAACATAAAATCGAAATAAAAATCATCATCATCGGGAGTCAAGAAAAAGTTCGAAGAAGATGAAGATTTCTCCCCACACTTTTTGCCCAGCGCTCAAATGGAAAAGTAGAAAAACCTTTTATTCCACAATGTTTGTTTAGTCCTTTGCCAATTGAACTTTTTCGCACAGCCAATCGAAGGGGTAGTGGTAGAACGAAAACCAAATACAATACTTAGACGAGTTAATTTAATTTTTTATTTAAAATTCAATCTACGAACTAAAACAAAAAGTGCACGGCAAATGAAAGAAAAAATCAGGTCAACCTGGGAGGAAATAAAATATAAAAAAGTTTCATGTGGAAAATGGTAACAGAAAAAATGGTGCGAGCACAAAAAATAATAGAAAAGGTGAAGCAAAACTTTTAGGCTTAGCAGGAAGCGCACTCCCAGTGCTTCCTCCAACTTTTTTCCTATATTTCATCACCATCATCGGTTTTCCCGTCGGGAGTTTTTGGCCATGTAAGAAGTTCAGTGCAAAGGCAAATAGCAAAACTCAGGATGGAGAATCCACTGAGATTCGAAGAGAAAGAGGGAAGGAAAATAGCATGGTCCTGTGGTCTTTGGCCTGCTTAATTATTCAATAATTTCTAAAAGCATTTGGCCACATTCGACGTCATCAGCCGTCATCCTTTCATCCTTTTACAACATGTGACAGGACCGCTTCTCTGCTTCCTTTCAGGTTAAACACATCTACCACCACACACTGTCAAATATATGCATTTATGAAAGCTTCCCTCTCAGGGCCTCACTGTCGTCCATATTACACAGAAAAAAACGTCGAGTTGAACAGTCTTAAAGGATCCAAATTTCATAATAATCGGTATACACGCAGACCTGAATGCATCATGCCCTTACGCAAATATAAAACATACACCTAACATTTTTAAAATATATATATTAAAATATTTGATAACAACGAAGTCATCGAAATGTATTAAAACAAATTTGGCATTTTAAATTAATATTATTTGTTAACTTTTGTTCTAAGTTATTTCAATATTTTAACCCCCACGTAGGTGACATTGTGAGGACTTTTCGCTTCATTCGCTTTCCCTGGCTGGCTTTTCACTTGTGTGAGTGGCTTGCCAGAGTTGCATTTATCATTAGTCGTAGCTTAGCTTTTGTTTTCCTGCATTTGAAAAGAGGGAGGAAAAGGGGATGTCCTGGGGGCCATTGGGGATTTTGCACTTGGGCATGTTTGATGTGGAAACTTTAGATTAAAATATTTTCATATGCACACATACTAGGTGGAACAATAGCGATGAGGGTCACCAAAGTGCTGTAAATTATTTGTAGAGCTCTCCCTACTTTCCCTCCCGCATAAGCTTCACTCCCCCTCTATATCATCCTTGCATTCATCACTACTCTATGTAACCTTTAACCCCCCGAAGGAAGAAGAGGAGAAACGCGGAAGAAGGGGGCAAGAAACGGCGCATCTCCATGGGCGGATTGAGCGCATAATGATGTTTATGTGTTGCCAAAAACATAAAAGCATTAATTTAGTCATTATCTTCTTAAGATACAGCGCCGGCAGAGGCAGCTGAAAATCCCATGAAAGCGAGAAGAGAGCCAACCTTTTTGCCACCCATAATTTTCATCAACATTTTTATGCGCCACTTTGGTGAAAGGGCAAGAGGGAGAGAGAGATAGAGCTGATGTATAGCCAACTCTAGCACACACCTTATCCCCTTCTCTATCACACTCTCGACAGCTATCTCTTTCCTTTGGGGGGCCTCGGGAACTGTCAGTGATGACTTTATCTGTATAAATAACTGTCAGTGGCCAAAGAAAGTAAGTGGAAAACGGAAAAAATAAAAATAGAATGGGGAAAAATGGTGGGGGGGGGAGGGGTTTTGCGAGGAGGACATTATCTCCGAAGCGCCATCTTTTTCCAAGACCTCCTGGCAACCTTAGAGCCAGCAAAACTGAAAGATGGGGACCCCATCTCACACCGTCAACCACCATCAACGAGCGCAAGAGACAGAGATATTGAGAAAGAAAGAAAGGGAGGTAGGCTTACAGAGAGAGCATTACCAAACAACATGGTAGCTTTGAGGGCGTGGCTTGCCAACAATTCCATTGGTCGAAGTCCAAAAATGTCTGCTTAACGAGAGAGAGAGAGAGCAACTGCTGCCTGTGCGTTTGTATCTGATAGCTGAGAGTTTGTATCTATATCTGTACAAGAACTGGCCTGACGACTCGACAACTTGTCGGGCGAAACGCTCTCACAACGGTTTCGCAGCTCGAGCGGACAAGAAGGGTTCCCGGTGGCTGAAAAAACCTGTGAAAATTATCAACAAATCACGACGGGATTTTTGCGCGTGTTTCTAGTGCAGCTTAGTGGATTTATCTGCACTGACTTAAAGTTTTTAAAAACGTTTTGTGTAAAAGGTTGACTAAAAAATTCCAAAGAATTCGTTGAGATTATAAAAAAAAACTGCCTTGTTCAGTGGACTTTCCCATAAATATACATTTTCCGGACCAATAATAGGAAACATTTTCCTGCCTAAAAGTCCATAGACGCCTTCAAGATTCTCTCCTCACTGTGGACCCCGGCGACGCTGGCGGGCGGCGCAACAAACGGAGGAGGAGGCGGTGGCAGCACCAACAACTCCAGCACCACGCCCGACATTCCGCCCTCCAAGGCCAAGTTCAAGATCACCGTCGTGAGCACGCCCAGCCCCTCCCCACCGCCCACGCCCCCTTCTGCGATGCTTGCTCAAATGGTCGAGACCAGTTCACCGCCGGCGGGTTATACCCTCAAAAGATCGCCCAGCGATCTTGGCGAGCAGCAGCAACCACCTAGGCAAATCTCCCGATCTCCGGGAAACTCGGCCGCCTATCACCTGACCACCGCCATGCTCCTGAACTCCCAGCAATGTGGCTACTTGGGCCAGAGACTGCAATCGGTGCTCCAGCAGCAGCAGCATGCCCACCAACAGTCGCAGAGCCAAACCCCATCCTCCGACGACGGCAGCCAGTCGGGAGTCACAATTCTGGAGGAGGACAGAAGAGTAGGCGCTGCAGCGGCATCCCTCTTCACCATCGACAGCATTTTGGGCTCCAGACAACAACAACAACAGCAACAACAGGCTGGAGGATCTGCTGCTGCTGGAAACCAAGGCAACCACATCGGCAGTAATGGCAGCCAAAACGGTCTGACCTCGAATGGCATCAGTTTGGGACTGAAGCGGAGTGGCGCCGAGTCGCCCGCCTCGCCCAACTCCAACTCCAGTTCCAGCGCCGCCGCCAGTCCCATCCGACCGCAGAGGGTTCCTGCCATGCTGCAGCATCCCGGCCTGCATCTCGGTCACTTGGCGGCGGCAGCGGCCAGTGGTTTTGCCGCCTCTCCCTCGGATTTTCTAGGTAAGATTAGCTTTCAATCATTATATTCATTTAAATTATTGCAAAATTGGAAAAACTCAGTATGGTGCTTTTGTTGTAATATATAATCCATGTCAATATCGCTCTAAATAGTGATTAAACCCAAACTAGAGCGTAGGTTAGTTATCCCAGTGATAGAAACTTTACATTTCGAAATTGTGAATAGAACTAAACGGCCTTTATAAAGCTTTTTTAAGCTGATTGAAAAGGCTTACACAAATATTTTGTTAATTCCTCATTTCCTTCAATCAGTGAACACTTTTCCAAATATTTTTATTCTCCTATCTTCTTTCAAACTGTTATTGCGAAAACACCTTGAGGAAATCTACTCATGCAGTCAGCAATCACCCATTCACCCACTCTCATCCTGACAGTCTCACCCACTAAACCGAACCACTCTCATTCCCAAGCGAATCCTGAATGGCATTATTCATAATTAGGCAATGATCCGTGAAAGATGATTCCGCATTTCCCTTCCATTTCCCTTCGATTTTGCAGTGAGAGGATTTGCATTGGGGTCTAAGTCTCAGAAAAACTGTTTCCAGGGTGGTTTTAAGATGGGCCCGGGTTTTGTGTTGATTCGAGCGTGGATCTCGGCGGAGATTTATGCAGAATCCCGCTTAAATTCATTCAAAGGCTCCCCCGCAGGACATGAATATTAAAAACGTGGGCGCAACTTTTTTCCCCTAGCTTGCTGCAACCGGAAACGGAAGCCTCACATATGTTTACAGCTGGGGTCAATATAGTAGATTCAGTTAGAGTTATCCTACGCAACACTTTTAGTGAGAATTGATTTTATTATTTATAACTTGTGTTTTGATTTCACTTTATAGTATATTGGTTTTTATATTAACAAATGGAAAATCTTTTAAATTGTAACTACTCATTTTATCTCTGTTGTAAAGTCAACATGGCGGTCGTTTTTTTTTCCGCGTTTCGTTATGCGCATTTTTAAGGATTTACCCAGGAATATACCACTTACCCCCGCCTCCCTTGCCACTGCTTATTTGATGATGATATGACTGTTATTACAGCCAGGGAATAATGAATTTCCTTTTTGTTTTCCCTGCAGTGGCGTACCCCAACTTTTATCCAAACTACATGCACGCGGCTGCGGTGGCGCATGTGGCCGCTGCTCAGATGCAGGCGCATGTGAGTGGAGCAGCCGCCGGATTGGCGGGTCACGGTCACCACCCCCACCACCCCCACGGCCATCCGCACCACCCGCATTTGGGCGCCCACCACCACGGCCACGGGCAGCACCACCTGGGGCATCTGGGCCATGGGCCACCGCCGAAGAGAAAGCGTCGCCACCGCACAATTTTCACCGAGGAGCAGTTGGAGCAACTGGAGGCCACCTTCGACAAGACCCACTATCCGGATGTGGTGCTCAGGGAGCAACTGGCCCTCAAAGTAGATCTCAAGGAGGAAAGAGTTGAGGTGAGTTCAGAGTAAATCTTAAATTAGTAAAGTGGATTTAGAGATTGCATTTCCTCTCTAAAATGCTCAAAGATTTTTAAAAGAGTTTATTGATTCGAAATGGTTTGAAATATTATTGGTATTTAAGGGATACAGTACCATAAGCATAATTGGTTTCATTTATGAAATTTTTAAATTCAAGAAACAAATCAAAGCTAACTTTTCATGACTTACAAAATCAGTCACAATTCAATAAGGTTTTAAACTAAGTTTGATGTGTGATGAACAGAAATAATGGCTTCACTTTATAGCAGCCTCCCGCACCCCCGTTTTGACCATCAAACCAACAATCTTTTCTTCTATTTGGCTCTAATTTCACGCTCGTTTTAATTCCCCGCGTGAAACCAATTGAGTGCTACACCTCCGCTCTCACCCACTAACCATCATGAATCAGATTCCAAATCTGAATCGCTGGCATCTGCATCGCAATCTCTCTGCTGTGAGAACTTCTCGTTGTTTATTTAGTTGTCAGCGGCGCACATTTTGCGGGGCTTCTTTGCCGGCAAAAGCAAAACAATGCCAATCCCAATGATTCACTTAATTTGGGTAATGGGACTTGGGATACAACCGCATGTTTAAACGGAGGGTGATGGTTATTTGCTTGGTGGTTGTCCCTGAATCGTATCATTGTTAATGTAAATATGCAGGGATTCCGATTCCGTCTTCTGCGTCCTTGTAAATCCCACCCCGAGGGCCCCCAAGGGATGAACCATCCCTTTAACATCGACAATTGTGATTCAAAGTCCATTAGTGTCGAGGAAACCCGACAACAAACAAACAAATTGAGAGGTCACCAAGGAGGAAAGTGACTGCAAAAGTTGACAATTTAATTTGTTCACATTTTTGGTGCCTTGATGGGTTGCTATTTCGCGTCTTTGATACAGATTAACAACGCTTTTCGGGACCCCTTAGTTTCCCTGTTTCCCTGGCAATATGTTTGTCAACCGGTCAAATGTTTAACCTAACCCATCCAACCCCAATGTGAAACCCCTTCTTTGAACACCCTCACCTTTTGGAACGAGCAAGGAAGAAGGACAAGTGCGACATTTGTTGACACTCGACGGGGTGTGGGCTTATGTTTAGCCTTCAGCTTAAGACAACTTATACATTAACATTACTAAACATTTAGGATAATGAGCGGCGTTACTTAACCCGCAGGCGTATTGACGCCTGCTTTTTGATTAGGCGACAAACTTAACCCGCGGCCAACATTCGAATCCAAAACGGATTAGAATGCAGGTTGTGAGTTTAATGAGGGAGTTCTCTAAAAAAAATGAAAATACAATGGGGAAATGTCTACCAACTTTTCAACTAATTGGAAACCGGTGGATTCAAATCTGCTAGCTCATGGGGGCGACTAATTAACATACAACACACAAAAAGAGACTTCAAACTTGTCTCTGACAAGCAAAGTGGATGAAGAAAGAGACGGCATCAATCCCCAATCCACAATCCCCAATCTTGTGCTCAGTCATCGCTCGTCATTGACTTAAGCAGCATAATCAACTTCAAGCTCTGGCTTCCAGCTTGGAGCCTCGGCTTTCGACTGCTACTGTTTAGCATATTTGCATGCCAAGAGTTGCCACTCGAGACCCCTTGCGTCCCGCGATGCCAAGATGGTCTCCCTAAGTCCCCAGTCCGACCATAAGTGGCAATAATTATTGAAAATCTTGCCTAAGACAAACAGCAGTTATAACAAAAGAGAAAACAGAAGGAAAAAAGCGAACAAAAACTAAAGCCTACACAGGGGACATATAAATTAATCGGTGATCTGTTAAGTAACATTCGGTTAGAAATCATGCAGATAAAAATACTTTCATGAAGTAATCAAGATTAATATTTAAGGCATCAGAAACCCGATGGAAACTTATATGATTAGAAGAGTTTTTTTTGATAAAACTTGTATATCAAATTAAAAAAAAAACAACTTATCAGAAAACATTTAAACTACTTTTGTTCACAGAAAAAGTTAAAAAACATTTACGTAAGATCTTCGCATACTTAAACAAAGCTCGGTTCTCACAGATTTGTTTTCGAAACTTCCTCCCAACTACGCGTAATTATTCATTTCCCATCCAAAGATAGCTCAGCATATAAATGATCTGCTTATTTTGACTTCATAATTTACAATTATTATTCTTATTTAGACACTCGAGAGTCGGGTGGTATTGGTGGATCGGATTGGTTTGGACGGGATAGAGTTGGATCGAAGCGAGATCGGGTAAAACAGTAGCCCTACCTGTAGAGCAAACAAACTCGTTCGCTTTGTCAGTCTGGCTCTCTTTTTTCGCCTTACCTTCTTTGGTGCGTGCAAGTCAAATACGCCTAATCCCGCAGCTCAAGTGATCGCGGTGATTTCGTTCTCCGATCAGCGAGATAGAGAGGGATATATGGGAGGAATGCCTGAAGGGGACTTTAAATATTTGCCTTTGGTCGTCGCCAAGAAATTAGTAATCATCAGCTTGGCATAATTTGTGCTCCCCTCTCTCTCTCTCGTTCCGATCGCTCAACTCTACAAATATTGATGTTACCCCTTCGCAGACTCACATAGAGAATGGTAAGAAACGGCAGGCAGAAGAATGTGCCCACTCATCACTCCTCCATTGTGAACTGATCTGTGGTGTGTCTGCTGTTTTCTACTACTTTGTCGTTTTGTTTTGGCCAGGAATTGAAAAGGGCTTGTCACCCTATTGCCTTTCTTTCAAGGATCATCCCATAGCTCAAGCGTTGCCGCTTTGAAGTTGCACAATTGAGAGGCTTCTCAATCTCAAAATGGGTTCTGCTGGGCCACCTGCGTTGGCAATTAACTAAAATATTGCTTCTTTATTATTATTATTGTTGTCTTTCCTTAGATACAATAAACACATCTCCTTCCCCGATGTTTGTTTAGCCTCGAAATTGAATTAAAAACGGCAATGAGCTGGAATCATCAGATTTTCGTTAATTTTACCCGAGGTCACAAACCACCCAACCAACCACCACCCACTGAGTGGGCCACTCAACCACCCACTTTCCTTCCGCAAATCTCACACCCCAAACTCCCTGCAGTAAATGCTGTTGTTATAATTTTTCTTAATTTTCCATTATTCAAACACTTGAGTTTCGAGCATGCGAATTTTTCTGTATCCCCCCGAGAATTTGCGGGCAGCAAAGTGCGTTTATAACCTCAAGGCATGGCTAATGGAAAAGGGCAGGACTTTTCCGAGGGGAAGAGACACTTTTCCCATGTTTTCTTTACAGTTTTGGCTGTCGAAGCGTGTAACCATAGACAAATATTATTGCTGGGGGAGAAATGGGCCCTCGAAGCTGCATAAATTTACACAAAAACGCAAAAGTGAGTGGGTGGGTGGGTGATACAAAAGGTAAGGGACAGGTGCACTCCTTACTAAGCTTTTAAAAGTTCGCCCGTGTCGGCGATTAGCAGCAATAAAGTTACAGAAAAATATGGTTACTTACCGTTTACCGTTTTTTGAGGGTGAAAATTCATTAATTTTGATGGGCAAAATGTCAGAAAAATAATAGAACATCTTTTTCTGACTTATGGTCGATGTTTAAATATTCCTATAATCCGCATCACAGTTCATAATTGCGCACTTTTGATTTTGTAAAGAACAAATATTTCGTTCCTCTGAGCTGGAATATCTCAAAAAATTATGGAAAGTATTAAAGACAAATTTTTCACTCACCAATTTAGTATATGTTCGTCTCCCTCTTCTCATTTCTTCTATGCTTTGCCATTCTGAATAAATGAACAGTTAGATGATGTTGACGTACGATCCATTACTGGACATTGCTACTATGCATTTTGTAGACACGCGAACTTGGATTTATTTAAATTAATTAGTTATGTATCACTTAATATTGAATCATTAATAAAAAAAAAACAATTTAAATTGCATTCCCATTTAGAAAAAACAAATAAAAAAATGGCCGCCACAGGTATGCATGTATGTATGTATGTATGCATGAATGTATGTAAGGCAGAAAGCCCACACAAACATGCATACATATATACGCATTGCTGGTTTTTTTCTTTGTTGAAAAGCGTCATCATTGAAGTTCTATCATCTTTAAGTTCATATTGATTTGACAAATTAATTAACTCTTTTCTTTTGGTTATTTAAATGAATAAAAACTCGTGGGCTGCAGCACTGAATTTGCACCGCCATTGCACTTTGCCTTCCAAATCATAAAGAAAAAAAATGGTTGCCAAATAGTGAAACTGCAATGCATTTTTGTTGAATCTTTAAGTGCACAACACAAACATCAATATTCTTAATATATTTAAATAATTTGTGACTTTTTATTGCAATTTTAAACACCGAATAACACATTGTACGCCGCGGCTTTCCACTTTTGCAAATGAGTTCTTCTTCTTGCTCTCACAATTCCAACCATTTGCTCTTTTTTCTCTCACACTTCCAGCCATTTACTGCGTTGGAAAAGACCTTATCTGGACATTTAAGTTGGCTTTCCAATTAGAAAAACAACAAATAAAAAAATGTCAGCTTCAGGTATGCATGCATGTATGTATGCATGAATGCTTGTCAGGCAGAAAGCTCACACACACATGCATACATATATACACATTGCTGTTTTTTTTTCTTTGTTGAAAAGCGTCATTATCAAAGTTTTAGCATCTTTAAGTTCATATTTATTTGACAAATTAATTAACTCTTATCCGACATAAAAATGCGCTTTTCTTTTGGTTGTTCAAATCAATAAAAACTCGTGGGATAGATCACTGAATTTGCACCGCCGCCATTGCACTTTGTCTTCCAAATCAACAAGCCAAGAAAATGGATCCCAAAAAGTTAAGCTGCAAAGCCTTTTTGTTAAATCTTTAAGTGCACAACACAAACAACAATATTCTTAATTGATTTAAATAATTTGTGACTATTAACTGCAATTTAAACCACCGAAAAACACATTGTACGCCGCAGCTTTTCACTTTTGCAAATGAATTCTTCTTCTTGCTCTCACATTTCCATCCATTTGCTCTCCTTTCTCTCACACTTCCAGCAATTTACTGCTTCTTTTTCTCGTACTTCCAACTTGCATTTGTTGGTGGATTTCCAGCACCTTTTCTGGCGATTTAAATTTGGTACTAATGCGATCAGTAGCGCGGTCATTGGAATTAATTTTTGTTCTTAAAAAAGAATTTTGAAGCTCTTAACATTATACTGTTGTTAACTCTTATTTAAATTAGATAGACTCTTATACTATATCAGCTCTTTAATTAGTGCACATATGCACTTAACCCTTATGTACATACCTGCACTTAAATAAAAGGGCGAGCAATTTTCATGGCTCCACGATTTTAATCCAACAACACGGCAAAAACAGCGTCAACAAATTGCCAAAAATGGTTGGTAGAAAACTGGGAAGAGAAAATGGGGGGGGGGATGGAAAGGCACCACCCACCCATTTTGGTGACGAAGTTTCCAACCGACTTGTGCTGCCATTTTGGACTAATTAGAGCGACTGGCAAAAAGGCAGCCGCCATTTTGTGCTTTCCACCGCCCCATTTTCCGCCCAATCTGCCCCTCCCATTTTTATTAGCCTCTCCTAGACCCAGCCAAAATGTAATTTTCCTTTTTATTTTTCGGTCGCCTGGCTGGCGATGTTTCATTGTATTTTGGCTTTTGCCGGGGACAAAATTTTCCGGTCCAGGAAAAACACGAAAATGTTAGAAGGGAAAAATCGAAAGAGCAGGTGCAGCGATTATCGAAGCGCAAAGTTATCATAGCAGTGCAACTATGTGCTGCATTTTTGGGAAACATTTCATGGTAATCCAGCCACGCAGTCAGCAGACTGGCCAAAAAATCCAAAAACAACACACACACATCATGATGGTCAGTCTGCCATAATGCCCCGCCCCTTGAATTTCCCAATTTCCCAGGGGGGAAAGAAAAGGGGGGGCGTAGCGTAAAGCGCTTTTGTAGTTAATTAAAAATCAACTGCCGTGGGTCTGTTTGTTCAATGGATTTCATGCACGTTTTCGAATGTGTGCCGCTTCGGCCTTTTTGCCCCCTGGACTTTCCACCGCCGCCCCCTCGATTTTCCTGCGGTATCAGCGATTTATGCGCTTTTGGATGAAAAATCTGTGGCAATATTTGCAGTGGCCAGTGGTTCCAGAGATCTCGCGACTCCAAGGCGCGAGCCAATGCATGTCAAGTTTTGGCTCTTCCCGGTCCAAAAAAAAATCTGCATCGGACTCCTTTCTACACTGAAAGAACAAGTACTCTTTATACTCAGGGTATAATTAGCCATAAAGCTAATTTTTAATGAAAAAAGTTGTTTTCAAAAATGAATTGAAGAAACAAGTCAGTGTTGTCCTACTGATTTCAAAATCGTACTCCAGCTTAAATTTTTTTTTTCAAAACTGTTTTTGTGATTTTTATCTTAATAGGTATTACATTTCTTATTTTAAGACAATTAATCCTATTTTGAACGGAAGGGAATTTGGAATGGAGTTTTTGAATTTCATCTTTTTGTCTAACCCTTTGCGTATTATAAAGAAGTTGTTCTTGGCCTTTAAATATTCATACATCTCAGAGCTCAACAACGTTTGTGATTCAAGTCACCTTTTGCATATTATAACGAAGCTTTTCTCCGGTTTTAACACATTCATTTATCTCAGTGGGCGAATGCAGTTTCGCCATTTTGTTGCCATGTTGTTGAAGCCATCGCCATCAATCAACATGGAAAATCGCACACCACACAGATTCAGATTCAGATTCTGCCCCCTTGAAACAGCCACTTTTTTGCTTCTTTGTTTATTTAATTTCTCCAAATTTTCTCTGCGATTTTTGCAAGCGTGCCACAGCCAGCGAAAAGCGGCAAAAAACGCGCCCGCGGTTATGGCCAAATTGTTGTGCGTTAGTCAGATTTTAAACGCGTGGCGGAGGCGGAGAACTGGAGGAGGTGCAGGTGGAGGTGGAGGAAAGCCCGTCCGGAAACACTGTTGGCCGTACAAATTACGGGATTAGCAGAGCGCGCGTTTTTTTCCGGCGCACACACATGGCTAAACCCAAACCCAAACCCGGTTTTGGTAGTTCCGCCGGATTAGGGTTCAATGCGGTTCGCTGGCTAACATTTAATTAAAATATGAAACTTTAATAAGCGAATATGGCGAAAAAAATCAATCAGGCGGTAAAAATCGCCCGTGGCAAGTATTTTAGTTTTTATGGTTTTAGAAATTACGGATTAAAACTGTTGCATAGGTAATTATGGAGTTAGTTTGTGTTGACATAATTAAGCTGGCTAAATTCATTGCTGCAAAATTTTTGAAAAACGCCATGCATTTGTGTGGTCGTCTATGTTGCTTTAATAACTTAAGCTCATAAAATAATGCAAATTATGAAAATAAATATGTAAAATATACACACACAAACAAAAGGGAGTTGTCAAAAATCTAATTAAGCCGGGGCGAAATTGAAAAGTAAGTGCAAAATTCAACTGACATTTGGCGAGGACATCAAACGCGTTGCCAACTGGCAAAGTTCAAAGGTTGCTAGGGCAATGCAAAACAAAAAAAAAAAGAAAATGAAGTCCTAAGCAAATAAGTCCGTAAAAGCAGCTGCAAAAATGTTCACAAATTCCAAGCAAACTTAAATGAGCTCAAATATGAAATTCAGAGTTGCTTATAAGTTTATCGCATTTCTCTGTCATTTGCACATTTTCCACTTCCGCTTCCGCTATGTTGTTTCAACAAATTCAGTCGATTTGCTGCATAAACATTTGAACAAACCCCAGAGAAAACTCAACTTTTTCCTTGCAATGATAACATAATGGAAAATCAACTTTTCCACCGCTCCTAATTGTTCTAATTAAACTTTTTCCTGGCCGCCAACGACTGACTGCAAATTTTGCGCCCAGAATTTCCCCAGTATTTATTCAGCAAATAATCAACAAACAGACGGACAAATAAACAAATAGGGGTTGCAAACTCACCATTGCACTCGGATTGGGCAAATAGAGAATCGCAGGGAGAATCGGAGAGAGAAAAGACTCCGCCCTCTGAAAAGGAGTGGGTTTTTTGGGGTAGCTTTGGGGGCTAATGACAAGACAGATGGGTTCACTGCCCACAAGGGTGATTACATAAGGGATTCGTATTCCTCCTCTCCAACATCAAAACTCCCTTTTCCCGGAAAGAGATAACCTCCTGATGATGATTAACCCCTAAGTCACTTCACAGCCGCCTTTTGTTTTAATTAACTAAGTAGCAAAGGGTGGAGATTTAGCCGGAAAACGAGTAAAGTGGGACCTATGAAGGTTGTAGATGGGGTAGAAAAGCCTATGGGCGTGGCCAGAGACTAATTAAAAAGACCAAAAAGAATAAGTAAATACAGGAGTAAAAAAGAATATGGTTTTTTAACCTGACTTATCAGGAATACGCAGAAATGGCTGCGACAAAATTGTTTTCATTTTCTGTTTGCTAACCCTTAAATCTTAAATACAAAAATTAACTAGTAAATACAGGAGTAAAAAGAAAATGCAGTATCAGAATTACATTCTCTGTTTGTTAATCTTCGAATTAAGCAATGGACAAAAAATGTTTCAAAAACCCCTGTGGCACATAAATACATTTTTTTCTGTGACTTATTAATTTTAAATATAATACTTTGTTTCTTACATGTTAATAATAACCCTTACTTTCCTAAAAACATACATTTTTCCTTTTCTTTTGAACTACCCCATTCTGAATTCTCAATAAATAACAATTACAATAAGTCATCTCATTAAATCCGGAAAAATGAGAAAAGTAAATGGGAGTGGGTGGATTGCTGTCCTTGGCAACTGGCAAAAAGATAAACGCCAAGACTGAGAAAACGATGACTTGGAAGTGGGGTGAAAATTACTTAAAATATTTATGAGCAGAAATCCCAAGGAGCAGACGAAAGAATTTCCGAGCAAAACGGATGAAAGTGTTTTTGAAGCCCCGCGCTTAAAAGTAACCTAGGTAGCCAGCCAACCACCCAGGTCACCTAACCACTGAACCGAACAACTTGGCCAAGCGAAACAGTTGAGTTATATTGTGTTTATAACAATTTTTATAGCTAAAAATTAATACTACAAATTTAAGTTAATAAAAAACAAAAAGTTTTAAATTTTTCCCTATTAATAGAGTATTTTCCTATTATTTTTTCAGGTTTGGTTCAAGAACCGTCGGGCCAAGTGGCGCAAGCAAAAACGTGAGGAGCAGGAGCGGCTGCGAAAGTTACAGGAGGAGCAATGTGGCAGCACCACCAATGGCACCACCAACACCAACGGCAGCAGCGGTACCACCAGCACCACTGGAAATGGTTCTGCATCCGTAAAATGCCCCGCATCCGATCACTATTCCACGCAATTAGTGCACATCAAGAGCGATCCGAATGGGTATAGCGATGCCGATGAATCATCTGATCTGGAAGTGGCCTAAACAGTAGCCTAGTGGTTGAGTGTATATATGAAGAGCTAACCAAAAGTCGTAGGAATATTCCTAGGGCCAATTGATCAATGTCGAAACGGGGCTAAGAAGTCATTTAAAATAAGTATAAATTTACTTTTTATGATTTGAATGGTACTGGTACCCTTACAAAAATCTGTCAAATTGCATTTACTTACAACCCGTTAAAAATATTTAGGCTTAGTTAATTGAGTTAAAAAACTTATTTATTCATCGAATTGTTTATATGACTGAGTATCTAAAATTATCAAGTTCAAGGAGTAAATTTAAATGGACATTGCAAAATCGGCCCTTATCTCATAAGTTTTGTTTTGTATATAGACAAGAATAACATTTTTGAGCATTTTTTGTTACTAAGTTATAAGTTGAAAAAACACTAAGAAGAACTAGAAAAGTAACTTAATTATATTTAGTTAAATCTGTACAGTCACTAATTTTAGGTAAACACGTATGTGTGTGCGAGTGCATGTATTAAACTTTGAAGGTGTGAATGTGCATTTTGTCTTAACTTTTTCGTGTCCTGTGTCCAAGTCCAAGGTTAATTGCATCTAATATACAAATCTCCATTAAAGCCTATTGATAAACAAGCAACACATACCATACTAGACGAACGTTAAGTGTCATTCCTCCAACGATTAATTCTAATGTTAAAACTAACTTATTGAAAACCGAAAATAAAACAAAAAACTCGCCAAAAGTCAAATGAAAATGCCAAGAGAAGTTGTTTAACTTTGGGCTGGGAAACTTTGTATGATAAGTGGGAAGACCCGGCAAGAATCTTTCACACCTGCCACTCCGGGTAATAGGAGATCCCAGGATAACTGAAAATGGGAAAGGAAAATTGGGAGAAATTGGGGGAAACTGGGTGGAAAATGGGGGGCGGCAGCGGTCAGCCTGTTAGCAGCTTCGATGGACACTTTAATGGCTTCGCCTCCAATCAATTTGCACACAGACACGGACCACACAAAGGATCTGAAATGGCAGATGGGGATGGGTATGGAGGTGGGGCAGGAAAATCTATATGCATCTGCATCTTCTCCGCTCTGCGGCAGATGTATCTGCATGTCCTCTGCTGGCATTTGATGGCCATTCTCATTCTTGCATTGCGAATCGGGGGCAGTACCAAAACAAGATGGGAAGGCCACTTAAATCATCCCCTGCACTAAGAGAAAAATTGTGCTAAAATAGTATTTAATAGAATTATGGGACAATAACATTGTCTTTATAAATTAGGCAATAATTCATTTTTAAAAATATTAACAAATCAGTAAAATACAATAAGAAAAAAAAGATCCCAAATTGTGAGCATTTAAAGAAGAGAATATATTACATATGTTATCTATCTATTCTTATTATATTTGACTGATTTTTTAATACTTTTTTAACATTTAAATCGGACGCAATTAAAAAAAATTAATAGTTTTAAATCTTAACCTATCATGGCAAACATTTAAATTAAAAGGTATAATTTGTATACCTCTATCTTTTTTTAATAATATTTTACTTCTTATGTTAGGCATTAATACATTAGTATTTTATATGAGTAGTTTTGATATTCTTTTTTGTTAATTTTCTATACTCTAGTAAAATCGATTAAACATCTTTAAAAGAATAAAAATATAATCATAAATATTATTTTAAGTAGCCTCAACATTCACATATCCAGAAAATAGTTAAAATTTATTGATAAATTTTCTAATTATTTATTTTTTATATTAATAAGTCGGTGAAACTAATTGCTTTTTGGAAAGTGTCATGATTCTTTCTGTTCGACTTATATCACCGCCCCTGACATTCTGCTATCTTGCATTCTGCCACCCGAAATTTGACTGACAAATTGTTCCTTTTGGACTGTATTGTGTCCTTTTCAGCTTGTTTGCTCTCCACATTTTTTTTTTTGTGTTGTGTTTTTTTTCTTTTGCCAAAGTTTCCATCTTGTTATTTTCCTTTGGCAGAGCCAGAGCTGCAAGTTCAGGCCCATTGAGGTGAGAGAGACTCCGACGACTCGAATCGATGGCCAAAATTCAAATTCAAATTCAAATTTATTCTATCTTGACCTGAGGTTTTGGCTCCTTGTCTCACCCTTTATTTTGGTCCTCTGCGATTCCTGAGTCACCATTTTGTGCCCTGTCATTGCCCTGACTTATATTTGCATAGGCCATCCCGTACGATATGATCTCGAGTTACCCGAAAATCTCCAATCCCGAATCCGTGATCCTGGCTTCTGGTTTTTACGACGGGTTTTATTGTTTGCTGCCCGTTAATAGTTCGTGTAAAAATCTACAAATATTTGCACTCTATTAATTTTTCTGATTTCTTTTTTCCACTCCCCCGTCGCAAACCGTTCTCGTGTTTCTTTTGTTTTTCTAGTGCACGCTTCGCATAATTTTTTCCGTTCCTGTTCTGCATCAACACGAAATTTAATATACACTTCCCGGCCCATTTTCCCCCTACTCTTCAGTTTATGCCTATTTACTCGCATACAGACATAAAGGCTTTTTTTCGTAGTTGAAAACAAAATTTGTGCTTTTTTATACGATAGGTACGGTGCGTTTTAAAATTATATGGTTTGGTTAGCTTATTAGTTTTTGTACAAAAATATAAATTTATAAATTTAATATTTCTAAAACGAATGTGAGCTGTAAATATTTTTGTAGTTACGAAAGGTTTTATGTGAAAACATATTTCACGCACTGTAGGCGGATAAAAAAATGGTAAGCGAATTTTTTATACATTTTTTTGACAATTTCTTTTGACCCGCGAATGTACGTGTAAATGTATATGCAGCATATGAAATATTTACCCATTAAATTTGCCTTTAATTAAATGTGTTTGCCTCCCTGCCCTCAAGCTCGTTCCCCTTCAGACTGCTTTTTTTTCCTTTTTTATAGGAGCCAAGGGAGGAGGTCGGTCGACATTTCGTTTGTTGAAATAAAAATATTGTTAATTGCAATTTATTCACATGAACACCTCTCCGTGATCCAAACGGCAATGGGAGGACGCGGATGTGGGGCCAGAAGTCATTTCAGTCGCATTCGATTTTAATATTTCATTATTTAATATTGCCCTGTCGCAGTCGGTAGTGCAAATCGAATGCATATGCATAATGAATAACTCATTTGGAGAGATTCATGAGTGCCGGGGAAACTAATTGCGAAAGGATTGCACTGGCAGAGGAATTATGATGGCACATTGGAGGACCATTGCTCCGGGGAAGGATTAAAGCCGATTTAGGTTGCAATATGCTGGGATAGGAACTGCTTATAATTTGTATTTTTTAGGATATATGCATCAGGAAAAAGTCAATAATTTTAAATCCTCTTGATGAAGAGCCCGCAAAGGTTTTATAATTAAATGTATTTTTAAGATATCTGCATCAAAAAAAGGAAATAATTGTAAATCCTCTTGATGAAGAGTTCGGTAAAGTTTCTACAACTAAATGCGTTGTATTAACAATGACTCTTGTTAAATTTGTTATATTTTTTAAGATACATACATATATATATATATATTTATATATATATAATAAATAATTTTTAATCCGCTTAAGGAAAAGGCGGGAAAATTTTTATAATTAAAAGTATTTACTTACAATCATTTTAATTAAATGCTTTTTTTATAAAGGGTACCTTTGCGGTTTTAATCCTTAGTTATATACAATTTTTGTTATAATTAAAAGAATTTACAATCATTTTAATTAATTTTTGCAGTTTTAATCTATAGTCACATTAAATTTTACTATACACTTTAAAACCCAATTAAATCAAAACCATCTCCAGTTATTTTTCTATCCATCAATCAGAACAGACCCATGTCATAGCTCTTGGCAAGAATCCTGCCGTAGATTAGCAGATGAAGCAGGTGAGTTTAATCCATAAAATGTGCGATTATTGCGTTTATGCGGCCCGGGGCGCATTCGATATAAAATATAAACAAACGTTAGAGAAATTACAGCACAAAAGCCGAGCAAGGAGCAGAGCCCTCAGCTCTCCATCGCAAGGATGTCCTTATACCACACATGCCTTATGTATGTAGGTATATACCTGTAAAGCGCCCCCCTAAAAACCCACCTCCCCATTGCCCCTTGTTTTACAAGGGACCGACGCTTATTTGACTATCGATTAAAGTTTGTGGTCCTTGTGCACACAGCCCCGAGTGGCGAGTGCTCGTAATAATACCGAAGAAAAGATTTTCGATTAATTTTAAATGTGCCAGAGCAAGGAGTAGGAATCAGTTTGACAGGCTAGACAGACAAAAAACTATGTCGAAATTAAATATGATTTGAAGAAGCTCAGTCTACTCAAAATCAGTTCTTTGAATAAAGGCTAAAAATGTTTAAACATTAAAATGTACATTTCTGGAGCCTATAAAGTATATTTATTCTTGAAGAATAAATTTATTTAGAAGAGTGGATTAGAAATGTCCGCCTGTCCGTTTGTCTGTCCGTTCGTCTGTCCTTTCATCTGTCCGTTCATCTGTTCGATTCTTTTAGTTTTAAATTAAACTTTACGGTCTTCTTACAGAAAAAATGAATTTTAGTAAGAAATCGAAATAGTTTTGTTTTATAGAAAATTTAAATTTTGTAAAAGCTGCCAGGCTACATCAACTTTTTCTGGCCGAAGTTTGTTTCTTTTCTTGTTTTAACCGTGTTTAAAAAATTAAAAATATACAATTTTTTACTGACTTGTCAGATCTTCAATCACTTTTGGAAAAAAGACAGGCGAATTTCAGTGCGCATTGTTGCGCGACCTCATAACAGAAGATTATCCAATGGCAACCGGTCGCATTCTCATCCTCATCCGCATCCGCATCCGCAACCATGGGCCGTCATGTCAACCCTCGACCGGGGATAATAAACATTTTTTGGCCATCCGAGCGTGCTGGTGTGTATCTGATTCTGCGGCCTGTCCGCCCGCTGCGACATACACCTCAGCCTCAATTAGCTTATTGTCCTCGTCATTGTCAGATGCAAAATGGCTGACGACAGCATCCAAAAAGGGGGGTGGCATCTGGGTGGCCCTTGGCCTCGCAAAATCCACAAGGAGCTTGCCAAGGTGTTAAGCTAGCTGAGCCGGGTGCCCGTGCCTCCAGCAGCCAGTCTTTCACTCTCCGACGGGCCTCACCCAGCGTCAATCCCTTTAAGGCTTTGGCTTAAGTCCTGCAAGCTTTGCAGGCCCAGGAACTGTCTAATCCAGCCAGGGACACTCGCTCACTCACAATATTAATTAAGGCTAAATACGAAAAATATTTAAGCAAAATTTAGCAATAGCCCTTATAAACATTTCTGGAATTTGAAAATTAAAGAAAACATATTAAAGACAAACTTAAAACACAAACGACCTTACAGAAAAAACTTTCTTCCACAAAATCTGGGCAAAGGTATCAAACGAATGGGTATAAAAATATTGCCCTCAAGCCAGTTCTAAATCTCTAGATTAGAAGTCGACTTATTAATATATATTAAACAAATTTTCCATTCTATAAAACCACAATGAATACATTTTAATGAGTGTATGTTTTAAAATGATAGAGTAATGTCGGTTTTGCGATACATACATATTATAAATAAAACAACCAAAGTTAATTTGATAAACACACTGTTCATTGGAATTTAAATATAAAAACACATTTCATAAACAGAAGTGCTTTGCTTTAAATCCAACTTTGCCAACCCCGCCATTTGCCGCCCTCATTATGCCCTCATCCGCTATGAGCTTTTCCCTAAGCCGAGGCAGCTTGTAAATGAAGTCCAGGAGGGTCCTTCCCAAAGACTGCTTAGGTTCAGGTCCTGCAGGAGTCCACGGTTATCACAGTGAATGGAAATGGAAATTACAGTCGGCAGGAAGAGGAGAGCATTCAGAGACTCTTTGGCAATTGTTAAAAAGCAAAGCAAATGTTATTGCCGAACAAACAAAACTGAAACCCGAAATCCATTCAAATCGCACAATTAGTTTGCCTCTAATCCGACCCACAAATAGGGCGTGTGCAAAAGGGTGGGGCGTGGCAGGGGCGTAGGGGGATTCCATTGTTAGGCACACACATGCGGAATCCATAAAAGCTTAAACAGAACCTCGCCGGAAAAGGTAGCCAAGGACTCAAATTCCACTCTTCATACATTCAATTTTTCATGGCACTCAAACAGAATTTCTTTAAAGTTTTAGAAAACTTCACATTTTAGTTGTCAATTAAATATTTGTATTGTGTTACTGTTAGAAAAGTAAAGTTAAAGTTAAAAAGTGTACAACTTTTTTATAATCTCAAAGTTCTTTTTATTTGTTCAAAAATTATTTTTTCAAGTATTTTAAATCTTTAATCATTAAGTTACGGATTTTCTTAATCTAAGCAACGTTTGCAATTTAGCACTCTAAAATGATGTCACGATAATTAAAAATCAGAAATATGTTCCAAAGAAAAAATACCAAATTGTACGAAAAATTCAAAATAAATTTAAATTATGTCTTCATAAGTATAAATTGTAAATTAAAATAAAATTACCAAAATAAAAAGGTGTTTTAAAAGTTTTTAACGATAAATTGAAATCATAAATATAACCAATATAATTAATAACAAATTTTACCCAATCTAAAAAGTGTTTGGAAATATTTTTTGTAAAGTGGGGCGACCTTGCTTGGTGTTGAACTTAGGCTACGGCTTATCGACATTGACTAGAAAACAATAATAGAACTAGAACATGCTTCACACTTCATTATCCCCCCTCTAATCACCTTCATTTCCACACAAAGAGATGGAGCAACTTCAATTAAAGCTAGGATTGGATTAATTTAAGTTTACGATTAACTAAGAAAATAATTCACCTATGTTGGATTCACATAACATCACCAGCTCCCACTGAACCGCCTTCATGCTGGTGATGATGATGCAGTTGCTCCACGAGATCAGCGATTCCCTCCACGCCAATGCTCAACGATGGCAGCGTCTTGTCCAGCACCAAAAGTGAGGGTGGCGTCTTGGGATCGCCCTCCTCCATGCCAAAGGCGGACATGCCAATCCCCTCCAGGCACAGTTCATTGGAGGAGCCAACCAGCTGGGAGTGACCCACATAGGGCTGCATTTGCGACTGCTCCATGCTGAGGAGGCAGTCCGCCTTGAAGCTGTCGATCGTGAACTGGTCCACGTCCACGCTGAGGAACTTCATGTCATCGTAGCCGGAGGAGCCATCGGTGGTCATGTCCAGATTCAAGGAGGCGGCGAATTCCAGACCCTGCACTGATGAAAACAATTTAATAATAAAAATAAATATCTAGATAGTTAATTTATTGTTGAATATTTCATATTTAAATAATATATAAATTCATTATGTTGTACAAAATTATAATTTAATAAAATAAATTTGACCTAAACAGATTGTATTAAGGTTTAATATAAAATAAAAAAAAAAATATTTGATTTCCAAATTTAAAATAACAAAATTGCAGTGAACGGAAATTAAAGGGAAAAATAGTTAAATACTGTAATTTAATTTCTGTTGTCAGATATTAAAATCTATTCCAAAAATCGTGAAATAAAAAAACAGTTTTAGATGTTTATATTTAAAATAACTAAAAATCGCAATGGATGAACATTAAATTAATAAAATCTATTCCAAAAATGGTCAAATAAAAAAATGTATATTGAAAAAAAAATGTTCGAACTGCAATTGAGTATGTTTTTTACCAGTGTGATGGTGCTGATTCTGCTGATGCTGCTGGTGAGGATTCGAATGGGTTTGCATCTGTTGTGGCGGGTGCTGTTGTTGCTGAAGTTGATTTTCCGGGTCCATCTGCGGTTGTGTCTGCGCTTGCGTTTGCGGTGGATAGGTGGACCATTCCATGGAGAGACCACTGCCGCCTCGCTCCAGTCCCAGGTGGTCAATGTTGAGGTTGAGGAAAATGTTTGGCGACAGGCGGGAGGGCGACAAGGCTCCAGTGACGTAGGATGCCTTGAGTTCGTTGTCCAGGGAGTTGGAAGACTGCGGTGGAGTATCCGGCAGTAGGTTGCCCCCACCACCTGAAACATATACTTATTACAAAGTTACTCCCTGAAATCCTTTCAAGACTCCTACCCAGCGCACTATCCAGTTGACCCAGCACAGCACTATCGTCGTAGGCCACATCGAGATCCAGCGCTCCCTCCTTGTACTCCCCGCCCGGACCGACGATCTTCTCCTGCTTTCGCCACTTGGCCCGCCGGTTCTGGAACCACACCTGCACCCGTGCCTCCGTCAAATCGATGCGAACGGCCAGCTCCTCGCGGAAGAACACATCCGGATAGTGGGTGCGCTGGAATGCCCTCTCCAGCTCCTGCAGCTGCAGCGTGTTGAATGTGGTTCTGTGGCGGTAAGACAGTTCAATTGTTTATTAACGAATGTGCAAAGTATATATGGCTAATAGGAGCACTTTTATTTTTTAAATTCTGACTACTTTCGGTGAATGCCACACCCGATAACTTTACTAGTTAAAGGGAAGACTCCTTATATTCATCTAAAGTTTTAAATATTAGTTTTTGTCTCTTTGTAATTTGTAGACCTCGAATTAGGCATATTTGCAAAATGTTTTATGATTGTAGTAAGAAGATTGTAATACCACCAAAGTTCGTCTCTTTAAAAATAAAGTTAAAAATGTAATGCCTGAATGTTTAAAAAATTGTTGAATATTTGAAGGAAACGCAAATGCAAAAAATATGAATAATATATATATAACATTATCAAAAGCTTAAAACATTACTTTAAAATACAATTTTCTTAAAAATTCAGTCTCTTTATCGGTTAGTCACTTTTTCCAAATAAATAAAAAGTTAAAATGTAATTTATTTAAAAGAAGTTTATTTCTTTAACAGCACTATTTTTAAGGTATATATATATCCTAGAAGATCTCTACCTGTATCGCCTCTGCTTGCGCTTCATTGTGCCTTTGTCCATGCGAATCCTGAGTTGGGTGTGGGTGAGATTAGATGGATGGAGTAGATGGTGAGGTGGTGGCCACCACTGCGGCTTGGATCTCGCTCAATCTGAATATCTCCCTTGGCTGGATGGATGGGAATGGGAATGGGGGGGGTCTTCAAGCCCGTCGTGACATAGTCGCCGAGTGTTTTTCTATTTTTTAACGATTTTCGTCGACACTTCGAGGGCTTCGCGGCGATGCTTCGTTTCGCTTTTCCGCTTCGACAAATTCGACTGCGGAAAAACTGTACAATAACAACAGCGGATGGAGTCTCCCCAGAAATGCAGAGCTCAGCATAAATCCGCCACCAGAGGAAGCAACATCTCCTCCGGATTTCCGTCTTCTTGTTACACTCGATTTTAGCAGTTTGATGGCTATTGGGCAGTCAGATTTTCCGGCTGTGCATGTCAAACTGTGTGGCACAGGCAATGCTCTTGCCTCAACGACGCGAATTCGACTGAGGAGGATTTGGATGTCCACAGCGGACAGTGACAGTAGTGCGTGCTACCCGTCGACAGAAGCCCTAGAAGTCGCCCCGAGTCCACTGTTCCTCACACACTCGCGGGCTCCCTACGAGCAGAGGTCTATTCCATAGACTATAGTCGTCTACAGCCCAAAGGTCTGACCCGGTCTAGCCTCTTGGCCAGTCGTTCTAGCCGGACGCAGTTCGTTATGCCACAGGCGCTCCACCTGACCCAAGCTGGCCAAAATGGAAGGCACAGTGAGCTCATAGTAGGAGCGGAAAGAGGCGTTGGAGGATGGAATTTGGAAATATAGTTAAAGTAAACATAGAGGTACAACTTTTTAGCCTTCTTTAAAAAATAAAATTTTTAATTATTTTTCTATTAATACGGAAGACTAACTAGTAAGTATTAGAAACAAAAAATTATAAACAAAGTTTTGAATAATAATACCAGCAAAACATGAAACCAATCCAAGACCTACATAATTTATTTACTCAAAAAAAGAAATTGTCGAGGAAACTGAACTATTTTACATTAATTTAAAACAAAGCTACAAGAAAACAATATATAATTTTTTTTTAATTGAAGAATACCATCAACTTGAATGAAACTGATTGGAAATCTACAAAATAAGTTTATTTCCTCTGCAGAAGGAAATTCCGGAAAATTTAAATCCAATCGGAAATCCATTGAAACCAAGCCCATTTTACCCAAAAGTATTCTATAGTAAAACGTTATCGGAGCTATTTCGGAACCCAAAAAACCCACCCTGGTCAATGTCATCAATGGGTGGGGATCAGATTGCCTGCGTACAGTGTACACACATGTCTGGGTCAGTGGGCTTCCTTTGAGCACTGCCATTCCCACTGCCACTGCCACACCCACAGCCACCTCCACCTCTGGCGGCACTTGAGGCCTTAAAGCCATTTCCCCATTGAAAGCAGCAAAAAAGTATAAATAGCCGAACGACTCAACCCCATCAGCCAGTGGGCCACTTGAGCCTGGCGTGGTTTGTTGCCATTGTTGTGGTGTGTCAACTGTTGAATGTCCATTGTTTCATCCTGTCCAGGTGACGGACCGTAATGGATGCTGCTTGGCTGCTGCTGCCCTCCACACAACTCAGCCACAAAAGGTAATCCGAGCGGCGACCTTTGTCCTAAATGGGTATAAAAGTGTGGTGGCTTCTTGGCCAGAGCCCCAAAAGGAGTTCAGCACTGGCCAAGCACAGATCGAGCAGGATGCCGTGGGTAAGACATCTGAAATCTTAACAAAAATGTATAGTAACTTTACCTTTTTTTCCTCCACTAGTTGCCCTTTTCCATAACAGCGCTGGCGCTACTTAGCCTGGCTAATAAAGGATATGCCAATCTATACTCCAGTGATGGAGTCTTCGACGAGTTGGTGGGTCTAAGGAGCTGCGAACCGAAATGTCTGGAGCAGCAGGTGGAGGAGCAGCAATCCGATCGCAGCAGTACATCTAAAATGCTGAGTGCCCTTTTCGGCTTTGGTCCTAGTACTACACATCCCACAGAAATTACGATGGCGATGCCACATCAGCTGCCGCCCATGTATTACAACGATTTCTATGAGGATTTGCTGACCACCAAACGCAACGATGTCCATTCCACTGGCTGCGATTGTAAAGTCACGGTTTGTTTGTTTGTTTTTCCATCAATCATTAGTGGATGTTTACAGCTTTCTTTTAATCCCATCTAGAACGAACTCTTGGATCTGGGCAGACTGCATTTTCCTCGCTACCTGATGAATGCTGTTTGCGAATCGCACTCCGGACGGGACATGGCCAAGTGCACCCATGGGTCCAACTGCAGGCCACTGGAGTACAAGGTAAAGGTACTGGCACAGGGTCTACAGTCGGAGCATGAACATGCCAACTCTTGGATGAGCAACGAGCAATCGTGGCAGTTCAAAACCGTCACCGTAAACGCCGGCTGCTTCTGCGCCAAGTGATTGAGAAACGTTGAGGAACTGCCGATGTGTGAATGTGTAATATTTGTATATTAAAGCGCCAAAAAGACGTCAAAATTGCTTTATTGCTGAGAGGAGATTCAATTTGGATAAGGTTCTAATTTAAACGTCACGTACATAAATAAGGCATTGTTCGGGTCTTACAGAATATATAGACATGTTAACGAAGGATATATTGAGCTGGACAGGACATTTAAAGTACTGTGATAAAAAGTATTTCCCTATCATATTTAACTTTAATCAATAAGTAGAATTTTCTGCAGTTGAACATCACGAAATAATTATTGCTCTATAAAGCCAAATGCAGTCTAATCAAATTTGATAATTTACTATCTCAAAAAAATGGAATGAAAGAATAGAAACAAATTATTTGGTATGGGAAATGTTTCGAGATGTAATGCCTCACAAAATTGAGATATTCAACGGGCATGTCATTTTAGACAGCATAGAAAAATACATAAAAATACACAAAATATATGATAGGGGCTATGTTTCAAGTTAAAAAATTTAAATGTTGTTCGTTAAGAGTCTGAAAAATATTCGAGATAAGAGTCTACTTGTTAACTTGATAGAGGAAATGTTTGCAATGAAGAAGAGATACGTAGCTTGTTTAGAGTTTGTAAAGTATTCGAGATAAGTCTACTCTGTAACTTCAAGGCACTTGGACGGTCTACTAAACAAATGGACTGTGTAATCTACTTAGCTTACGGACGGATTTGTCGAATTAATACATCGGAGCGTTCTTATAATGCCGTTCGAGGCTAGGAGCGTGGAATCAGCCAGGATCCCACCCCTAAAAGTGTGATGATCAGGCCCAGACCGACTCCATAACTTTGTCTTGAGGTAGCGCCACTCTGTAATATGTTAGGATTAGATATTATAACTTTTTAACTTCATTTCTACCCACAATCACAAAGTAGTTGCACCGATCTCCCTGGCAGCACTCATTGCAGGCCCAATCCTCGTACCAGATGTGGGTGCAGTACAGCTGCATGTATCGTTTCCTCTTGGACTGGCACTGCTCCTTGGTCATGCATCGCTTGGACACATAGTACTGTTTGAGGGCTCCTTCCGAGAAATACGGCTGGGAGCCCCAGCGGATTTCAGTGCCGCAGACATTCTCGAAGGGCTCGCAGGTCTTGATGGTGTTCAGGCACTTTTCCGTATTGCCCGTCTGGTTGGAGCACACATAGCACTCCAATCCAGCCACAAAGTTCACTAAAAATATATGGTTTATTGGTTTAATACAAAAAGAAAACAATATTTAGGCGTGGCCCAAAGTCGGGCTTCAAAACTGAAGACTCACCCTGCGAGCACAAGTAAACTGCGGCAAGCGCCACGAGGGCTATCTCCCAGGATTTCATCGCTTATATCTTAAGTAATCTTGATTGATAAACAACCGATTAGCTGCAGGTAAATAAACGCTTTAAATTAACAAACACAACCACTCCCAAAAAAACATTAGCAACAAATTAGAAGAACGCGTGCCCTTTGCAGCACTAGTTTTCTGTCTTTACACAACACTGGAACTGGACGTTGGGTAGTGCTGCCACCTGTGGCTCTTAGTATTTGTTAGCTTGAAAACGGCTAAAAAAGTCTGTAAATTGTCTTAGCTGTCAGTGCTACAAGTTTAACCTGTTTAAGGCTAGATTTAGCTTCATTGAAAATGGTATAGTTCATGAAATTCTAAGTAGCCTATAGCGATAAATCTAGCTAATATGTAAGTCCATATAGTTAATAAATATAAATAGGCATTTAACTTGACTTTTTAAAATATTTTTAATTCAGATTCTTGCTCAACTGATCGACAGCTCAACTCCAAGCAACTCTGACATCTTTTAGCATTAATGCATTATACATAGCTAAAATTAGCTATGAATATTATGAGGCTAATAAAAGCCAAAACAAGCCAGATCCGGCGGAAAGGGAGCCGGTCTGCCATCACTGATTCAGCATTAAGTGCGCGCAACATTTTCTGCGCGAGATTTGCACAGGCATTCTGATCGCCGCCGCCGCCGGTGTTGATCCTCCTGTTTCCAGATTAAAGACGAATATAACGCGACACCAAGGACTCCGACTCGGACCCATGGCCAAGAATGAGCTGAAGGAGCTGTCACCGCCCAGGAAGCAGCCGGCAATGCCCGAGGGATTCCGCCAGCTGAAGACACAGGTGGCCGGCCACACATTTGAGGAGTCCAACGCGGAGGCAGTGGGTCTGCTGCAGGATCCCACCGCCGGATGCGTGCTGAAGCCCATGGGCAAACCGGAGTGCGGCGAGCGGGAGCTGCGCTTCTATGAGTCACTCGCAGCGGCAGGTGCTTCAGGTGATAATGACCTTGCCCTGCTCCGCGGTCACGTCCCCCGATTTTACGGCCCCCTGAAACTGGTTGTGAATCGGCGCGAACGCACGTTCCTCCGCCTGGAAGACCTTACGCGTGGGATGAGCCAGCCATGCGTCATGGATGTGAAGATGGGTAAACGAACCTGGGACCCGGAATCCTCGCCGAACAAGCGAAAACTGGAGGAGGCCAAGTACGTGATGTGCAAGCAAAAGCTGGGCCTTTGTTTGCCAGGATTCCAGGTGTACCTACCCAAGGATGCGGAGGAGGAGGAGGAGGAGAAGAAGGAGCATCCAACAATCCTGCGACATGGCAAGGACTATGGCAAGAGCTTGAATGTGGAGGGCTTCAAGCAGACCATGGCCTTGTTTTTCAATGCCAGCACAAGTGATTCCAAGACCAGAAGAGTCGGAACGGAGCTGCTCCTGAAGGAAGTGCTCCGCCAGCTGCAGGCAATCCTCTCCTGGTTCCAAAGGCAGCGCCTACTGCATTTCTATGCCAGTTCTTTGCTCATCTGCTACGATTACTCGAGACTGGCGAATTCCAATACCCAAAAGTCCCTGCTCAATGGCCACCATCGTCTCGAAAAAGATGATGACCCTGCCAATTGGGTGCGGGTCAGAATGATCGACTTTGCTCATGTCTATCCAGCGGATCGGGCCCTGCCAGATGAGAACTATCTGTTCGGCCTGAGGAGCCTGATAGAAGTTGTCCAGTCAATACTCCACCGATGATCATGCAACGGGACCAAGACCACCCAAAGATGTACTTGATGCAGTTGTTCCAATCTCTCATTGCAGTGAGACACTTTTGTATTATTGCCGAAGCCAAAAGATTAGTCCACAGTAGTGGCCCGCCTGTTCAGGGGTTGGCTAGCTACTCTAAACGTAGAATAAAACCCGGTTTTTTACACATTTGTAATGTAGTTTAGTGCGTGCTGGATCTTGGGGGATATTAAATATCTAGTCTCTGGTTTCCATGAAATAATAAAAACCGTATGATTTGTCATTGCATTATCTGTTCGACTAGTTCAGGCGAACAGTAAATATTTACGTTAAGTAAATACCCATCTTATCTGATAAAAGATAGTAAATCGCATGCGATTAGAACAAGAAACAGGTTTTGTAATGCTTTAAGTTCGGATTAGCGACGGCAAAGATGAGAAAAACATATTCTGCTATAGTTTGAATTGATATATTTGTATCTTAACGAATCTACTTGCTAGATGTTACAACTTAGAGCGCATAGTCCAGTTCGTACCGCTCGTACTGGTTCTTCGGATCGTTGGTAATCCGGGGATACCCGGCAATCAGTGCGTCCTGACCTCCAATGTACAGCGAATTGTAGATCTTCCAGTAGACATCCCTCACCTTGCGAGCGGGATGGAAAAGTCCCTGCAGCGTGTACTGCAGGATCTTGATGGGTCCCAGCGAAACCCTCAATCCATCCACGGAGTCCATGAAGGCCTGCACAAGATGGGGGGATGTTTCGAATATATTGGGCCACACGTAGTTGAGCAGATGCGTTAGAGCATCCTCGCAGCCGAAGCCATAGACGCCCAGAGACATATGCTTGATGGCCGAGCAGGCGGTTTGTCTGTGCACCAGATCTCGATCCATGAGGGCATCCTCCAGGAGCGGGCAGACAGCATATATGTAATCCTTGCCCATTTCACCGATATATTCGAAGAGGAAGGACAGCGACTTAAGGACACCGTTCTGGACGTTCAGCTCGGGCACACGGTACTCGTTCATCAGCGCAGGGAGCACGGTGAAAGGACGACACGACTCGGCCACAATGGCAATGGCCACCGTGGTGCACACGCGGTTCTGCCGCTCCTGCACTTTCAGATTATTCAGCAGAGTGGCCAGGACGTCGTGGGGACCAATAGCCTTGGCTATGTAGCCGAAGGTGTTGACCGTGGCCCTCCGGATAGCCTTCTTGTGGGCCTTGAGCAGTTCCAGGAGCTCAAAGCAGATGCGCATCCACTCGCGGGCAGACACATACTCTGGTCCACGATCCGCGATGCGGCCCACCAGGTCAATACAGTTCTCTTGCACCTTCTCGTGACGATTCTTTAGAATGGGTGTGAGCCGGGGCAGCAAGTCCTTGATGGGAGGCGTCATCTTGGTCATGCCAATCACGTTTACAATGGCCTTCAGGGCTCCCAGGATGCTGCCCAACACCTCCGGGTACTCCTCACCCAGGTACTCGTATAGCACAACACCCAGATGTCCCATTAGCTTCTCCTCCTGACACGTTTTCATGACCACCGCTATCCTGGAGATCAGATCCGCGGCTTGCTGACGCACCTTCGCGGATTTGTTGTTCAAACGCCAGAGAATCGTACCGCAAATCTGCGGCAAATAGGGCTTGACGCGCTTGCCCAGCTGATTCACAATGGTGCCGAAGCCATTCAGCATCACCACATCCTCGGTGGTCTGCTCCTGGAAGGCATACAGAATGCCATCGATGAGCTGCTCCTCCAGGCGCGAGTCGATGTCAGCTGCTCCCAGATTGCCCATGATCTTCTCGACCGTTTCCATCACCATTTTCCTGTACTGTTCGTTCTCGTCCTTCAGGTCATCCACCACACGATTGATGATCTCAGAAGCGCCCACCTTGTTGGCAATCTCCACGGTGGTGTCCACCAGCTGGCGGTAGTTGCGTCTGTCCAGCGCCATGCGATGGTTCCAAAAGAACTTGAAGAAGTGCGGCAGAATCTCCTCCTTGATGTACTGCGGTTCCACACCATCGGTGGCGCAACACTGCTTCACCACCTTCAGTACGATTTTCTTCATTTCCTCATCCGGCGACTGGAACTCACGGATTAGGATCAACATCACCTCACGGGTGTAGTAGTTGGCATACTCGGCATCCATCAGGGGAATCAAATAGCCAATGGCCTTGAGGAAGGCGGCCAGACCTTTGCCGCGATGGGTGCGAATACCCTTCCAAAGGGGCTTCAGCACGGAATCGAACGATTCAATGCCGTACGGAGTGGCTGCCTCCGCCAGGGCAGCAATGGCCAAGGCCGTAATTGTGCGCACCTTCTGCTGCTCATCCACCAAACCGTGCTCGATAATCTCCACCAGCGCCTTCAGATGGGGCAATATGGCGCAGCCCATTAGGATGGCTATCTGCTGCACAATCTTGATGCCCGTGTGACGTGCCTGCCACGATTTCTTCGACTTGCACACGGCTTTAAGGAAGGGCAACAGGGAGGGAATTCCCAGAGCTGAAGCCACAACGGCAAAGGCTCGCGCTGTGGTGTTTCTCACATACTCATCGATGTTGTCAATATCCGGTCTCATGGTGGAGATCATGGTGGCCAAACCGGCGGCCTTGGCCAGATTAGAAATGATTTCCCTGCCCTCTATGCGAGCATAATGATCTTCATCAATCAGTAGCGGTTCTATGACCACCAAAATCTTGTGCACATAGGGTCGCACCAAATCATCGAGTTTGTAGAGAACGCGATCGATCACCTTGACCAGCAAATGCCGCTCTTGATCCTCCAAAGTGGGCGACATGAGCAACGGTAGGATTTGGTTGAACAAAGGACCTGCTCCGAATTCCCTGGCCTTGTCTGTAATCTGCCTCAATGCTGATTTTCTCATGGGCGGCGAACCGTTCTTGATGGTCAGCAGCAGCTTCATGATCTTGCGCTCCTTGAGCTCCTCGGGCGACAAAGCATCTTCGTTGACGTCCACCAGAAGTTTATCGAAATATTGCGCATCCTCTGGCTTCATAAACGGCAGATTCTGCCCCTTTGGTTGATTATCCATAAATTTAGCATTTTTATCCTCCACTTGAATGAAGAATCCGGCTGGTGTGCCAGCAATTGGCGTGGGTGTGGCCATCAGCTTCCTGCCGGGAGTGCGAAGTGGCACATAGCCCGCCGGTGGGGGTAGAATCTTGTAGCCAGGCGGAAAGATCTGGTCCAGCTCGTCGTCGGTGTAGGGCCTGTTCCTCTCGTCGATCTCCTTTTCCCAGCGATAGGCCTGCAGCTGCTCGGGCGTCATGGCCGCCAGGGCTCCTGCCGATGGGGTGGCCATGGCCATTGCCTTGACTCCAATGGGTGTACTGCCTCCAGGCGTCAGCATTGGCGTAGCATGTCCCGGAGTTGCATGTGGCGTCATGCTGGGCGTCATATTCGGGGTCATGGCATTCGCGTTTGTGGGCGTTATAGCCGGCGTAGCATTCGATGGGGTCTCATCCCAGCGAGAGCGTCGCTTGGAGGCTCCCGGCGTAGACTCAATGGAGATGCTCTCCCCACCAGCTCCGGATCCTGTGCGATCTGGCTTCGGGGTCTCGGCCCATCCGCTGTGTCCGGGAGTCTCGCGCTCCGTCTTTGGCGTCTCATCCCAGCGATTCCTCCGCGCGGACTTCTCGTGTCCGGGCGTCTCATGACCCGGCGTCATGGCGTGAGCCGGTGTGGCGTCCCAGATGCGGGTGCCCAGGCCTGGAGTCGCTCCCGGCGTCTCGCTGCCCTTGTGTCCCGGAGTCTCATCCCAACGATGGTCCCCGGGAGTTTTCTGCGGAAGAACATTTATGATTAGTTATGCATTAAGAGTATAAAATGTGAATTTTCCAAAATTGTGAAATTGGTTAAGTTGCATAGTTATACCATTAATACTATATCTACTCACATCTTCCCAAGTAGGCGTGGCGGCGCTGCTGGGCGTGGCCACCTTGGCCGGAATAAAGCTGTCGCTGACCGTCTGATCCCATCTGCCCCGCTTCCTGCCGCCGTCCTTGGGAGCAGCCGACTCCCCATTGGCAGACGACGACGATGCGGAGGAGGAGGCGGACTTAACCAGAGTGCCCTCTTTGGTTTTCTCCAGGATGCGGCGCCGCAGCTCAGTTTCCTCGCCCTTAAGCATCTGCTCCCGCATAATATCCGTGTAGGTGCGAGAGCCCACATCCGGCGTCTTGCCGCCCTCGGCAAAGGGATCCGCTCGATCCGGTGAGATGATGATGCGACGACGCTTCTGCCGGTACTCATCCTCACGATCCGCAATCGTGGGACGCCGGCGATCCGCCATGGGATCCACATCCTCCTTTCCGTGGGTCACGTCCTTCAGCACGGAAGTGGGCGCCGTGTAGGTGGTGTGTTTCTGGGGCACCGGGAAGCCGTCGTCCTCCTCGTCCTCGTCTGCCTCCTCGGCATCGTTGGCCGCAATGGAGGTGTTGTAGCCCTCGTAGCGCCCCTGCTTCCCCTTGGCCTTCGCCTCATCGTCGTACAGGTCGCTGTCGAAGAAGCCACCGCTGCCCAGCAATCCCACGCCAGCTGCCGCAGCAGTGGCCTTGGCCAGCTCCGTCTTCTTCTCCTGGATCACGCTGATCTGTGCCTCGATGTCTGTGGGAAAAGTTTTTATTGAAGTAAATTGATTTTCATATAAGACCACCAGCCAGGAAAACCGGTGGTTTCAAAATGGCATGTGCAGGTGTTTCCGGTGGGTAAACTTGGTGCTCCTATGTACCAGGAGACGGTGGTTAGCCATGGCACTAAATTATTTGGCTTACCTTCATGTGTTCGCGGAATATTTTCCATTTTTAAAGAATTTTATCAAGACGCGTACATGAAAAATCTTTGGATCTTAGAGATGGACTTTTTGCGATAGATCGACAGTGACAATATTGCTAGCTATTATCGAAATGGCTAAATGAATGTGACCAATAAAAAAAGAGATTTAATACCTATCAAAAAAAGCTTATGTATATAACAGATAGAGATACTAACCCAGTTCTGATTCCAAGATATGTTAACATATATTTATGGGAAAATAAAAATAAGCAATGCTAAGTAAAGATATTATATAAACCTTTGTAGTTAATCGTTTTATTTAACTTAAATGCTTTTTATACAAAAAATATGGGACAAAAGATTCGGATTCAAATTTGAGTATTAGCATCGAAAATTAATCGATAGTTTTGCGCCAGGCCAGCCGTGCGATTTCCAGTGATTGTCTCACCACTAACAGAGAACTCGCGGCACGTGTTTATTTTTGTTTTGTCCACTTATTGAGCTGCTGCGAATGATGTTGGCCAAAAAACAGAAAATGCAGGTGGAAGCGGACTCTGAGCAGCAGGCCACGCCCCACACGATACAGGCGCGCCTCATTTCGGACACGGGCGAGGAGGCGGGGCCGCCCATCGACCTGCCGGCAGGGATTACCACCCAGCAACTGGGCTTGATTTGCAATGCACTGCTGAAAAACGAGGAGGCCACACCGTATCTGTTCTTCGTGGGCGAGGACGAGATCAAGAAGAGCTTGGAGGACACACTGGACTTGGCTTCCGTGGACACGGAGAACGTGATCGACATTGTGTACCAGCCGCAGGCGGTTTTCAAAGTGCGTCCGGTCACGAGATGCACGAGTTCCATGCCAGGACACGCGGAGGCAGTGGTTTCCCTCAATTTCAGCCCGGATGGAGCACATCTGGCCAGCGGAAGTGGCGACACCACAGTGCGACTGTGGGATCTGAACACGGAGACGCCCCACTTCACCTGCACGGGTCACAAGCAGTGGGTTTTATGCGTCGCCTGGGCTCCAGATGGCAAACGCCTGGCCAGCGGCTGCAAAGCTGGCTCCATAATCATCTGGGACCCGGAGACGGGCCAGCAGAAGGGTCGCCCCCTTAGTGGACACAAAAAGCACATCAACTGCCTCGCCTGGGAGCCGTATCACCGAGATCCCGAGTGCCGGAAACTTGCTTCCGCCAGCGGAGATGGGGACTGCCGGATCTGGGATGTGAAACTGGGCCAGTGCCTGATGAACATTGCAGGACACACGAATGCCGTCACTGCCGTACGCTGGGGAGGAGCAGGTCTTATTTACACATCATCCAAGGACCGCACTGTGAAGATGTGGCGCTCTGCTGATGGTATCCTATGTCGCACATTCTCTGGCCACGCCCACTGGGTTAACAACATTGCCCTCAGCACGGACTACGTTCTGCGTACGGGTCCATTCCATCCGGTCAAGGATCGCTCCAAGAGCCACCTCAGCCTGAGTAGTAAGAATTCATTAATTCTTAATTAAATATTATAAATCCATCTTAAAAATATTTTCATAGCTGAAGAGCTGCAGGAGTCCGCCTTGAAGCGCTACCAAGCGGTCTGCCCGGATGAGGTGGAGTCCCTGGTTTCCTGCTCCGATGACAACACACTCTACCTGTGGCGCAACAACCAGAACAAGTGTGTGGAGCGCATGACAGGCCACCAAATGTGGTCAACGATGTGAGATATTCACCGGATGTTAAGCTGATAGCCTCGGCTTCCTTTGACAAATCGGTGCGTCTGTGGCGGGCAGCAGATGGTCAGTACATGGCCACCTTCCGGGGTCATGTGCAGGCTGTATACACGTTGGCCTGGTCGGCGGACTCCCGCTTGATCGTTTCCGGCAGCAAGGACTCCACGCTGAAGGGTAAGTAATGTATCCAAACTGTGCCGACTCTTTTTAACCCATTACAAATCATTTTCATTTAGTTTGGAGTGTACAAACCAAGAAGCTGGCGCAGGAGTTGCCTGGACATGCGGATGAGGTGTTTGGAGTCGACTGGGCGCCCGATGGTTCTCGCGTTGCCTCTGGAGGCAAGGACAAAGTCATAAAGCTGTAAGTCATATAAACTAGACATATTTTTTTAACAATATTAATCGGTTTAATTGCATCTCTCAGATGGGCCTACTAGATACATTTTCATCTTGTACACTTAAGAAAATACTAAGGAACTTAGGAATAAAGCAATGGTCCTGAGTAAACGCCTTCGTGTTCTCTTCGTCTAAATGCTTTGCTGTTGTAAGATCTTCACAGTTTGCTTGTAGCGAGTCTCAAAGGTTTCCGCACTGGAAAAGTAGGCGTTCGGAACCGCTGACTCGGATTGCAGGGCCTTCTCGGCGGCCACAAAACCAGCGGCCACGCACTCATCGAGGATGCGCCCGCGCAGCAGGGCAGTGATGAATCCCGCACAGAAACTATCGCCCGCCCCCGACACATTGACAATGTTGTGCACCATGGGAGCGGCATAGAAGCGAGTGCAGTGCGGCGGTGTGGCTTTGCTCACGTCCAGGAGCAGCCTGGCATCGTTGTCGGCATCCTGGCGATAGCTTAGCAGCACCCCGTGGTCCCCCAACGTGGCTATGATGCAGTTAAAGTGGCAGTCGATTTTCTTAATCATGGCTTTCGCCTGCTGCAGCAGTTCCGCTTGAGGCAGCTTGGTGTCTGTGTCTGGATTCCAATTGACCTGCTGCCCGGTGATGGCCTCGGTGATGGTCTTCAACTCCTGGAGATTCGGTTTTATCAGGCGTATGTTCTTGGTCAACTCGGGCAGCAGTTTGAATGGCTTGCCGGCGATGAACATATCCGTGGGCTCGAAGAAGACGGGAATCTTGTTCATCTGCGCCTGCTGCAGTATGCTGGCCATGGCCTGCTCCGAGATGTTGCTGTCCATGATGATGAGCGGTGCTTCCCGGAAGAGTTGATGGTGCGCCTGAAGCGTTTCCGGCGTAATGCTCTGGTGGATTTCCATGCTGCCCAGGATAAGCTTGCAATCGCCAAATTTATCGAAGATCACCGAGCACAATGAGGTGTTATGGCTATCGGCTAGGATGAGACCACGCTGCAGTGCCTTTGGCATCATCTGGAGCAGTGTTTGGCCCATCTGATCGTTGCCCACGGCGGATATGAGGTTCACATCCCCGTACAGTTTGTAAATGCCCTCCGCAATGTTGCGACCCACTCCGCCAGCTGCCTGTGTGGCCACCGCCGAGTAGGTGGCTCCATCCAGCTTCATGTCGCGATTGTGGTCATCCACTCTGAAGGAGAGATCCAAAATGGAGGCTCCCACAACCAGTGGTTTGCGTTCGAAGCTTTTCTGAGCTGGATTCTCCTGATTTGTGGACACCTCGCAAAGCGAGGCAGCAATTTGAGCAGCCACTTTGGCATTGTTCTTGATCAAAGCTATGTTGGACTTTAGGCTCTTTCCCTCGGTGATTTTGGCTATGGCGGCCAGCAGGAAAGGAGTCACATCCTTGCCAGAAATGCCCTGTTCCTTGGCCTGCGAAGATGCCTCTTTGATGGCCTCCTCAATTTTCGATTTTTCGGCAGCAAACTCCTCGGGAATAGGCACTCCAATCAGCAGTCCCGACTCCATTTTCAGTTCTCCCCAGGATCGCAACAGCTCCGCCGCCTCCTTGGCACTACTTAGGTTATAGGGCACCTTGCAACCGCTATCACGTGTGTAGAAATCGGGAAACACGCCTCCGGGACTCTCGAAACTGGCCACACAAACGCCCTGCGTCTCCAGGTACTCCAGCGTGCGGGGAATGTCCAGGATGGATTTGACGCCGCTGCAGACGACGGCCACCGGAGTGCGACCCAGTTCGGTGAGATCGGCGGAAACGTCCAGCGACTCCTGTCCCTCGCGATGTACCCCGCCAATTCCGCCGGTGGCAAACACTCGGATTCCAACTCGGTGGGCAATGAGCATGGTGGCGGCCACAGTGGTGCCCCCACTCTGTCGGCGGGACACCACAAACGGCAGATCTCTGCGGGAGCACTTGATCACCTGCTCCCGGGGCTTCTTGGCCAGCGTGGTGAGCTCCTCGCGCGTCAGGCCCACCTTGATCCGGCCGTCCAGTATTCCAATGGTGGCGGGTATGGCTCCATTAAGACGCACTTGCTCCTCCACCGCCAGCGCAGTGAGGACATTCTCCGGCATCGGCATTCCGTGCGTTATGATCGTGGATTCCAGGGCCACCACTGGCTTTTGGTGCTGCAGCGCCTGCCGAATCTCCGGATGGAGCACAATGTGCAGGCTCCGGCGCACCGCCAGGCGGTTGGCGGAAAACGGAAACAGGAAACATCTCCGGAGCAACATCGAAATCAAAATCAAAACAAATCAAATCAAACGCACGCCTGCTGATCTGCAGGTGCTGGGAAAAGTGTGACCGTTTTAGGGGGATAGATTTTATTCCAATAATTGGGATATTCCATGAATGCTTGAATTGCTGAATTTCCAACAGCGATTTAACGGTTTTTCAAACTGTAAGTTTCCACACGATTTCTCGGGGTAACGGGTTTTCGTCTTATCAGACTATTCTATTCTATCCAATTAGTGAATTTCTGGAACGGTTGAATTTCTGAACGTTTTTGAATGGCATTTAACCAATTCGGCTGAAAGAGATTTCATTACACTTTCTCTAAAACATTTCTACAGTAAGAACCTTAGGAGCTGATGGTGATATGAAGATACCTCATATATATGTATGTATGTATACTTAGTAACTTTTTTCTCTTACACAAAATACATAACAAATCATTCCGCCAAGGAAGGTGGTATCAAACATCCCACATAGCAAGTGATTCTGAGAAACTATGGTACCATTTAAAAATATTTGTATATTGCTGGACAAAATGAAACAAAAATCATTTCGCAATTACTTTCAAACATCCATTTAAAAAGCAAAAATCTGTTTCAACAATTGTAAATTTCTAATAATATTATATATACAAAAAATAATATATATTATATATATATTTGTTAGACAATAGACACTACAAACAATAACAACATCCAAGAGAATTCTTAACAAACATCCCTCACTTAATTGAATCTGAGAGCGAAACATTTTCATATATATTAATTCGAAAATCGAATCATATATATTATATGATTTAAGAGATATATATATCTTATTCAATCAAATTGAAAAAGCAAAAGAGAATATTCTATTATTTAAAAACATTTGTATATTGTTATAATTCTTATCAAAAAGCCCACATTGCAAGTGAGAAAAAAAGGCGAGAAAAGTGCGCGGTCTATTTTCGGAACTCCCATCTTATTCCTACGCCCCGTCATGAGTACCATTCCGAATCCCATCCATCCAGATCCACATGCACATCCATCCCATATCCCATCCCATATCCCATCCCATATCCCATCCCATATCCCATCCCATCCGAACCGAGAGGCGTCTGCGGTTCAACAGCCGCTTGGGCAGCCTCATGCCGAGAATCCGCACAAACTGAACTGAACTGAGGCAATGGCAAACCGAAAGCATCGGTGTAGGAAATGTGGAGCTATTTTTAAGCACTGGGGCGACATTTTTCTTGTTTTCTCCCCGATTTCGTTTGCGAAAACACATAAAAATGTGCAAAAAAACAATGAGCAGGCCGTAGATATTAATAAAAGCAGCGCTGCTCGGCTGCGTTGGATTCGTATGGTTCCACTGGCGAATGGTGGGCCTGTCCACTGCATTCGTGAATTCGCCCGTGGAGTTGCACATCGTGTCGCTAGAAGCTGGTCATTGAGTAAGGTGAGTTACTCTTTCAATTTTATGTAATATATACCAGAGATTAATGCCCATTTTTTCTGCTGACCAACAAAACAAGACAAAAGTATGAATGTGGAGAAGCTGAAGCGCTTGCAGGCGCAGGTGAGGATCGGGGGAAAGGGCACTCCGCGCCGCAAGAAGAAGGTCATGCACCAGACGGCGGCCACCGACGACAAGAAGTTGCAGAGCTCGCTCAAGAAGCTATCGGTGAGCACGATTCCGGGCATCGAGGAGGTCAACATCATCAAGGACGACCTGACCGTGATTCACTTCAACAATCCCAAGGCGCAGGCCTCGCTTTCGGCCAATACCTTCGCGGTCACGGGTCACGGGGAAACCCGGAAAGTGGTCGAAATGCTGCCGGATATCCTACCCCAGTTGGGTCAGGAAACGGTCGTCCAACTGCGTATGTTTGCCAACGCCATGAACAATCAGAAGGGAGGTCCCTCCAACGGAGAGGAACCCATTGCCGTCGAGGAGGATGATGATGTGCCCCTGCTCGTCGGAGATTTCGATGAGGTGGCCAAGGTGGAGGCCACCAAACAGCCGGAGCAGGCACCAAAAGCTCCTGCGGAGAATAAACCCAAGGATAGGCAACAGAAGCAGCCCCAGAAATCCAACGAGAAACCCAAAGAGAAACAGGACAACAAGAAGGGTCAGGGCAAGGATAACAAGAAGAACGATCAGCAGGGCAACAGCAAAGACAAGCAGGATAAGAACAAAGATCAGGTCAAAGGTCAGCCAGCTCCTCAAGCCAACAAGGCTGAGGCACAAACTGCGGAGGCTCCCAAACAGGATCTACCAAAGCCGAAGCCAGAGCAGTCCAAACCCATTGAACAGAAGGTGGAGCAACCCAAACCCACTAAAAACCAGCAGAAAACTGAAACTAAACCTACTGAGCAGAAAGTAGAGCCACCCAAGGCGACAGAGAAACCCTCTGAAAAAGCCAAGCAGACTGATCAACCCAAGGCCAATGAACCAAAGGTGGATACCCAACCCAAAGTCACCGAACAGAAGATGGAGCAACCAAAACAGGTGGAGCAAAGGATTGAAGTTAAGCCTGCAGAGCAAAAACAGGAAACACCCAAGGCTACTCCACCGGAGACTCCTCCGAAGGCGCCAACTCCTGTTCAGAAGGCTCCATCTCCTGCTGTTCAGACTCCCACAAAGGCTCCATCTCCGGCTGTCCAGACTCTTGCCGAGATTGTGGCTTCGGAGCCGCCCAAGCAGGCAACACCACCCGAGAAACCGGCTCCTAAAATTGAAGAGCAGCCTGCTCCAGCTAAAACTGAACCGCCAGTAACCACTGCTCAGCCACCCAAGACTGTTTCTCCTCCCAAGAACACTCAGGATAAGCCCAAAGAGGCAATTTCAGCGCAGAATGCAACAGAGAAACCAAAACAAAAGACTCCGCCACCTGCCAAACAGGCTACTTTGGCAGCAGAAGAACCAAAGAATGCTCCCGAGGCTCTAAAAGCTATAGAAACCCCGAAGATTGCTGACATAGCTGCCAAGACTCCAGCTGCAGAAGTGGCCAAATCTACAGCTTCCGAAGAAACTAAACCTCAAGCACCAGAAGTGGCAAAACCTACAACTCCAGAAGTAGCCAAGCCACTAGCTTCCCAAGAAGCCAAGCCACCAGCTGAAGAAGCAGCAAAACCTGAAGCTCCAGAAATAAAGGATTCTGAGGCACCAGCAAAACCCAAAGATCCAGCTGCAGCTGCTCCTGGAAAGCCAGCGGAGGCGGGAAAGCCTGCTTCACCCAAGAAGGAGAGATCTCCGCCTAGCAAGCCAGTGACGCCCCCAGCTCCAGTGGCCTCCACAACCCCTGTGGCTGCACCCTCCCCAGTGGCTCCCTCCACTCCGCCAACGACTCCCACCTCCATGCCAGCCTCTGTGGCGGCTGTGACTCCGCCATCTCCTGCCGCCGTCACACCGCCATCGCCCGCTGCACTTACTCCGCCACAGAAGCAAAATGCCAAGAAGCAGGAGGCAGGTGGACAGAAGCCAAAGCAACAGCAGCCAGCCAACAAGCCGCAGCAGGCGCAGAAGCAACCACCAGGAGCAGGAGCAGGAGTCAAGCCCCAGCAGAAGCAGCCGAATCCAAATCCAAATGCCAAACCAGCTGTGGCTCCAAAGCCAGCCCAGCCTGCAGGGAAACCCGCTACTCCAAAAGCACCCAATCAGGGCAACCAACCCAATCAACAGCAACAACAACAGGGAAAAGCGGCAAACAAGGCTTCTCCGCCCAAGCAAACTGGAGCAACTGGAGGGCAGCAGAAGCCAGCGGCGAACTCCCCCAAGACCACGCCCTCTCCAAAGGCGGCTGGCTCCCCGAAAGCCACCTCGCCCAAGGCCGGGACTCCTCCCAATCCCGCATCCGCTCCTGCAGGCCCTAATTGATCCCGCCTCTAACATGCCCTTCAATTTGATCCCTTGCATTTCAAACCTACCGCGCATTTTCACACTCAGTTTTCGATTTCAAATAATATCTATTTACCCCAGGTACTAAACGTTTTGGATAAATTGTGCTTATTATATTTTTGAATAAATTTATAAATTTTCAAAATATGCTAGCAACTTCATTGATATGTGCGCCTTCCATTTGAAGCAAATGTGACTAATTTTTTATTAACTTGATTATTTAACTTGATCTTTATATCATCTTCATATAACCTCATGGGAACATTCCTCAGTGACTTAATAGTGTGGAGGATGTCTTCCTCATAAAATATGCCAAAATATTTGAATTTTCTTAACAAAATTTGAAAGTTGGTCCTAATTCTAAAATCCTTTCACATCAATTTTAAAAAACCAGTTTTTAATTTACATTTTTATTTCGGCACCTTTTGAATTTTGTAGAGAATTGTTTACGATTTGAGACAAGCGTGACTTATTTTCCTATTAACTTGGTTATCAACAAATTTAATTCTTTTATTTTAGTCGATTTAATCGACCATCATTAAGTAACAGCATTATCATATATCACTTCAGATGAAAATTAGTAAGAAATAAAAATAATTCCAGCATGTCTTCCTCGGAAAATATGCAAAAATCTTCAAATTTCTATAGATACAATTAATATCAACTTAATTATTTATGAACAGAATGTACTCTGGCGTTAGAGATGAATTTCTGTTTATCTGATTGTCTAATTCCACAAGAAATTGAAAAAACAAAAACAATTCTTGGCTTGTTTACAACGTATTTTGAATTTCCCGCTTACTTTGATATATGATTTATCGATATCGTACCCAACTAGGCCAGCCCTAGTTCGATAACATCTAAGGGCTTTACATATCTTATAAAATAATTGGATTTAAGTGCTTTTCGGGGGCTAATTGGCCTTGGCGTGACTGCCGGAGGGCTTCTCCTCCTCCTCCAGGGCCTGCTTCTTTTCCGGATTCAGCTTCCAGACGGCATAGTTCAGAGCAGTGGCGAATCCCAGCCAGGCGAGATAGGGTACAAAGAGCAGTCCGGCGACTTTGTTCACCCGGTAAAACAGAACTCCACACAAACCGGCGGTGGCCGTCAGTGCGACTATGTCAATAAGCCCCTGATGGAGGAAATGGATTAGATGTGATTAGATATGACAATGCTAATGCTAGTGATCCGTGGTGATATCACCAGTATCCAAAGCAGTACTCACGCCCTTGATGTTGTGCTGCCCGAAGAAGATGGGCGACCACGCCCAGTTAAGGGCTAGTTGGGTACCATAGGCGATTAGAGGCAGCCTGGCCGCCTCTCCTCCAAATCCTCCGCCATCGCGCCACACCAAATACGATCCGTAGCCCATGCCGGCGTACAGGGAGGTCCACACCGGAGCAAACACCCAGTTGGGGGGCTTGAAGGACGGGAACTTGAGGTGGGCATACCAGTTCTGGATGTGCTGCCTGGTCAGCCACCCATTGTAGATCCCGCCCAGATTGGGCAGGACTACGGCTCCGGCGATGCGGAGCATGTTTTCAGCACACGGACGATCAGCCATTTTCGAAATTCACACTGCAAATGAGTCGCAATATCGGCGTACGTTCTGTTTTCTCTGTTTTGTTTGCCGGCGACGATGGTGATTTCATTCGAATGCGCTAGTGTTGCGTGTGCACGGGGCGAATGCGCGACGGCTGATTGTGTGGGTAAGCTCTAGAGATGACCATTCGGCTCTATTCAAGCTAAATTTTTGTAGAAGGACAAAATATACAAATTAAAAAATATACGGAAACCAAATATTTAAATGTTAATCATGCAAACATATCTTAAACTTATAGAATTGGTTTAAAAGAATTTAGAAAGTAATTTTGCATAAACATTTCTACAAAAGCACGCCTCAATACATTAAATTTAGCTTGGAATTCTTTTTCTATTATGTATTTATATAAGAAAATTTTTCATGGTAAAAAACTAAATTAATATACATTTATTGACAAATATTTATTGATGATGAAGCTATTTTAAATATAGTTTCTAGCTTGCTTGTAAATTTCAGTTTGTTTATTTATTTCAGTTACTTATCAATAAATTTTTGAATGATTAATCAATCGAAAATTTGGCGTAATTTAATGTTGACATTTATTCCAATTTTATTGAATTCCTTGTGTTTATCTAGGTTATCATAGTTAACTTATTAAACTGCCAGGGCTGGACAAAAAACGTTAGGTAATGAAAATTTGGAATTTCAAAAACAATGCCTACTTTTGTTTATTGCTTATCAGTTGTAGTTCGCATTTCTTGGGAAATACCCTAGTTTTTTTTTTAAGAAACTGCAGGTCATTTTGTTTGCTTTCTCGATTACAATTGAAAAGTGCAGGTGAGTGCGATTAAAGTGGTATACATTATCTGATAAGTGTTGAACTCATAGAGCAAAGAAAACACTAATATAACAAATATATGGTGAAATAAAACTCAATATTTACTTACACTTCTTTGTTTTGGCTTAATCACCCTCAATGTCGGCTTTGAACCATTTGTTTGGCGCAACCCTGACAACCGTTGCTAAAGAAACCCATTTTCACAGTGTTTTGGTTTCTGCTGTTAACTTTTAAGGGCATTTAAGAGAAAACCATTGAGATGACACTGTATTTCGACACAAAAATAGAATTCCTGGATTCGGATGCGGTCAGCACCATCAGCAGTTGGCATCCCAGCGAACCGCTCTTTGCAGTGGCTTCTTTTAGCCCCGAAAGAGGCGGTTCTGTGACCATTTTTGCAGATACTGTGAGTATTTAATAACATAATCCTTCCGTTATGGAGTCTTCGTTATTGGAGACTATACACAAGAATGTTGCAATGCAATACACAGCTCGAAAACCCTTTTTTTTTAGCTCTTTAACGCTACTAATTTACTAATTACTAATTTGAAACTGTTAGCTTTTAATCACGTCCCAATTTAAGAAAAATGGTGGTCAAATAACTTTTAAGGCTTAAGAACAACAAATCCTTACGTAGCCTGGAGCTGAAATTCAGCTTAAATATTAATGTTCTTTGGCCGAATCATTATCGACCAATCAAATTTTATAAAATATAAATTAGACAAAATAGTGTTTTAAAAATAATAAAATAAACATTAAATAACAAGTTATACTTACACTGCTATCAAGTCAAATAAATAAATAACAATAAGAAAAAAAAGGGAGAAACTATAACTTGTTTAGCTTGGATCAAGTTCCTCTGAGTAATAGAAATAAAATTATTTTTAATTTTTTTTAGATTTAATCAAAGTACCTATTTTTTTGTTTGGATCAAGTTTTCCATAAATCTAAAACCAATGTACAAAATTGATGTAATAAGTTTTGATCAAGTTACCCAAGAATTTTAAATCAATGTACAAATTAAACTAAATTTTGCACATAAGTTCATTTGCGTAGGTCTTTTGATCGGGGTAAGTACTAATCTCTTCAAATAGTGCTATTAAAAAAAAAACTTATAGAAATGTACAGAAATAATCTGGAAAAACATTTTGCAGGGTGAGCCGCAGCGGGATGTCACCTATCCGGTGCACGCCACCTCCCAAGCGACGGCGATGTGCTGGCATCCGGAGAAGGCGCTGCTGGCCAGTGGCTGGGAGCACGGGGACATCCACGTGTGGTTCGCCGGCCACAGGGAGTTCGCCAGTGTGAGTGCACCGCACAAGGCGGCCATTGTGCTGCTGCAGTTCAGCGAACAGGGCGGACGGATGGTGACGGCGGATGCCATGGGCTTGGTCACCGGATGGCGCTGCGATGGTCAGTACCAGTTCCTGACCATGTTCTCCCACGACCTGCGGGAGGTGCTGCTGCTCATCTGCTTCCGCCGCACGGTGGAGAGTGAGGTGCGCGAGGAGATGGCCAATCTGGCCAAGGCAGCGGTGGCCGGAGACGAGAACGCCCTGGACACCCTGACCAACTGGAGGCCCAGAACTGCTGCCCGGAGCATCACCCATTCGGGGGTGAGGGACAACCACTGCTTCTACGCCTGCACCCAGGGAGGAGTGGTGTTCTACATCAACCAGGGAGGCGCCTGCGTGGAGGTCATGAAGTGCGGATCCCTGCCGCCCATTGTCCAGATGTTGTGGCACCCCAAAAAGTAAGAAACATTGCCTATATTATACATTTAAATATAAAGTTGTGGTAAAAATAACAGTCCATTTTCTTGTAAAACAAAAACGGTATCTAAAGTTTACTTAAAACTTAATTTATATGTTGTTATTTTTATCACTTATTTAAGCCCTTTATATTGTCCTTCTACTATTATCTTACCCGCATATGAAAATTGTTATATTGTATACCAAAAAGGCATTTTCATATTCGTTTATAATTTGTTCCTATTAACGTACTAACGTACTATTAATTAGCCTGCTGCTGTGACTTTAAACCTTTGCTTTTTTCAATTTTAGGGACGCCGTAATCTGCCTAATGGAGGACTTGACTGTCACTCTGTTTTTGGTAGAATCCACGGGCATTCTCACGGAACTGGATCGCGTCAAGATGAGCGGACGTGGAGGAGGTCGACAGGGAGGCATCGCCTGGTCTGGAAACTCGTTGGCCATCATCACCGGTTAGTAATAAACATGTGCTCTGGCACCTACTCTTCCAAACTAAAGTTCCACCCCATTAGGTGATCTTTTCGTGCGCATTTGGGACATCGAGAGGAGTGACAATTACCTGCTGAAAATGGATCTGCCCAGTGGAAACCAGATAGGTTCAACCTTGACCAGTTTGAGCAATGGCACCATGTCGTCGTCGAACCAATTCTTCAGCCATGACAGCACCGAGGGCAGCAGTGTGCCCCGCAAGGCACCGAAGTTTGGTCAGATGAGTGGCGAAGTGTTCACCTGTCTGGCCTACAGCTTAACAAGTCAAACGCTGTGTGCGGGAACCTCTCAGGGCAATCTGTACACCTGGAAGCGGAGTGGCAGCCGGCTGGTCAGTGCTCCCGAAGATGCCTGGCAGCTGACGAACATATCGGCGGTGAGAGGAGCCATCCGGAGCTGTGAGTGGGGCTTCAACGAGCTGGCCAAACCCTGCATGCTGGTCAACTGTCTGTCCAATGTGTTCATGCTAAAAGAGCAGCCCCTGCTGGCGTTCTATACCCGCGAACTGTGGGCTGTGCAGCGGTCAGCCAAAACGGTGCAGTTGACGCACTGCAGCGGTCGCGAGACCACTGTACAGTCGGAATTCGCCGTGACTGCCTTGGCCTTGAACGAACTGAGCCTGGTGATGAGTAATGGCCGGAGCATCTCGTCCTACAGTCTGCAGAAAGTGGAGAAGAGCCTGGATGAGTTTGAGGAGATTCTGGAGGCAGTGGAGGGCAGTGCTCCTGCATCTACAGCTACTACTACTCCCCTGAGTGTGAAGCTGCTCCAGACCTTTCCCGCCGAATGTTTGGCCCTGAGTCTATACAACCAGAACATATTCTGCTTGGCGAGCAGTGACATCATGGTCTACTCCGTGGGCGGAGTGGTGCTCCATCGCATCCAAGCCAGCGACATTGAGGGGAAGATCATTGGCATGGATTTGAGTGGCTGCTATCTCTCCGTTTTCACCATGAATGGCTATGTCAAGGCCTATGATGTCTCCAGGCACGATCCCAAACTGCTTTTCCCCAGCAAATCCGGACATGACATTTTCGATGACTTCGGAGAATTCATCCTGGTGAAGTGCAATAGTCTGGGCAACCATTTGGCATTGGTCATAGCCAGTAGCAATTTCACACCCATATCGACTCTATTCTGCTGGGACTTTGAGCGCAATAATCTACTTGAATATGATTTGGTGGAGCAGGAAAGTAGCTCTTCATCCAGTCTGCCTGTTCGGATTTTCTGGGATGCAGAGGAACCTCGTCTCTTGGCCATGGAGGTTAAGTCCATGACCACAATGCAGAAGACTCTGCCGCAAAAGAACTCTCCCAGTCACTTTGTTGTTTCAAAGATATTACTTTTATTTTATTCGGAGAAAGGATGCCTCAATGTCCTTGAGACTCAAGCCATGAGTCCAGGCTCCCAGTTATTGAGTCTTTGTGTGCCCAATGTGCTGCGCCTCAAGATCAATGCTGTGGAGGAGCAGCCTCTGCAGGATTTCGTGGACCTCCAGCAATGCGATCCAGTCATACGCAAGCGAGTCCTGAACTTCAGTCTCTATGTGGCAGAGGGAAACATGGATCTGGCGTATCGCAGCATTCGCTCCATTCAATCCAAAGTGATCTGGACAAATCTGGCCAAGATGTGCGTGCACACCAACCGATTGGATGTGGCCAAAGTCTGCATGGGCCACTTGGAGCAAGCCCGCTCCGTCCGTGCCCTACGGCTGGCCATTGAAGACGATGATCTGGAGAACGAGGCCAAAGTAGCGGTGCTGGCCATTGAACTGGGCATGATTGAGGAAGCCAAGGACCTCTACCGCCGATGCAAGCGTTTCGATTTGCTCAACAAGCTGCTCCAATCGACCGGGCACCTGGATGAGGCACTGCATCTGGCCGAGACCGAGGATCGCATTCATCTGAAGCACACGTACTACCAGAAGGCGCAGGAGTTGCGTGAGAGGGGCGATCTCAAGGGCGCCCTGGAATACTTTGAGAAGACACAGAATCCGGCGCAGAATATTACACAGCTGCTGCTGGAGAATCCGGCGGCCATGAAGCGCTACATTCAGACCACCAGCGATCCCAAGCTGCTCAAGTGGTGGGGCCAGTACATCGAGAGCTCCGGCGACATGGATGCTGCTCTGGCTGTCTACCACAAGGCGGAGGATTGGTTCTCTCAGGTATTTAGGTATCAAGTTTTAGCAGGGTTTAAAAATGCCCTCAATGCTTTACAATTTTTGATTTCTCTGCTATAATTGTACACATTTTTTTTGGAGGCCAAAAGCAAAACAACAACCATTTCCAAAGCAAAAGCAATGTTTCTAATTTTGCTGTTAATATTGCTGCGAAAGCCATTTTAAATCTGTTTTTCCTATGCTTTTGGATGTTCAATATTCTATTAATATTGCTGCGAAAGCAATTTTATGGCAATATAAAGCAAATCAAAGCAATCTTTCAAGCTTAATATTAATGGAAAAGGTATCTTTCTTTTTCGGCCAGCTATTCTGAACAAGAAAGCAATGTTTTGCCTTGCTTTGGGAAATCCGAAATGCTGACCATCAACGCAAAAGCAAAGTCAAATGCAATGAAATGCTTTCACAACACAGATTTTGTGCTTTTGCTTTGCCTTCATTATAAAGTTTTTCGCTTGATTTGCTGTCTTCGCAGCAAAGCAAAGGGAATACATTATTTTCAATATACCTTTTTGTGCTTTTGCTGTGCTTTTATGAGAACTAACAACTTGCTCTTTTTCAGGTGAAGATTCTTTGCTACTTGGGTAAGATCTCCAAGGCGGATGCGATTGCCAGGCAGTCTGGAGACAAAGCGGCCTGCTATCACTTGGCCAGACACTACGAGAACGTGGGCAAGTTCCAGGAGGCCATTATGTTCTTCACGCGTGCCCAGACCTTCAGCAATGCCATACGCATCTGCAAGGAGAACGACTTTCAGGAGGAACTCTGGACAGTGGCCAGTTCGTCAAGGCAGCGGGACAAGGCCATAGCGGCGGCCTATTTCGAAGAGTGCGGGAACTTTAAGCATGCCGTGGAGCTCTATCATCGGGCTGGAATGCTGCACAAAGCATTGGAGATGGCCTTTGAATCGCAACAGCCGGAAATTCTGGAGATCATAGCTTCTGATCTGGTGCCGGAGTCGGATGCCGAGTTGATCGACCGGTGTGCGGACTTCTTCTGCAGCATCGAGCAGTTCCAGAAGGCAGTACAGCTGCTGGCCAAGACGAGGCACCTGGAAAGGGCTTTGAGCATCTGCTTGGAGAAGGGCGTGCCCGTGACCGAAGAGCTGGCCGAGATGCTCACCCCGGAGAAGGGGGAGTTTGAGGAGGCCACGCGAGTCCACATCCTGGTCCAGTTGGGCGAGTTGCTCCAGCAGCAGGGTGACTACCACAGTGCCACCAAGAAGTTCACCCAGGCCGGAGACAAAGTGCGGGCCATGAAGAGTCTTTTGAAGTCGGGCAACACCGACAAAATCATATTCTTTGCCAACATGTCCAGGCAGCGTGAGGTCTACATTATGGCCGCCAATTATCTGCAAGCATTGGACTGGCAATCGGATCCACAGGTCCTCAAGCACATTGTCACTTTCTATACAAAGGGCCAGGCCTTCGATTCCCTGGCCAACTTCTATGCCATCTGCGCCCAGATCGAGATCGAGGAGTTCCAGGACTACGGCAAGGCCCTAACCGCCATGCAGGAGGCCTCGAAGTGCCTGGAGAAGCTCAGCCACGCCCAGCACGCCTACAACAATCTGCAGCGTACGGTGGCGGATGTCAAGGCCATCTTGGAGATCCAGCAGGCGCTGCGAGAAGGCGACCACCAGCTGGTCATCGGATCCTGCCGCAGCATGCTTAGTAAGTCGACTTCCTTAAAGGGAAAAAAAGGCTTTTTAAACTTAAACTACTCTTAAACTACTCTTTAGTTAAAAAACTAAAAACAAAAACATTTTAAAACATTTTTTTAGCAAATCAACTTTTTTTCTAAAGATAATGTAGATATATTGGTTAGAAAATCCATTTTTATTGATAAAATACATTATATAATTAAATATATATATAATTTAAGAAATCGCTTTAATAGTTTTTAAGTTATTTTGGTAAAGAGGCCATTTCTAGAACGCGGTTAAAATTAAGTTGGCACACTTATTTTAAATACTCATATCTTTGTTCTAATCAGCTTCAAACTTCGACAATATAAACAAAAATTAAATTATAAAATTGCAATTTAACAATCTTGTCTTTTCACATCAAGTTAAACCGGAGTTGCCGCCCATACGCCACGCCCACATCCTGTCCATGCTGGTGCGAGCCCTGGTCTACGCCAAGCAGTATCCCGAGGCTGGAAGAGCCCTCAAGGAGCTGGCCGTGAAGGACAACTCGTGGAGCGCCGCGGGGCTCTTGGATCGCGGCATAGTTCAAAAGATCGCCCATGAATGCGACCTGGATTTCGAACTCATCTGGAACTCGGGACGTCAGGTGACCGCCTCCACAAGCGGCACTGCCACCGTCACTGGAATGAGCAGCACCTCGGCCATGACAACCAGTGATGATGACGAGGCCGATGACGAGGAGATCACAGAAGAACTGCATTAGGTGATTCAATTCAGGGGCAGCGCAGAACTAGTCATGGCCCTAAATAATCCGCAGGTCGGATAAATTGTAAATATGCTATGCAAACGCCATAAATGGGGAAAATATTAGACTATCCTTAAAGCTAAAAACCCCAGTTATGAGAATTTGAAAAGTGGTTGCTTGAGATATAATCAATTCTTACCACCAGAGGTATTTCTACAACCCCCCTATTTCCCAATTAGAATTACGGACTATTTTTTGATTACTCAATTAGAATGATTGCCCTAGATGGCGGCTTATTCAGATGCACATTTACATTCTCCCAGGAACATATGGAATACTTCCGCAAGGACATCTTCCTGGGGAACATCTTTTTGTGGAAGTACTCCATTTGTTCCTGCGAGAATGAAATGGGCACGTCGTTCAAGTAGCAGAACACTGCATTCTCATTGAGAAAATTCAGAGCAATGTCACAACAATAATGACTTAATGGCATAACTATGATTAGTTACACGCCTTGTGGAAAGTACCTTTTTCTAAATCAAGTAGTAAACAAACGTCACTACGTGCAAAGTTCATAAACAAAACCCAGTGGAGGCAATGAGCAATCTATAAGCGAGTATTTAGCCAGATTGCTCACATCAGCTCTAGAAGAAGCCCCCAACCACCACTCCCTTTGACCCACTGGGCAATTTATGAATGAACCGTATACGGCATACGATATACGCGGGCCTAGTAAAAGCTTTCGTTATAAAGACGTACAGTGGGCGCAAGTGATAGACGTCACACCAAAACAAATATAAACAGTGATATGGATTTGGATCGTCATATTTGCCACCGGCGCCAGCGGAACAGAGGAAGAGAGCGGGCCATCGGATCGGATCGGATCGGATGGGCATGAATCACTTGCTCAAAAGCGTCCTCAGCTATGAAATCAGAATCATTTCCAGGAAGTCAGCGAAACTCAAACAAGCCGAAAGAGCAATTGAACGCTGATGTGCTCCAAATGGGTTATCGTCGGGGAATAAGCGTTATCCACGCACGTCAATAAAGTTGATTATTTTTGTACCAAAGCAATTTAAAGACCTCATTTGTATAAGTATTACTAAATAAAAACGTCATATGTTTTGTATATTACTTTAACAAGCCGAAAGAGAAATTGAAAGCTGATGATCTCTAAATGGGTTACAACAACTCCATTATTTTTGTATCAAAATAATCTGAGGAGCCTATTTTTATATTAAATTTTTAATTAATACAATAAGATAAATTCTTGACTCAAGTTTGTTAATGGACAGTTTTATATATATGGATATATAAAAAATATCTGTTCTTACAAAAAGTTGATTTGGTATACACATTAGAGAAACGTTTTGTTTGCTACGTTTGTAAACTTGATATCTGTAAAAAGGCTTCTGAAACACTTAAAAGTCACTGGGTAAATATTTGTTTTTTTTTTTAGTATTTATATTTATAAACATTAAATACCATCGATCTCTTTTTCTCTGTGTGATTTCAGTGAGGCGACCTGTTGCCAAATATCTCAGAGATACTCCGATATACTCACAAGTAGGCATAGGCCACAGACAACTAACGACTCATGCCCGATTTCCCAGAAAAATTACGAGGCAAAAGCAAGAAAAACGAATCCAAAACGAGAGGGGAATCGATGAATGAATTTTCGTTGGCCGCCAAACGACCTTACACCCACCGCCACCACCTCCTCGGGCCTACAGAAAGCCTGGGGAACTCCATCGGCTACCCAGCGATCGGCGGTTTGTTTGCTCTATGGACGAGTGAGTCATTCGGACAACTACAACTACTACCAGTTTCACTACGTCATGCTTAAGGTTGTTATTTGCTTACGATAAGCGGAGCAATCGGGAGAGCGTAAAGCTCTGGTGCCGAGTGGCCAATTCGGTCGGCAAACTGGTCCGAGCATCAGACAGCCCCTCGTTTGCAGACCGTTGATCATGGGGCTGCCGAGAGAGCCGGAGAGAGTGCAATAGCTTACGGAACCACGACTTCGTCATGTCTTTATCACCATGCGCCGAGTGGCCAATTCGACCGGCAAACTGGTCTCCAGCACCATATACCCCCTCTCTTGCAGCTAATTGAACATGGGGCTGCCGAGAGACCGGGAGAGAGCGTAAAAGCTCTCGGCGCAGCCGTGACTTCGTCATGGCTCTATCACATAGCGCCGGTGCTCCTCATTTGTTCCTCACTCGCCAATCCAATAGGTTCGCACGCTCGAGCAAAGATCGTCGATCTAGAGTGATCTACGGCGCTACTTTTGACCCTTTCGGTGGTTCTCTGTAATCGGTCAATAACGGTTATTAAAAGTTTTTCCTATCGCTAACTTTCCGCAAAAGATTTCCGCGATTTGCGGCACGTGCAAAGCCTACAGCTGACTCCACTTTTTGAGCCGGCAGGTGAAATACCGTGGCCAGAGGTGAATCATCCAGTCAGCCGGATCCACATCCTAAGTCCGTTTCGTTTTTCCACGATCATCAACCGGTTGAAGGCGATTAATAAATCCAATTCCGAGAATATTGTGATTAACTTAAAGCAAAAGTAAATTGTATGAATTTTATAGTGCAAGCCAATCGCCAAAAATAACTAACTGGGTCTTCGAGTTTTCACCGGTTAATGATCTTAAAGTGTATTTACCAGAAAACAAGGACTAGCCCAACATCCTAGTAGGGTTTTATTTATAAAACAAAACGGCGATAAATAAATTAAATTCTTAGAATTGTGATTAACTTAAAGCAATAATAAATTGTATTTATTTTATAGTGCAAACCGTCGCCAAAAATAATAAATGGGTCTACGACTTCCTAAGCCTTAAAGACCTTAAAGTGTAATTACCAGAAAACGAGGACGCATTTATTTAAAAGCGATAAGTTTAAAACTTTATATAATAAATAAATTGAATAATTTTAAAATGCTGATTCAAGCAAATTATGACGAACCGAAGTGAAAAGAAAAAGCCAAAAAAGTCCTTTAGCTGATAGTGTTTGTGTAACCAGCAGAAATCATTTGGAATTATCCTAAAATTTAATGGCCATTCTGCAGAGTAGCCGACAAAGCCACAACCAAATCCCACTCCACATCCAGACGATTCATAGTGTTTGGTGCCAACAGAGGTCCATTGATGCCATGCACCAGGATGTCCGGCCAAAAAGCATCGGAACCGGAAACGAGGCCCAACTGGAAGCGAAGGAGAAGAAAATGGGGGCAGATCCTGGAGCTGAAAAGGAGAGCTCTCCCAGCAGGAGAAGAAGGAGAAGGCGCTGCAGCAGCACTTCCACCAGTGACTCCAGTGGTTCCTCCGATTCCTCAACAGGCTCCGATACGGATTCCTCCTCCAGCAGTAGCAGTAGTAGTAGTAGTAGAAGCAAAACCAACTTACCACCCGCCCTCAACTTGCAAGTGCCACTCCCACTGGCCACACCCACTGGTCACTCGCCCAACCCATCTCCACCATGTAGAAAGGACTCCGTCGATTCCAATCGCAGCATCTCGCCGGTGGAAGTGCCTGTGGATCCACACGCCTGGTCCTCCGAGGACATTGCCAGCTGGGTGAAGTGGACAACGCGTAAATTCAAACTGGATCCAGAGCCGTTTATCGACAGGTTCCCCAAGGACGCCCAGGAGCTGTGCGAGCTGACCCGCGCCGACTTCTGGGTCTGTGCAGGATCGAGGCGTGGCGGCATGCTCCTCTCCAAGCACTTTGCGCTAAGCCTATACCACGCCACCGGACGGGAGACTAGTCCCATGCTCAACGACGACGATCCTGGTGAGTAACTATGAAAAAGTGTGAACAATAGTGTTCCAAGAAAGATTTTGTAAATTTGGTCTAACCACAGCAAACCAAAGTTTTGCTTTGTGTTTTAAATGAAACGATTTTAACAACATGTTTAAAATTTTGTTGCATTTCAAAACTATCCCCAACCATAATCTACATTCTTGTTCCTTGAATTACTGTAAAGAAAAACAGGGACTCAAGCCAAATAAATATATGTATATATTATATTATATTTCTCTTTTATAATGATTGTTTTAAATGAAAAGCTTTAAAAGTCATGGTCATACCTTTTTTTGTTTTAAAAGCCTAAACTATTCTGAAAATGCTGAGTTTCTAAAACTTATGCATTAGAAATGGTATTTAATTAAACGTATTTCGAATCTCACAGCGATCTTTAATCGAACCTTTTATAAAAGGACTTGGATTCACTTAGTGTAGTAGACCCACATTTTTCCCACTGTCCAGCAGGAGTAGCAAAACAACAGCGTTAATCTCGGACCACATAAATCTGAAGCGTCCAGAGGTCAGAGATTGAGCTGCTTGGTAATTGGGTTCACGTGCTATTCCCAGTGGTGCGATTCTCAGACTGTCGAATCCTTTGTGGTCAGGCATCAATTGAATCCTTTCGAGCTCCGCCAGCAGCCAAATGGCAACTTATTAAGATGTTGACTCGCTGATAGAGGCGTTACTTATGTGTTTCATTGATTGTTTGTCCCACCCTCCGCTCTCCTTGATTCTTCCCCTATTTAATGTGTTGATAAAGAAGCAAAGTGGTTCAAGGGAATGAGGAAAACCCACCTTTTAATTACCTTTTCCTTGACTTTGCCAACTTTCAGACTCCATAAACGTAAATCGCTTGGGAAAATCTCTGCGTGACAGCAGCAAAGTATGCAACACTTTTCCAGTTATTAACTGCTGATGAGTGGGGTCGCCCAAAAGGGCGGGGGGGGCGTGGCTTAGCGGGCGGTCGCGTCAAGTGATGAACTTAATAATAAACGATGTAAATATGATAATTTCTCGCAGGATGTGGCATCTAATAATAAAATCAAAATAATCCCATGCCAGCGACAAAAGTCGCCGAGTCAAGTCTTAGTCGGGCAGAAAAGTTGCGTGTGGGTGGCTGTGGGTGGCAGTGGGCGGCAGTTGGCGGCAGTGGGTGGTTGGGGTGGTTTGGATGGCTTGTCAGTGACAACAGCTCTGCGGGTGGTCAGCTTTCGGGCACAGGAAAATATTCATTCGTCGCATCCTTCCTGTGGCAGGAAGAGCAGCTGAAAAGCAGAGGAAAGCCTCCTGATTTGGGTTTGGCATATGTTGGTAGGAGGGCCGTATATATATAGCTATATAGCTGGCTTGATCCCGAGAGCAAGCGACGTCGATTTAATTGATTTGTTTTTTATGCCAAAGAGGATTACGCGTCGTCGCCGTCACGCAGATTTCATTTGTTGTTGAGGGCTACAGTTGTTCCAATGTCTGAGTCACCGCCTCTTTACATCGCTCCCATAAGGACAGATATCCAGGGTATATAGGAATTATTATAGGATGCAACAGTATAAAACCCTATAAAGCTCTTTTTTTAAGTTAAATTTTAAATTTATTAAACAAAAAATAGACAAAAATCGGTATGTTTCAACTAGTGACTTCAAAGACCAGGGAACAATTTATTAAAATAATTAAACGTTTAATTAAATAGATAATTTAGAACAGTATTTTAAAAATTTGTTTAATGACATGATATTTTCACATTAGAATAAGCTTGAACGATTGTTTTGATCATTAAGGATGATGGTTCTTTGTTGACTATTCAAATAGTTTCAACTGTCTAACTATTTTCAAACATATTAATTAATATTTTAGACAAGAATGCAGAAGCATTTTCTTGGATATTGGAAAATACTTTCCCACGCTCAAAGTTGTTTGCAATATTATCAAAATAACTAAGTGATTCATACTGGGTATTTATTAGTCGAATAACTGAAAAACAGCCTTATAGTTGTTTATTGTGTGCATTTAGGTTGGTTGGGTGGGTTGGGTTGGTTGCTGGTTGAGTGGCTGCACGTGGCCTCTGACTTTTGTCACTTCTCCGGCAAATGCCGAAGCAGCATTTACCACCAGCTGCGCAGGTGAGCCAAAATCGTTGCCGCAGCTTCGCTTGCTCCTCGGATGCTTGGCGAAGATGCCAGTCTGCCAGGCATCCATTTCGTCCGGTGATAAGGACCGAAATCCGACCAGCGATTTTGGATGACATTTCAGTTGCCAAATGGCCCTCGTCCGAAACGGTTCACAAGCTCCCGGGGAAAACTATAAGCTATAAAACTAATTTTACTTCCGAGTCAAAAGTCAAACCATTTGAGCATTTAAAGAAAACTATTAAAACTAAAGTATTGTGTTAAAAACAACAGTTTTAAAGTCAACAGCCATTGAAGAATTGAAAAATTAGCAACTGCTTCTTATTTACTCAATTTTAAGCAATTTCTTATTTAAGGAAATATTTAAAAGATATGAAAGTAACATAAATTTTGAAATAGTTTGAAATGTATTAAAATTAAATACATTTTATGCCGAACACATAAGCATCAACGTAAAAAAAAAACAAATATGTGTACAATCTGAATATCGATGGAATCAAAAAACAATATTATCAAGCCATTTAAGAGATGCCAATTAATTCTATTAAATACAGAGAACAAATAAACAAATAAAAATACGCCGGTAAAAGAAAACCAAATCTTCAAGAATGGTATAAGTTTTAATTGATACTTAATTGAACTTTGATCACAAGCTACTACCATAAAAACAACAATATTTGTTAAGTTGCAAATTTGGCATCTAGTGTAATTTTCAAAAGATTTAAAAAAGACCCACCATGAGTGTCAGCGTAGACGTGGGCGTCATGTGGCGCCTGTCTGAGGATTTCAACCGGCGGTTCGGCCTCCGGATGCAGACGGCACCGCCGGTCGGCCAGCATCCCCATCCGCACCACCCGGCCGTGCACCACCACTACCACCACCACCACCAGCATCACCAGCATCCGCACACCTCGATGATCTTCAATGGTAAGAGCGGCGTACATATGGCCGAAAATTCATCGGAATTTCCGCTGAGGCAGGGCCGAAATCAACGCGAAATATGTGAAATGAATGAACGGCGGCGAGGAGATCTCTCAATGGCAACCATTCGATCTCTGGCATTTCCGGCGAGCGGTGTGCCTAGAAATATGAATGGACACGAGAGATGGTGGGTCCAACGCTGCGGCATAGACTAGAAGTGAGAATTGTGTCTTGTGGCCGCGGCATTGCTTGATCAGCGAATGAGTCAACATTGTTATGGCACATTCGTGCTTTTGCAGCGGCTCTTTGAGGGGATTTTCCCCGTGGAGGTGCTCAGAGTACGGGATATGGGATTGTCCCCATGGCCAATAAACAAGAAAATTACCTGAAGGAGATTTTTATTCACAGGTGCAGTGCGTCTATGCATTAAGTTTAGAAACCCCATCTAAACTTACGCCACTTTAAAAAGGCAAAACTTCGATTTTAATAAAACTAAATAATTTGTGATTTAAACTATATAACAAAAAGAATTCTTGTAAAGTCCATATACTCAGCTGGTTTTCTAATATAGTTAATTAATTTAATTTCAATTACTGCCACAAAAATGCCACAAAATATATTGACCTATTTAAAGGTTTTCGGTATTTTGGAACATGTCAATTTATTTAACAAATTGTAACTTAATTTATGTTTTATAAATATATTCCACTCAATCTTAGTCGTGCAATTCGTTTAGTCGAACAGACCGGTTTTTCTCTGTGTGCAGTGTGAGTGCCAGGATTTATGTCCGTTTGCGGTTGATTTTCTGTGAATCCGCGCTGGCTTATGGCATTCAGTTCAGTTCCACTTGGCACTCTTGCCACGTCGTCGTCCCCCACCAGAAAATCTTGTTCCAATCGCGATTCTCTCTGGCTCGCTCGCTCTTTCAGTATCTCAGCGACCAAAGTATCTGTATCTGTATCTGTATCTGTATCTGTATCTGTATCTGTATCTGTATCTGTATCTGTATCTGTATCTGTATCTGTATCTGTATCTGTATCTGTATCTGTATCTGTATCTGTATCTGTATCTGTATCTGTATCTGTATCTGTATTTGTATCTGTTGCTGGAGGGGGCTGTATCTGTATGCAAGTATTCGCCACTAATACCCCGCCCCCGTCTCTTTTTTCAGATCCGTATCAGCTGCTGAACGCTGCCTCGCACCGATTGGTCGCCCAGGGCTCCGGGGGCCAAATTCAGTTGTGGCAGTTTCTGCTGGAGCTGCTCGCCGATTCGTCCAACGCCGCCGCCATCAGCTGGGAGGGCCAATCGGGCGAGTTCCGGCTCATCGACCCGGACGAGGTGGCTCGCAGGTGGGGCGAGCGCAAGGCCAAGCCCAACATGAACTACGACAAGCTGAGCAGGGCTCTCAGGTGAGTTTCGATTACTAAAGGGTATACTGCAGGGGTATACTGCATTACATTTAATATTACGCTGGGCATTATTCATTTAAATGAGAAGAATCATTTTTGAAATATAAAAACATTTATATAAAAATATAGTTTTCTCAAAACGTTAATTTCTTAAATATTAGCCGTTGATTTAAAAAAAAACTCATTTTGAAAAAGTCTGCAAACAAAAATAACAGATAGAAACTTCGTTTGGTTGATAATAATATATAGATTTTCTTGCAAACGACATCAAATAATTAATTACAAATTTTCTACAATTTAAAATCATATTTTTGGTTAAAATAATAATAATTTCTGAATGTGTGTAAATAAGTATTTGAATTTTTTTAATTAAGTACATGTTGTAAATTTGAGACAATTGTTTCTTTACTCTAAAGAACGAAGTTTGTAACAAAAAACTTGTTTTGAAGTTCAGATTGTAAGTTCAAGTAGTAAGTATATTATACCCAATTTATAATTAAGATCTCAAGTCATGGTAAAGAAAAGCCAAATTTATAAGATCTTATTTTTCCCAATTCACAGATACTACTACGACAAGAATATAATGACCAAGGTGCATGGAAAGCGGTATGCCTACAAGTTCGACTTCCACGGCCTGATGGCCGCTTGCCAGGCTCAGGCGCAGGGAGGAGATCCGGCCTCCGGTATGCTGGGCTCCTACAACCACCACGGAGGTGGGGCGATGCAGCTGGCCCGCCACCCGCCGCCGCCGCCGCCACTGCACCACCATCATCAGCACCACCAGCACTCGCACTCGCATCCGCACCAGCACCACTTCCTGCATCCGCACCACACGTCGCCCGCATCCACTAGCTCCAGTCTGGGATTCCCCTCGCCGTCGCCGGCCTCGTCGCAGCCATCGCCTGGCCAGGCACCCGCCGCCTCCTCCTCATCCGCATCCGCATCCACGTCGAATTTTACTGCTCCATTCCAAGGTGGGACTGCGGCCGGAGACCCAACCAGGACATCCTCATCGTCGACGGGGAACTACGACCAGGGCACTCCCACCACAAACGCATTTAATTGAGCCAGCAGAGCAACCCCAATTTGTCGCCAGGGTTGTGAGTTCCGAAGGATGCGGATGCGCATTGGACCACCCACTGCGCACTGAGAGCGTGGAGCCAACCATCCACCACCCACTTCCAACCACCCATCGAGGGTCAGACCTTTGGCCGTAAAAAGGTCATTTCGCATAATTCCAGCTACTTTGGGTTAATTGAGGAATTGTGATAACCTGGAGCATCGCAGAGCAATACTCGGAAACGAGAGCCAATTTGTTACTTCGCCTGTTGTCCTTCGCTTCTAGTTGTAAGCACACATTGGGCAGAGATCCCTTATTCCAAACGGGGTCTCACATCATTAAATAATTATAAGTTCGCACATAGAGTAAACAGTATTTACTTAATACATGAAAACGTAAATGCAAATATTAAATTTACAGTGCACCTTTACCTTAATTAAGTCTTGATTTTACATACTTTCGAGATGAATTGGCAACGATTGGCTTACTCAAGATAAAGGTGCATTGCGTTGAGTTTTTAAGGATCTAGAGCTATACAGCACAGATTATGGCCAGGATGAAGAAGGCCAGACTAAAGGCCACGAAGAAAATGCGATCCACGGCGGTGGCCAGCAACGCCCAGTCAAACTGGATGGCCTTGTAGCTCGGCATGCCCGAGGGATTGATGCCCAGCGGATTGGCGGCGTCGTCCTCGTCTGGGTTTTCGTACAGGTGCTCGCCCATCTCCTTGGTCTGCTCCTCCTGGGGCTCACCGGTCGTGCTGAACTGCGAGAGGAGCAGCCAGGTGCCCAGCTTCCCGTGGAGCAGCTTCTTCAGCACCTCCGGCACGCTCCTCTTGTGCTTGGCAGTGGCCAGGTACAGGACCATCACCTCAATGATCGTAGAGAAGCTTAGAAAGAGCAGGGTGGTGCTGTAGAAAATCACTGGAAGAAACGGATAACGTTTGGAGTTGATTAATTAAAAGTATTTTATATTACAGTTTTTATGGCCATGCTGAGTAGCATATCAAAAATCCCAGCCGCTGCATCGTTTACAACCAGCCTTAAAGAAATCGACAATAGTTGGAAGTTAAGATTTGAAAGTGTCCTTGGAAGAATAATTAGCAAGTAACTAAAATATTATAACCTCATTTGATTTTAGATAGTCTGCCTAGCATATTGAAACTATTAGAGTATTTAACGAATTGGTACAGCGGCTTCGTCTTTTGGAGTTTATATTTGATAGCTTATTTAATATAATTAACTATTATTATCTCAATTCCCTTTATATAGCCTTAATGCCTATGCTGCATAGAATATCAGAACAGTAGCTGCATCGTTTACAACCAGCTTTAAAACCAAGAACTCACCCACAAGCGGCGTTTTGTTGGACAGCACGGGCAGCAGTTGGGCGAAGTACATCAGGAAGGCGGCGATCACGATGATGAGCAGCCCGTTGATCATGATCTTCTCGCCACCCATGTGTGGTGGAAGCCAGAAGGCGGACAGTGCCAGGATGACGATGCAGGAGGCCGGCGTGTAGATGACGGCAGTATACATCGAGGATCGACGCTCGGCCGTCAAAGTGTACTCCATGTATCCGTAATAGTCCTGGCTGACAAACTTCGCCCTGGAGTCCACAATCTGCCACTCCGGAGACTGCACCTGGTCGTCGTAGTCCAGCGATTTACCCTTTGTCGTCGTGTTATCCGGCATGATGTTCTTCAGGCCCCAGGAGCCTATCTTCAAATTGCACGTCTGTCGGTCGTGTGGCCAATTCAGCATATTCAGGTTGCAGTAAGCCGTGTACAGGGCCGGAGGCATCCGCCGGAACTGGCCATCGTGACTGAGAATCACCTGGGTGTCCGCCAGTAGGCCACCCTCGTCGCCGTTGAAAAGCGTGATTTGTGGCGTCCACACCTCGCTGGCCTTCAAAGTTATCTCCTTGATGTTGTCATATTCCGATGGTTGCCACACGCGCTGCTCATCTCTCCAACGCTGTAAAGGATTACGTCAGTTAGTGTAGGATGTTTAATACTCCTAACTATATAGATTTCACAACTGATTCTTGAGAAGTGTGTTATATACATAAAAACAAGTGTAATGTTTCGAAAATCCGCAGTACCATTTCAGTAAAATTCATGGGGTGTACATTAAAATATGGAAACCATAATGTTGTCAAATACAGCTCATTTAGATAATGTTTTTACAAATTCCATTTATACTCGTATAATTTAATGTTTATCAAATGTAAGTGAACTTTAGGAAAAACACAACTTTATCTCTCAATATACGATATACGATGCAGGGGAAAGAACGGATTGTACTTACGATATTCAACCAGCAGTTGGTGTTATATGTATATGTACTACCGTATTTTATGTGGAGTTTAATGTTTATATGGATTGGACCTACGATATTCAACCAGCAGTTGTTGGTGTATATGTACTAACGTATTTTATGCGGAATTCAATGGGGAAAGAAAGGATTGTACTTACGATATTCAACCAGCAGTGGGTGGTCAGCTTGCCGTTCATCTCATCGATGTCGATGTAGTTGATCACCATGCCCAAGGAGACATTTGTGGGAGCACCTTGGAACTGGGGCTGCACATCGCTGTCGTAGTTGAGGAACAATCCTGCGTGGAGGCGATCCGGGGCCTTGACATTGTCGTTCCTTGGGTCCGGATCGGCTGTTGGGTATTTATATAGCAGTTATCAGCGGCTTATGCAACTGCAGAGATACAAACACTTACAAGTGGCGCCTGGTACGGAAGCCGAAAACAAAAACAATATCCCGACTAGCATTTGGAGTAGTCCAAGACCGGAAATCAGCGACTTTATCTTGGTAGACGACGGCATTGTTGAGAAAATAACTATGTATGTATATAAGTGTCTGCAGTATCCAATGTCCAATGCTTGCCTCGCGGAATCTGAAAGGGAACTGAGCTCAGCTCGCGGCTTGGCACATGGCCGAGGCCTGGATATCTCTGTGGATTCTCTGCCGGCGTTGGAGATAAAAGCCCACATATTGCATTTTTGTGTGGGATCCGAACTCATTTTAAGTTCGGAGAGAAACCGATTTGTAGCTACAATTTTCCCAGAACCGTAGTTTATTCACCCTTTTAACAAATTTTGCATAGGAAAAATTTGTATCACATAAGTCGACAATATCCTGCAGAGATCAAACCTTGATTTTCCGTTACAGTCGGACCCCTGACTGATTCAGAAAATATTACTAAACTCATTTTTTGTATGGATTTTTTTTTTTTTTCATTTCGGCTATTATTTATTCCTTATATTATTTTTTTTTAAATAAATTTATTTTGTTTATGGATTGTTTAAATATGTTTTAGCATTTATTACTATTTTTTGGTTATACTTTTATTATCTATTCTGTCTTATTGTATTTCAATTTAAATAAATTAGGATATTTTCCGTTGTAAATGGTATTTAACTTCTCCGGTATATTTATGGTATATTTTCGGCTGAACGCCGAACGGTCACACCATCTAGATTGTTGACGTGTGCTGCTGCGTGTCATTTCACGGTTTTTCACCCTCGCAAGCCGGCGACTTTTCAGCTCAGCTCAGGACAGGATTGGATTTGGATTTGGCGACCATGGCGGAGGAAGTGCTCGGAACCGTGAAGGAGGTGCTCAAGGGCATCATCGAGAATGTGAGCGCGCCGAAGAACGAGTCGGCGCCCGCGGAGAAGAAGCCCTCGACGCCGGAGGGCATGGCTGTGGCCTACAGTAGCCTGGTGGTGATGGCCATGCTGCCCATCATCTTCGGCTCCATTCGGTCGGTGAAGCTGCACAAGCTGAAGAAGGTATGTGCCCAGGCTAGGAGATCATGTCCAGAATTGCGCTTAAACCAAGAACTTTGATACCCTGCAGTCCACGGGCGAGAAGGCCGACACGATGACCAAAAAGGACGCAATGTACTTCCCGCTGATCGCCTCGTGCGCCCTCTTCGGGCTCTACCTGTTCTTCAAGATCTTCCAGAAGGTGCACATCAACTACCTGCTCACCGGCTACTTCTTTGTGCTGGGCGTGATTGCGCTGGCGCACCTGCTCAGCCCGGTGATCAACTCGCTGATGCCGGCCGCCGTGCCCAAGGTGCCCTTCCACATCCTGTTCACCAAGGGCGAGGGCAAGCACAAGGAGGACATCGTGAACTACAAGTTCTCCACGCACGACATCGTCTGTTTGGTGATCTCCTCGGTGATCGGTGTGTGGTACCTGCTGAAGAAGCACTGGATTGCCAACAACCTGTTCGGCCTGGCATTCGCCATCAACGGCGTGGAGATGCTGCACCTGAACAACTTTGTGACGGGCGTGATCCTGCTGAGCGGGCTGTTCTTCTACGACATCTTTTGGGTGTTCGGCACCAACGTGATGGTCACCGTGGCCAAGAGCTTCGAGGCGCCCATCAAGCTAGTGTTCCCCCAGGACCTGATCGAGAATGGCCTGAATGCCTCCAACTTCGCCATGCTGGGACTGGGCGACATCGTCATTCCGGGCATCTTCATTGCCCTGCTGCTGCGCTTCGACGACAGCAAGAAGCGCAAGACGCGCATCTACTTCTACTCCACGCTGATCGCCTACTTCCTGGGCCTGCTGGCCACCATCTTCGTGATGCACGTGTTCAAGCACGCGCAGCCGGCGCTGCTCTATCTGGTGCCAGCCTGCATGGGCACCCCGCTCCTGGTGGCTCTCATCCGCGGCGAGCTGAAGGTGCTCTTTGCGTAAGTCTCGCATCTATGTTGATATTTTCAAATATGTTAAACTGAGAAGGTTTATCCCCCTCCAGATACGAAGACCATCCCGAGGAGAAACCGGAAAAGAAGGAGAAGAAGGAAAAGGATGAGGGCACCAGCTCGTCCAGCAGCAAAAAGAAGGAGTCAAAGAAGGGCAAGTAAGGCCAGTTTGGACGCTCCCCGAACAGCATCTCCACCATTCGTTCCATCGTAACATGTCTTCAGCAACTAGCCAAGCTCCACTCTCTATCGCAACCCGTTTCTTCTACGGCACACCGCTACAAAAGACTATTCACTTATTGAGTTTTAGCTACGTTCCTTGGCCAGGCACAACAACCTTATTTAGTTTGATTAGGTTACAATTGTAGAAAATTACTTGTCAACTTTTTTACCAGAATCAAATTTAAATGTAGAATTCTATTAATTTATGTGGCTCCGCGCAAAGGAGGCGTACATTTAAGAAAACAGTTTATATACAAATATATTCCAATTTTTTGTAAAACAGCCCCTTTTCCAATAAATCCGTTAAAAGGTATCTGATTTAATAGGGAACCACTAAATATTAACAAATACAGCATTGCATTTCATAAGACCAAGTGCAAACATTAATGTAAACAGTTTAAATACGAATAAATTCAAATTTTCGTAACACCAAGGCTATGCCGTGTAACTTTTTTTGATTGGGTATGTGAATGACTGCTCACATAGGTATTCTTTAAAAAACAAAGTTGGTTTTATATTTGTGTTTTAACTTGTCACCTAAAAATATGTTGGGATCTCCTTTAGTTATAATAAATACTGTGATAAAGCTTGGGTATAATTTAAAAGATAGGCTTTATTTTAAACAATTACATGTACATTATTTATAAAAACAAAAATTTATTTTAATGTCATTTATTAAGTAAAATAAGGAACAGTTTGACTTAAATCTTTAAATAATTTAATGTACCGAATTTGATTACCTAAAAACTAGTTTGAATTTAAATAATTTAAAATGTTTAGTATATAAATGGTATTTTTTGTTAGGGTCACACTTGCTATCGATAACAATCGAGTGTGACCGTTTGCTTGGGCAAATTTAGACCTTTTGCGTGGACAAGACAAGCGTTCCTTTCCTGCGAAAATTGCGCTAGAATTTGCAAAAACCGTAAAACCCGGCGGCGGATAGCTAAAACTGGTCAATTTGCAGGCCTGTTGAAGTGTAAGCAGCACCGGAAAGGTAGGTCTACGCACCATTGGTTGGAGAAAAACCGCAAAAAGATAGTGCACACGCCAGTTACCCACACACACACAATTGCAGACAGACGCGCGTGCAAAAGCAAAGTGGGATTGTCAGAAAAGCAGGATTTCGGACTACATCTTGGGCAAAAGTAGGTGCTGACCATGTCCGGCATTGCAATCACGCGATTGGGCGAGGAGCGGAAGGCGTGGCGCAAGGATCACCCCTTCGGATTCGTGGCCCGTCCCGCCAAGAATCCCGACGGCACCCTCAACCTGATGATCTGGGAGTGCGCCATTCCCGGCAAGAAGTCCACGCCCTGGGAGGGCGGCCTCTACAAGCTGCGCATGATCTTCAAGGACGACTACCCCACCTCGCCGCCCAAGTGCAAGTTCGAGCCGCCGCTCTTCCACCCCAACGTCTATCCCTCGGGCACCGTCTGCCTGTCGCTGCTCGACGAGGAGAAGGACTGGCGCCCGGCCATCACCATCAAGCAGATCCTGCTGGGCATCCAGGACCTGCTCAACGAGCCCAACATCAAGGACCCGGCCCAGGCGGAGGCCTACACCATCTACTGCCAGAACCGCCTGGAGTACGAGAAGCGAGTCCGCGCCCAGGCCCGCGCCATGGCGGCCACCGAGTAGTCCGTGTAGTCTAGGTCCGCCTCCAGGTCCGAACCCACATAGGCATTAACATTAACAAACACACACACAAACACACATCTAGACGGAAAGCGTTTTCGTGAACGCTTCCACATCTATTTACTTTTACTAAGTTGACCTAATTGAACGAAACTCTACGGCACACAAAATCCACATTTGATTATATCTTTGCTCGATACCAGCTACTATGTGTAATTCATCATTTGAATAAAATCTAATAAGTCGATGCGTCATGTGGTTAGTGGCTACGTGGCACCCAGTTGTCACTCCTTCCCGGCTTTTAATCTTGGCAACTCCATAAGGAGAATCTTTAATTTATATAGTTGAGTGCATCATAAGTACATAATTTCAATAAAAATGTAATAGCTGTAAATGTGCAAGTAGGAGTACATCGTTTGAAAGGCTTTATCTCAAACTGATGGAAATAATTTGCGCTTGAAATCTTTAACAGTAATTCCAGGAAAGGATTGTGCTTATATATTTTCATTATTTAATAGGCTCCTTTAATTTTGAGTAAAGTCCGTCGTAAGTACTGCACAATTGCGTTTATCATTTAAATAAAAATTTAAAAGTTGCAAATGTGCCAGTATATAGTTTGAGAGACTTTCTCAAACTGTTGGAAAAAATTACTTTAAAATGAGATCGAACGTTGATCGTGCCACCGATAAGCCAGAGCAAGAGCGGTAATACAAAGCTCTTAAATTCCTGGTTTTAGTTCAGTTAATAACAATTTATTCACAGGCGCCTGATTTTCAAATTTGGTTTGGGGGTATTTTTTGATGTTCAAAATGGCCACCTTTAAATACGTTTTCCTGTCGATCCGGCCACCTTTCGTGGGAAATTAATCTGGCAGCGCACCTGCACGATTGCGGCATCCTCTTGTATAAAATTGTTGCATGTTTTTAGTCAGCCAAGAATTGTGCTCGCTGACAGAAGCTCATGTAACTGCGCGGTTAAAACCATCTTAAAAAAAATGATATCTCCGCCTATTTGAGGTCGTTAAACTTCGGAATTACTTGATTCTGCATGCCAAGCTACATGATAAAATTTGCACAAAATCGGACCGAAATTTCAAACCAAGTTTTAAACGCAGATTTTTAGATAACTAAGCCAAAGGACTTTAAATATATACCACTTTGAAATTGGATGCTTGAAAAAAAAGTTATGGAATTTAAACTTTAAGTTTTTGTTCACATTTTGCAAGGTTATTTTTCGGATATCAATTAAGCAGTTATATCGTAAAAATAACAAGCCAAAATTAAAACAAAAAACGTAAATGCAGTTTTCTAGAGGCTTAAGCCACAAGACTTTAGAGATATACCACTTTGACATCAGATGCCTGACAGAAAAGTTATGGATTTAAAACTGCAGGTTTTTGATCAGTTTTCTGCATAGACGATTTTTCCGGAGATTAGGAAAGGGGTTACATCATAAAATTGGCCTAAAATCGGCACGAAATTAGAAACTTAGTTTTGAACGCAGATTTTTAGAGAACTTAGCCACGCGACCTTAAAGATATAACACTTTGAAATTGGATGCTTGAAAAAAAAGTTATGGAATTTAAACTGTAAGTTTTTGTTCACATTTTGCAAGACTATTTTTCGGATATCAATTAAGCAGTAATATCGTAAAAATAACAAGCCAAAATTAAAACAAAAAACGAAAATGCAGTTTTTTAGATGCTTAAGCCACAAGACTTTAGAAATATACCACTTTGGCATCAGATGCCTGACAGAAAAGTTATGGATTTAAAACTGCAGGTTTTTGATCACTTTTCTGCATAGACGATTTTTCCGGAGATTAGGAAAGGGGTTACATCATAACACTTGCCAAAAATCGGCCCGAAATTAGAAACTTAGTTTTAAACGCAGATTTTTAGAGAACTAAGCCACACGACTTTAAAGATATGCCACTTTGAAATTGGATGCTTGAAAAAAAAGTTATGGAATTTAAACTGTAAGTTTTTGTTCACATTTTGCAAGGCTATTTTTCGGATATCAATTAAGCAGTAATATCGTAAAAATAACAAGCCAAAATTAAAACAAAAAACGTAAATGCAGTTTTCTAGAGGCTTAAGCCACAAGACTTTAGAGATATACCACTTTGACATCAGATGCCTGACAGAAAAGTTATGGATTTAAAACTGCAGGTTTTTGGTCACTTTTCTGCATAGACGATTTTTTCGGAGATTAGGAAAGGGGTTACATCATAAAATTGGCCTAAAATCGGCCCGAAATTAGAAACTTAGTTTTGAACGCAGATTTTTAGAGAACTTAGCCACACGACCTTAAAGATATACCACTTTGAAATTGGATGCTTGAAAAAAAAGTTATGGAATTTAAACTGTAAGTTTTTGTTCACATTTTGCAAGACTATTTTTCGGATATCAATTAAGCAGTAATATCGTTAAAATAACAAGCCAAAATTAAAACAAAAAACGAAAATGCAGTTTTTAGAGGCTTAAGCCACAAGACTTTAGAGATGTACCACTTTGACATCAGATGCCTGACAGAAAAGTTATGGATTTAAAACTGCAGGTTTTTGGTCACTTTTCTGCATAGACGATTTTTTCGGAGATTAGGAAAGGGGTTACATCATAAAATTTGCCTAAAATCGGCCCGAAATTAGAAACTTAGTTTTGAACGCAGATTTTTAGAGAACTAAGCCACACGAATTTAAAGATATACCACTTTGAAATTGGATGCTTGAAAAAAAAGTTATTGAATTTAAACTGTAAGTTTTTGTTAACATTTTGCAAGGCTATTTTTCGAATATCAATTAAGCAGTAATATCGTAAAAATAACAAGCCAAAATTAAAACAAAAAACGTAAATGCAGTTTTCTAGAGGCTTAAGCCACAAGACTTTAGAGATATATCACTTTGACATCAGATGCCTGACAGAAAAGTTATGGATTTAAAACTGCAGGTTTTTGATCACTTTTCTGCATAGACGATTTTTCCGGAGATTAGGAAAGGGGTTACATCATAAAATTTGCCAAAAATCGGCCCGAAATTAGAAACTTAGTTTTAAACGCAGATTTTTAGAGAACTTAGCCACACGACTTTAAAGATATGCCACTTTGAAATTGGATGCTTGAAAAAAATGTTATGGAATTTAAACTGTAAGTTTTTGTTTACATTTTGCAAGGCTATTTTTCGGATATCAATTAAGCAGTAATATCGTAAAAATAACAAGCCAAAATTAAAAAAAAAAAAACGTAAATGCAGTTTTCTAGATGCTTAAGCCACAAGACTTTAGAGATATACCACTTTGACATCAGATGCCTGACAGAAAAATTATGGATTTAAAACTGCAGGTTTTTAGTCACTTTTCTGCATAGACGATTTTTTCGGAGATTAGGAAAGGGGTAACATCATAAAATTGGCCTAAAATCGAACCGAAAATAAAAACTTAGTTTTGAACTCAGATTTTTAGAGACTAAGCCACACGACTTTAAAGATATACCACTTTGAAATTGGATGCTTGAAAAAAAAGTTATGGAATTTAAACTGTAAGTTTTTGTTCACATTTTGCAAGGCTATTTATCGGATATCAATTAAGCAGTAATATCGTAAAAATAACAAGCCAAAATTAAAAAAAAAAACGTAAATGCAGTTTCCTAGAGGCTAAAGTCTTGTGGCTTAAAAGTGCCTCTAGAAAACTGCATTTACGTTTATGTTGTTATTTTTACGATATTACTGCTTAATTGATATCCGATAAATAGCCTTGCAAAATGTGAACAAAAACTTACAGTTTAAATTCCATAACTTTTTTTTCAAGCATCCAATTTCAAAGTGGTATATCTTTAAAGTCGTGTGGCTTAGTTCTCTAAAAATCTGCGTTCAAAACTAAGTTTTTATTTTTGGTTCGATTTTAGGCCAATTTTATGATGTTACCCCTTTCCTAATCTCCGAAAAAATCGTCTATGCAGAAAAGTGACTAAAAACCTGCAGTTTTAAATCCATAACTTTTCTGTCAGGCATCTGATGTCAAAGTGGTATATCTCTAAAGTCTTGTGGTTTAAGCCTCTAGAAAACTGCATTTACGTTTTTGTTTTAATTTTGGCTTGTTATTTTTACGATATTACTGCTTAATTGATATCCGAAAAATAGCCTTGCAAAATGTGAACAAAAACTTACAGTTTAAATTCCATAACTTTTTTTTCAAGCATCCAATTTCAAAGTGGTATATCTTTAAAGTCGTGTGGCTTAGTTCTCTAAAAATCTGCGTTTAAAACTAAGTTTCTAATTTCGGGCCGATTTTTGGCAAGTTTTATGATGTAACCCCTTTCCTAATCTCCGGAAAAATCGTCTATGCAGAAAAGTGATCAAAAACCTGCAGTTTTAAATCCATAACTTTTCTGTCAGGCATCTGATGCCAAAGTGGTATATTTCTAAAGTCTTTTGGCTTAAGCCTCTAAAAAACTGCATTTTCGTTTTTTGTTTTAATTTTGGCTTGTTATTTTTACGATATTACTGCTTAATTGATATCCGAAAAATAGCCTTGCAAAATGAGAACAAAAACTTACAGTTTAAATTCCATATCTTTTTTTTCAAGAATCCAATTTCAAAGTGGTATATCTTTAAAGTCGTGTGGCTTAGTTCTCTAAAAATCTGCGTTCAAAACTAAGTTTATAATTTCGGGCCGATTTTAGGCCAATTTTATGATGTAACCCCTTTCCTAATCTCCGAAAAAATCGTCTATGCAGAAAAGTGACCAAAAACCTGCAGTTTTAAATCCATAACTTTTCTGTCAGGCATCTGATGTCAAAGTGGTATATCTCTAAAGTCTTGTGGCTTAAGCCTCTAGAAAACTGCATTTACGTTTTTTGTTTTAATTTTGGCTTGTTATTATTACGATATTACTGCTTAATTGATATCCGATAAATAGCCTTGCAAAATGTGAACAAAAACTTACAGTTTAAATTCCATAACTTTTTTTTCAAGCATCCAATTTCAAAGTGGTATATCTTTAAAGTCGTGTGGCTTAGTTCTCTAAAAATCTGCGTTCAAAACTAAGTTTTTATTTTCGGTACGATTTTAGGCCAATTTTATGATGTAACCCCTTTCCTAATCTCCGAAAAAGTCGTCTATGCAGAAAAGTGACCAAAAACCTGCAGTTTTAAATCCATAACTTTTCTGTCAGGCATCTGATGTCAAAGTGGTATATCTCTAAAGTCTTGTGGCTTAAGCCTCTAGAAAACAGCATTTACGTTTTTGTTTTTATTTTGGCTTGTTATTTTACGATATTACTGCTTAATTGATATCCGAAAAATAGCCTTGCAAAATGAGAACAAAAACTTACAGTTTAAATTCCATAACTTTTTTTTCAAGCATCCAATTTCAAAGTGGTATATCTTTAAAGTCGTGTGGCTTAGTTCTCTAAAAATCTGCGTTCAAAACTAAGTTAACAATTTCGGGCCGATTTTAGGCCAATTTTATGATGTAACCCCTTTCCTAATCTCCGAAAAAAGTCGTCTATGCAGAAAAGTGACCAAAAACCTGCAGTTTTAAATCCATAACTTTTCTGTCAGGCATCTGATGTCAAAGTGGTATATCTCTAAAGTCTTGTGGCTTAAGCCTCTAGAAAACTGCATTTACGTTTTTTGTTTTTATTTTGGGCTTGTTATTTTTACGATATTACTGCTTAATTGATATCCGAAAAATAGCCTTGCAAAATGAGAACAAAAACTTACAGTTTAAATTCCATAACTTTTTTTTCAAGCATCCAATTTCAAAGTGGTATATCTTTAAAGTCGTGTGGCTTAGTTCTCTAAAAATCTGCGTTCAAAACTAAGTTAACAATTTCGGGCCGATTTTAGGCCAATTTTATGATGTAACCCCTTTCCTAATCTCCGAAAAAATCGTCTATGCAGAAAAGTGACCAAAAACCTGAAGTTTTAAATCCATAACTTTTCTGTCAGGCATCCGATGTCAAAGTAGTATATCTCTAAAGTCTTGTGGCTTAAGCCTCTAGAAAACTGCATTTACGTTTTTTGTTTTAATTTTGGCTTGTTATTTTTACGATATTACTGCTTAATTGATATCCGAAAAATAGCCTTGCAAAATGTGAACAAAAACTTACAGTTTAAATTCCATAACTTTTTTTTCAAGCATCCAATTTCAAAGTGGTATATCTTTAAAGTCGTGTGGCTTAGTTCTCTAAAAATCTGCGTTCAAAACTAAGTTAATAATTTCGGGCCGATTTTAGGTCAATTTTATGATGTAATCCCTTTCCTAATCTCCGAAAAAATCGTCTATGCAGAAAAGTGACCAAAAACCTGCAGTTTTAAATCCATAACTTTTCTGTCAGGCATCTGATGTCAAAGTCGTATATCTCTAAAGTCTTGTGGCTTAAGCCTCTAGAAAACTGCATTTACGTTTTTTGTTTTATTTTGGCTTGTTATTTTTACGATATTACTGCTTAATTGATATCCGAAAAATAGCCTTGCAAAATGTGAACAAAAACTTACAGTTTAAATTCCATAACTTTTTTTTCAAGCATCCAATTTCAAAGTGGTATATCTTTAAAGTCGTGTGGCTTAGTTCTCTAAAAATCTGCGTTCAAAACTAAGTTTATAATTTCGGGCCGATTTTAGGCCAATTTTATGATGTAACCCCTTTCCTAATCTCCGAAAAAATCGTCTATGCAGAAAAGTGACCAAAAACCTGCAGTTTTAAATCCATAACTTTTCTGTCAGGCATCTGATGTCAAAGTCGTATATCTCTAAAGTCTTGTGGCTTAAGCCTCTAGAAAACTGCATTTACGTTTTTTGTTTTAATTTTGGCTATTACGATATTACTGCTTAATTGATATCCGAGAAATAGCCTTGCAAAATGTGAACAAAAACTTACAGTTTAAATTCCATAACTTTTTTTTCAAGCATCCAATTTCAAAGTGGTATATCTTTAAAGTCGTGTGGCTTAGTTCTCTAAAAATCTGCGTTCAAAACTAAGTTATAATTTCGGGCCGATTTTAGGCCAATTTTATGATGTAACCCCTTTCCTAATCTCCGAAAAAATCGTCTATGCAGAAAAGTGACCAAAAACCTGCAGTTTTAAATCCATAACTTTTCTGTCAGGCATCTGATGTCAAAGTCGTATATCTCTAAAGTCTTGTGGCTTAAGCCTCTAGAAAACTGCATTTACGTTTTTTGTTTTAATTTTGGCTTGTTATTTTTACGATATTACTGCTTAATTGATATCCGAAAAATAGCCTTGCAAAATGTGAACAAAAACTTACAGTTTAAATTCCATAACTTTTTTTTCAAGCATCCAATTTCAAAGTGGTATATCTTTAAAGTCGTGTGGCTTAGTTCTCTAAAAATCTGCGTTCAAAACTAAGTTTATAATTTCGGGCCGATTTTAGGCCAATTTTATGATGTAACCCCTTTCCTAATCTCCGAAAAAATCGTCTATGCAGAAAAGTGACCAAAAACCTGCAGTTTTAAATCCATAACTTTTCTGTCAGGCATCTGATGTCAAAGTCGTATATCTCTAAAGTCTTGTGGCTTAAGCCTCTAGAAAACTGCATTTACGTTTTTTGTTTTAATTTTGGCTTGTTATTTTTACGATATTACTGCTTAATTGATATCCGAAAAATAGCCTTGCAAAATGTGAACAAAAACTTACAGTTTAAATTCCATAACTTTTTTTTCAAGCATCCAATTTCAAAGTGGTATATCTTTAAAGTCGTGTGGCTTAGTTCTCTAAAAATCTGCGTTCAAAACTAAGTTTATAATTTCGGGCCGATTTTAGGCCAATTTTATGATGTAACCCCTTTCCTAATCTCCGAAAAAATCGTCTATGCAGAAAAGTGACCAAAAACCTGCAGTTTTAAATCCATAACTTTTCTGTCAGGCATCTGATGTCAAAGTCGTATATCTCTAAAGTCTTGTGGCTTAAGCCTCTAGAAAACTGCATTTACGTTTTTTGTTTTAATTTTGGCTTGTTATTTTACGATATTACTGCTTAATTGATATCCGAAAAATAGCCTTGCAAAATGTGAACAAAAACTTACAGTTTAAATTCCATAACTTTTTTTTCAAGCATCCAATTTCAAAGTGGTATATCTTTAAAGTCGTGTGGCTTAGTTCTCTAAAAATCTGCGTTCAAAACTAAGTTATAATTTCGGGCCGATTTTAGGCCAATTTTATGATGTAACCCCTTTCCTAATCTCCGAAAAAATCGTCTATGCAGAAAAGTGACCAAAAACCTGCAGTTTTAAATCCATAACTTTTCTGTCAGGCATCTGATGTCAAAGTCGTATATCTCTAAAGTCTTGTGGCTTAAGCCTCTAGAAAACTGCATTTACGTTTTTTGTTTTAATTTTGGCTTGTTATTTACGATATTACTGCTTAATTGATATCCGAAAAATAGCCTTGCAAAATGTGAACAAAAACTTACAGTTTAAATTCCATAACTTTTTTTTCAAGCATCCAATTTCAAAGTGGTATATCTTTAAAGTCGTGTGGCTTAGTTCTCTAAAAATCTGCGTTCAAAACTAAGTTATAATTTCGGGCCGATTTTAGGCCAATTTTATGATGTAACCCCTTTCCTAATCTCCGAAAAAATCGTCTATGCAGAAAAGTGACCAAAACCTGCAGTTTTAAATCCATAACTTTTCTGTCAGGCATCTGATGTCAAAGTCCTATATCTCTAAAGTCTTGTGGCTTAAGCCTCTAGAAAACTGCATTTACGTTTTTTGTTTTAATTTTGGCTTGTTATTTTTACGATATTACTGCTTAATTGATATCCGAAAAATAGCCTTGCAAAATGTGAACAAAAACTTACAGTTTAAATTCCATAACTTTTTTTTCAAGCATCCAATTTCAAAGTGGTATATCTTTAAAGTCGTGTGGCTTAGTTCTCTAAAAATCTGCGTTCAAAACTAAGTTTATAATTTCGGGCCGATTTTAGGCCAATTTTATGATGTAACCCCTTTCCTAATCTCCGAAAAAATCGTCTATGCAGAAAAGTGACCAAAAACCTGCAGTTTTAAATCCATAACTTTTCTGTCAGGCATCTGATGTCAAAGTCGTATATCTCTAAAGTCTTGTGGCTTAAGCCTCTAGAAAACTGCATTTACGTTTTTTGTTTTAATTTTGGCTTGTTATTTTTACGATATTACTGCTTAATTGATATCCGAAAAATAGCCTTGCAAAATGTGAACAAAAACTTACAGTTTAAATTCAATAACTTTTTTTTCAAGCATCCAATTTCAAAGTGGTATATCTTTAAAGTCGTGTGGCTTAGTTCTCTAAAAATCTGCGTTCAAAACTAAGTTATAATTTCGGGCCGATTTTAGGCCAATTTTATGATGTAACCCCTTTCCTAATCTCCGAAAAAATCGTCTATGCAGAAAAGTGACCAAAAACCTGCAGTTTTAAATCCATAACTTTTCTGTCAGGCATCTGATGTCAAAGTCCTATATCTCTAAAGTCTTGTGGCTTAAGCCTCTAGAAAACTGCATTTACGTTTTTTGTTTTAATTTTGGCTTGTTATATTTACGATATTACTGCTTAATTGATATCCGAAAAATAGCCTTGCAAAATGTGAACAAAAACTTACAGTTTAAATTCCATAACTTTTTTTTCAAGCATCCAATTTCAAAGTGGTATATCTTTAAAGTCGTGTGGCTTAGTTCTCTAAAAATCTGCGTTCAAAACTAAGTTATAATTTCGGGCCGATTTTAGGCCAATTTTATGATGTAACCCCTTTCCTAATCTCCGAAAAAATCGTCTATGCAGAAAAGTGACCAAAAACCTGCAGTTTTAAATCCATAACTTTTCTGTCAGGCATCTGATGTCAAAGTCGTATATCTCTAAAGTCTTGTGGCTTAAGCCTCTAGAAAACTGCATTTACGTTTTTTGTTTTAATTTTGGCTTGTTATTTTTACGATATTACTGCTTAATTGATATCCGAAAAATAGCCTTGCAAAATGTGAACAAAAACTTACAGTTTAAATTCCATAACTTTTTTTTCAAGCATCCAATTTCAAAGTGGTATATCTTTAAAGTCGTGTGGCTTAGTTCTCTAAAAATCTGCGTTCAAAACTAAGTTTATAATTTCGGGCCGATTTTAGGCCAATTTTATGATGTAACCCCTTTCCTAATCTCCGAAAAAATCGTCTATGCAGAAAAGTGACCAAAAACCTGCAGTTTTAAATCCATAACTTTTCTGTCAGGCATCTGATGTCAAAGTCGTATATCTCTAAAGTCTTGTGGCTTAAGCCTCTAGAAAACTGCATTTACGTTTTTGTTTTAATTTTGGCTTGTTATTTTACGATATTACTGCTTAATTGATATCCGAAAAATAGCCTTGCAAAATGTGAACAAAAACTTACAGTTTAAATTCCATAACTTTTTTTTCAAGCATCCAATTTCAAAGTGGTATATCTTTAAAGTCGTGTGGCTTAGTTCTCTAAAAATCTGCGTTCAAAACTAAGTTTATAATTTCGGGCCGATTTTAGGCCAATTTTATGATGTAACCCCTTTCCTAATCTCCGAAAAAATCGTCTATGCAGAAAAGTGACCAAAAACCTGCAGTTTAAATCCATAACTTTTCTGTCAGGCATCTGATGTCAAAGTCGTATATCTCTAAAGTCTTGTGGCTTAAGCCTCTAGAAAACTGCATTTACGTTTTTTGTTTTAATTTTGGCTTGTTATTTTTACGATATTACTGCTTAATTGATATCCGAAAAATAGCCTTGCAAAATGTGAACAAAAACTTACAGTTTAAATTCCATAACTTTTTTTTCAAGCATCCAATTTCAAAGTGGTATATCTTTAAAGTCGTGTGGCTTAGTTCTCTAAAAATCTGCGTTCAAAACTAAGTTTATAATTTCGGGCCGATTTTAGGCCAATTTTATGATGTAACCCCTTTCCTAATCTCCGAAAAAATCGTCTATGCAGAAAAGTGACCAAAAACCTGCAGTTTTAAATCCATAACTTTTCTGTCAGGCATCTGATGTCAAAGTCGTATATCTCTAAAGTCTTGTGGCTTAAGCCTCTAGAAAACTGCATTTACGTTTTTTGTTTTAATTTTGGCTTGTTATTTTTACGATATTACTGCTTAATTGATATCCGAAAAATAGCCTTGCAAAATGTGAACAAAAACTTACAGTTTAAATTCCATAACTTTTTTTCAAGCATCCAATTTCAAAGTGGTATATCTTTAAAGTCGTGTGGCTTAGTTCTCTAAAAATCTGCGTTCAAAACTAAGTTTATAATTTCGGGCCGATTTTAGGCCAATTTTATGATGTAACCCCTTTCCTAATCTCCGAAAAATCGTCTATGCAGAAAAGTGACCAAAAACCTGCAGTTTTAAATCCATAACTTTTCTGTCAGGCATCTGATGTCAAAGTCGTATATCTCTAAAGTCTTGTGGCTTAAGCCTCTAGAAAACTGCATTTACGTTTTTTGTTTTAATTTTGGCTTGTTATTTTTACGATATTACTGCTTAATTGATATCCGAAAAATAGCCTTGCAAAATGTGAACAAAAACTTACAGTTTAAATTCCATAACTTTTTTTTCAAGCATCCAATTTCAAAGTGGTATATCTTTAAAGTCGTGTGGCTTAGTTCTCTAAAAATCTGCGTTCAAAACTAAGTTATAATTTCGGGCCGATTTTAGGCCAATTTTATGATGTAACCCCTTTCCTAATCTCCGAAAAAATCGTCTATGCAGAAAAGTGACCAAAACCTGCAGTTTTAAATCCATAACTTTTCTGTCAGGCATCTGATGTCAAAGTCGTATATCTCTAAAGTCTTGTGGCTTAAGCCTCTAGAAAACTGCATTTACGTTTTTTGTTTTAATTTTGGCTTGTTATTTTTACGATATTACTGCTTAATTGATATCCGAAAAATAGCCTTGCAAAATGTGAACAAAAACTTACAGTTTAAATTCCATAACTTTTTTTTCAAGCATCCAATTTCAAAGTGGTATATCTTTAAAGTCGTGTGGCTTAGTTCTCTAAAAATCTGCGTTCAAAACTAAGTTTATAATTTCGGGCCGATTTTAGGCCAATTTTATGATGTAACCCCTTTCCTAATCTCCGAAAAAATCGTCTATGCAGAAAAGTGACCAAAAACCTGCAGTTTTAAATCCATAACTTTTCTGTCAGGCATCTGATGTCAAAGTCGTATATCTCTAAAGTCTTGTGGCTTAAGCCTCTAGAAAACTGCATTTACGTTTTTTGTTTTAATTTTGGCTTGTTATTTTTACGATATTACTGCTTAATTGATATCCGAAAAATAGCCTTGCAAAATGTGAACAAAAACTTACAGTTTAAATTCCATAACTTTTTTTTCAAGCATCCAATTTCAAAGTGGTATATCTTTAAAGTCGTGTGGCTTAGTTCTCTAAAAATCTGCGTTCAAAACTAAGTTATAATTTCGGGCCGATTTTAGGCCAATTTTATGATGTAACCCCTTTCCTAATCTCCGAAAAAATCGTCTATGCAGAAAAGTGACCAAAAACCTGCAGTTTTAAATCCATAACTTTTCTGTCAGGCATCTGATGTCAAAGTCGTATATCTCTAAAGTCTTGTGGCTTAAGCCTCTAGAAAACTGCATTTACGTTTTTTGTTTTAATTTTGGCTTGTTATTTTTACGATATTACTGCTTAATTGATATCCGAAAAATAGCCTTGCAAAATGTGAACAAAAACTTACAGTTTAAATTCCATAACTTTTTTTTCAAGCATCCAATTTCAAAGTGGTATATCTTTAAAGTCGTGTGGCTTAGTTCTCTAAAAATCTGCGTTCAAAACTAAGTTTATAATTTCGGGCCGATTTTAGGCCAATTTTATGATGTAACCCCTTTCCTAATCTCCGAAAAAATCGTCTATGCAGAAAAGTGACCAAAAACCTGCAGTTTTAAATCCATAACTTTTCTGTCAGGCATCTGATGTCAAAGTCGTATATCTCTAAAGTCTTGTGGCTTAAGCCTCTAGAAAACTGCATTTACGTTTTTTGTTTTAATTTTGGCTTGTTATTTTTACGATATTACTGCTTAATTGATATCCGAAAAATAGCCTTGCAAAATGTGAACAAAAACTTACAGTTTAAATTCCATAACTTTTTTTTCAAGCATCCAATTTCAAAGTGGTATATCTTTAAAGTCGTGTGGCTTAGTTCTCTAAAAATCTGCGTTCAAAACTAAGTTTATAATTTCGGGCCGATTTTAGGCCAATTTTATGATGTAACCCCTTTCCTAATCTCCGAAAAAATCGTCTATGCAGAAAAGTGACCAAAAACCTGCAGTTTTAAATCCATAACTTTTCTGTCAGGCATCTGATGTCAAAGTCGTATATCTCTAAAGTCTTGTGGCTTAAGCCTCTAGAAAACTGCATTTACGTTTTTTGTTTTAATTTTGGCTTGTTATTTTTACGATATTACTGCTTAATTGATATCCGAAAAATAGCCTTGCAAAATGTGAACAAAAACTTACAGTTTAAATTCCATAACTTTTTTTTCAAGCATCCAATTTCAAAGTGGTATATCTTTAAAGTCGTGTGGCTTAGTTCTCTAAAAATCTGCGTTCAAAACTAAGTTATAATTTCGGGCCGATTTTAGGCCAATTTTATGATGTAACCCCTTTCCTAATCTCCGAAAAAATCGTCTATGCAGAAAAGTGACCAAAAACCTGCAGTTTTAAATCCATAACTTTTCTGTCAGGCATCTGATGTCAAAGTCGTATATCTCTAAAGTCTTGTGGCTTAAGCCTCTAGAAAACTGCATTTACGTTTTTTGTTTTAATTTTGGCTTGTTATTTTTACGATATTACTGCTTAATTGATATCCGAAAAATAGCCTTGCAAAATGTGAACAAAAACTTACAGTTTAAATTCCATAACTTTTTTTCAAGCATCCAATTTCAAAGTGGTATATCTTTAAAGTCGTGTGGCTTAGTTCTCTAAAAATCTGCGTTCAAAACTAAGTTTATAATTTCGGGCCGATTTTAGGCCAATTTTATGATGTAACCCCTTTCCTAATCTCCGAAAAAATCGTCTATGCAGAAAAGTGACCAAAAACCTGCAGTTTTAAATCCATAACTTTTCTGTCAGGCATCTGATGTCAAAGTGCTATATCTCTAAAGTCTTGTGGCTTAAGCCTCTAGAAAACTGCATTTACGTTTTTTGTTTTAATTTTGGCTTGTTATTTTTACGATATTACTGCTTAATTGATATCCGAAAAATAGCCTTGCAAAATGTGAACAAAAACTTACAGTTTAAATTCCATAACTTTTTTTCAAGCATCCAATTTCAAAGTGGTATATCTTTAAAGTCGTGTGGCTTAGTTCTCTAAAAATCTGCGTTCAAAACTAAGTTTATAATTTCGGGCCGATTTTAGGCCAATTTTATGATGTAACCCCTTTCCTAATCTCCGAAAAAATCGTCTATGCAGAAAAGTGACCAAAAACCTGCAGTTTTAAATCCATAACTTTTCTGTCAGGCATCTGATGTCAAAGTGCGTATATCTCTAAAGTCTTGTGGCTTAAGCCTCTAGAAAACTGCATTTACGTTTTTTGTTTTAATTTTGGCTTGTTATTTTTACGATATTACTGCTTAATTGATATCCGAAAAATAGCCTTGCAAAATGTGAACAAAAACTTACAGTTTAAATTCCATAACTTTTTTTTCAAGCATCCAATTTCAAAGTGGTATATCTTTAAAGTCGTGTGGCTTAGTTCTCTAAAAATCTGCGTTCAAAACTAAGTTATAATTTCGGGCCGATTTTAGGCCAATTTTATGATGTAACCCCTTTCCTAATCTCCGAAAAAATCGTCTATGCAGAAAAGTGACCAAAAACCTGCAGTTTTAAATCCATAACTTTTCTGTCAGGCATCTGATGTCAAAGTGCTATATCTCTAAAGTCTTGTGGCTTAAGCCTCTAGAAAACTGCATTTACGTTTTTTGTTTTAATTTTGGCTTGTTATTTTTACGATATTACTGCTTAATTGATATCCGAAAAATAGCCTTGCAAAATGTGAACAAAAACTTACAGTTTAAATTCCATAACTTTTTTTTCAAGCATCCAATTTCAAAGTGGTATATCTTTAAAGTCGTGTGGCTTAGTTCTCTAAAAATCTGCGTTCAAAACTAAGTTATAATTTCGGGCCGATTTTAGGCCAATTTTATGATGTAACCCCTTTCCTAATCTCCGAAAAAATCGTCTATGCAGAAAAGTGACCAAAAACCTGCAGTTTTAAATCCATAACTTTTCTGTCAGGCATCTGATGTCAAAGTGCTATATCTCTAAAGTCTTGTGGCTTAAGCCTCTAGAAAACTGCATTTACGTTTTTTGTTTTAATTTTGGCTTGTTATTTTTACGATATTACTGCTTAATTGATATCCGAAAAATAGCCTTGCAAAATGTGAACAAAAACTTACAGTTTAAATTCCATAACTTTTTTTTCAAGCATCCAATTTCAAAGTGGTATATCTTTAAAGTCGTGTGGCTTAGTTCTCTAAAAATCTGCGTTCAAAACTAAGTTATAATTTCGGGCCGATTTTAGGCCAATTTTATGATGTAACCCCTTTCCTAATCTCCGAAAAAATCGTCTATGCAGAAAAGTGACCAAAAACCTGCAGTTTTAAATCCATAACTTTTCTGTCAGGCATCTGATGTCAAAGTGCTATATCTCTAAAGTCTTGTGGCTTAAGCCTCTAGAAAACTGCATTTACGTTTTTTGTTTTAATTTTGGCTTGTTATTTTTACGATATTACTGCTTAATTGATATCCGAAAAATAGCCTTGCAAAATGTGAACAAAAACTTACAGTTTAAATTCCATAACTTTTTTTTCAAGCATCCAATTTCAAAGTGGTATATCTTTAAAGTCGTGTGGCTTAGTTCTCTAAAAATCTGCGTTCAAAACTAAGTTATAATTTCGGGCCGATTTTAGGCCAATTTTATGATGTAACCCCTTTCCTAATCTCCGAAAAAATCGTCTATGCAGAAAAGTGACCAAAAACCTGCAGTTTTAAATCCATAACTTTTCTGTCAGGCATCTGATGTCAAAGTGGTATATCTCTAAAGTCTTGTGGCTTAAGCCTCTAGAAAACTGCATTTACGTTTTTTGTTTTAATTTTGGCTTGTTATTTTTACGATATTACTGCTTAATTGATATCCGAAAAATAGCCTTGCAAAATGTGAACAAAAACTTACAGTTTAAATTCCATAACTTTTTTTTCAAGCATCCAATTTCAAAGTGGTATATCTTTAAAGTCGTGTGGCTTAGTTCTCTAAAAATCTGCGTTCAAAACTAAGTTTATAATTTCGGGCCGATTTTAGGCCAATTTTATGATGTAACCCCTTTCCTAATCTCCGAAAAAATCGTCTATGCAGAAAAGTGACCAAAAACCTGCAGTTTTAAATCCATAACTTTTCTGTCAGGCATCTGATGTCAAAGTGCTATATCTCTAAAGTCTTGTGGCTTAAGCCTCTAGAAAACTGCATTTACGTTTTTTGTTTTAATTTTGGCTTGTTATTTTTACGATATTACTGCTTAATTGATATCCGAAAAATAGCCTTGCAAAATGTGAACAAAAACTTACAGTTTAAATTCCATAACTTTTTTTTCAAGCATCCAATTTCAAAGTGGTATATCTTTAAAGTCGTGTGGCTTAGTTCTCTAAAAATCTGCGTTCAAAACTAAGTTATAATTTCGGGCCGATTTTAGGCCAATTTTATGATGTAACCCCTTTCCTAATCTCCGAAAAAATCGTCTATGCAGAAAAGTGACCAAAAACCTGCAGTTTTAAATCCATAACTTTTCTGTCAGGCATCTGATGTCAAAGTGCTATATCTCTAAAGTCTTGTGGCTTAAGCCTCTAGAAAACTGCATTTACGTTTTTTGTTTTAATTTTGGCTTGTTATTTTTACGATATTACTGCTTAATTGATATCCGAAAAATAGCCTTGCAAAATGTGAACAAAAACTTACAGTTTAAATTCCATAACTTTTTTTTCAAGCATCCAATTTCAAAGTGGTATATCTTTAAAGTCGTGTGGCTTAGTTCTCTAAAAATCTGCGTTCAAAACTAAGTTTATAATTTCGGGCCGATTTTAGGCCAATTTTATGATGTAACCCCTTTCCTAATCTCCGAAAAAATCGTCTATGCAGAAAAGTGACCAAAAACCTGCAGTTTTAAATCCATAACTTTTCTGTCAGGCATCTGATGTCAAAGTGGTATATCTCTAAAGTCTTGTGGCTTAAGCCTCTAGAAAACTGCATTTACGTTTTTTGTTTTAATTTTGGCTTGTTATTTTTACGATATTACTGCTTAATTGATATCCGAAAAATAGCCTTGCAAAATGTGAACAAAAACTTACAGTTTAAATTCCATAACTTTTTTTTCAAGCATCCAATTTCAAAGTGGTATATCTTTAAAGTCGTGTGGCTTAGTTCTCTAAAAATCTGCGTTCAAAACTAAGTTTATAATTTCGGGCCGATTTTAGGCCAATTTTATGATGTAACCCCTTTCCTAATCTCCGAAAAAATCGTCTATGCAGAAAAGTGACCAAAAACCTGCAGTTTTAAATCCATAACTTTTCTGTCAGGCATCTGATGTCAAAGTGCTATATCTCTAAAGTCTTGTGGCTTAAGCCTCTAGAAAACTGCATTTACGTTTTTTGTTTTAATTTGGCTTGTTATTTTACGATATTACTGCTTAATTGATATCCGAAAAATAGCCTTGCAAAATGTGAACAAAAACTTACAGTTTAAATTCCATAACTTTTTTTCAAGCATCCAATTTCAAAGTGGTATATCTTTAAAGTCGTGTGGCTTAGTTCTCTAAAAATCTGCGTTCAAAACTAAGTTTATAATTTCGGGCCGATTTTAGGGCCAATTTTATGATGTAACCCCTTTCCTAATCTCCGAAAAAATCGTCTATGCAGAAAAGTGACCAAAAACCTGCAGTTTTAAATCCATAACTTTTCTGTCAGGCATCTGATGTCAAAGTGCTATATCTCTAAAGTCTTGTGGCTTAAGCCTCTAGAAAACTGCATTTACGTTTTTTGTTTTAATTTTGGCTTGTTATTTTTACGATATTACTGCTTAATTGATATCCGAAAAATAGCCTTGCAAAATGTGAACAAAAACTTACAGTTTAAATTCCATAACTTTTTTTTCAAGCATCCAATTTCAAAGTGGTATATCTTTAAAGTCGTGTGGCTTAGTTCTCTAAAAATCTGCGTTCAAAACTAAGTTATAATTTCGGGCCGATTTTAGGCCAATTTTATGATGTAACCCCTTTCCTAATCTCCGAAAAAATCGTCTATGCAGAAAAGTGACCAAAAACCTGCAGTTTTAAATCCATAACTTTTCTGTCAGGCATCTGATGTCAAAGTGCTATATCTCTAAAGTCTTGTGGCTTAAGCCTCTAGAAAACTGCATTTACGTTTTTTGTTTTAATTTTCGCTTGTTATTTTTACGATATTACTGCTTAATTGATATCCGAAAAATAGCCTTGCAAAATGTGAACAAAAACTTACAGTTTAAATTCCATAACTTTTTTTTCAAGCATCCAATTTCAAAGTGGTATATCTTTAAAGTCGTGTGGCTTAGTTCTCTAAAAATCTGCGTTCAAAACTAAGTTTATAATTTCGGGCCGATTTTAGGCCAATTTTATGATGTAACCCCTTTCCTAATCTCCGAAAAAATCGTCTATGCAGAAAAGTGACCAAAAACCTGCAGTTTTAAATCCATAACTTTTCTGTCAGGCATCTGATGTCAAAGTGCTATATCTCTAAAGTCTTGTGGCTTAAGCCTCTAGAAAACTGCATTTACGTTTTTGTTTTAATTTTGGCTTGTTATTTTTACGATATTACTGCTTAATTGATATCCGAAAAATAGCCTTGCAAAATGTGAACAAAAACTTACAGTTTAAATTCCATAACTTTTTTTTCAAGCATCCAATTTCAAAGTGGTATATCTTTAAAGTCGTGTGGCTTAGTTCTCTAAAAATCTGCGTTCAAAACTAAGTTTATAATTTCGGGCCGATTTTAGGCCAATTTTATGATGTAACCCCTTTCCTAATCTCCGAAAAAATCGTCTATGCAGAAAAGTGACCAAAAACCTGCAGTTTTAAATCCATAACTTTTCTGTCAGGCATCTGATGTCAAAGTGCGTATATCTCTAAAGTCTTGTGGCTTAAGCCTCTAGAAACTGCATTTACGTTTTTTGTTTTAATTTTCGCTTGTTATTTTTACGATATTACTGCTTAATTGATATCCGAAAAATAGCCTTGCAAAATGTGAACAAAAACTTACAGTTTAAATTCCATAACTTTTTTTCAAGCATCCAATTTCAAAGTGGTATATCTTTAAAGTCGTGTGGCTTAGTTCTCTAAAAATCTGCGTTCAAAACTAAGTTATAATTTCGGGCCGATTTTAGGCCAATTTTATGATGTAACCCCTTTCCTAATCTCCGAAAAAATCGTCTATGCAGAAAAGTGACCAAAAACCTGCAGTTTTAAATCCATAACTTTTCTGTCAGGCATCTGATGTCAAAGTGCTATATCTCTAAAGTCTTGTGGCTTAAGCCTCTAGAAAACTGCATTTACGTTTTTTGTTTTAATTTTGGCTTGTTATTTTTACGATATTACTGCTTAATTGATATCCGAAAATAGCCTTGCAAAATGTGAACAAAAACTTACAGTTTAAATTCCATAACTTTTTTTTCAAGCATCCAATTTCAAAGTGGTATATCTTTAAAGTCGTGTGGCTTAGTTCTCTAAAAATCTGCGTTCAAAACTAAGTTTAATAATTTCGGGCCGATTTTAGGCCAATTTATGATGTAACCCCTTTCCTAATCTCCGAAAAAATCGTCTATGCAGAAAAGTGACCAAAAACCTGCAGTTTTAAATCCATAACTTTCTGTCAGGCATCTGATGTCAAAGTGCTATATCTCTAAAGTCTTGTGGCTTAAGCCTCTAGAAAACTGCATTTACGTTTTTGTTTAATTTTCGGCTTGTTATTTTTACGATATTACTGCTTAATTGATATCCGAAAAATAGCCTTGCAAAATGTGAACAAAAACTTACAGTTAAATTCCATAACTTTTTTTTCAAGCATCCAATTTCAAAAGTGGTATATCTTTAAAGTCGTGTGGCTTAGTTCTCTAAAAATCTGCGTTCAAAACTAAGTTATAATTTCGGGCCGATTTTAGGGCCAATTTATGATGTAACCCCTTTCCTAATCTCCGAAAAAATCGTCTATGCAGAAAAGTGACCAAAAACCTGCAGTTTTAAATCCATAACTTTTCTGTCAGGCATCTGATGTCAAAGTGCTATATCTCTAAAGTCTTGTGGCTTAAGCCTCTAGAAAACTGCATTTACGTTTTTTGTTTTAATTTGGCTTGTTATTTTTACGATATTACTGCTTAATTGATATCCGAAAAATAGCCTTGCAAAATGTGAACAAAACTTACAGTTTAAATTCCATAACTTTTTTTTCAAGCATCCATTTCAAAGTGGTATATCGTTAAAGTCGTGTGGCTTAGTTCTCTAAAAATCTGCGTTCAAAACTAAGTTTATAATTTCGGGCCGATTTAGGCCAATTTTATGATGTAACCCCTTTCCTAATCTCCGAAAAAATCGTCTATGCAGAAAAGTGACCAAAAACCTGCAGTTTTAAATCCATAACTTTTCTGTCAGGCAGCTGATGTCAAAGTGTATATCTCTAAAGTCTTGTGGCTTAAGCCTCTAGAAAACTGCATTTACGTTTTTTGTTTTAATTTTGGCTTGTTATTTGTACGATATTACTGCTTAATTGATATCCGAAAAATAGCTTGCAAAATGTGACACAAAAACTTACAGTTTAAATTCCATAACTTTTTTTTCAGCATCCAATTTCAAAGTGGTATATCTTTAAAGTCGTGTGGCTTAGTTCTCTAAAAATGCTGCGTTCAAAACTAAGTTTATAATTCGGGCCGATTTTAGGCCAATTTTATGATGTAACCCCTTTCCTAATCTCCGAAAAAATCGTCTATGCAGAAAAGTGACCAAAAACCTGCAGTTTTAAATCCATAACTTTCTGTCAGGCTTGATGTCAAGTGGTATATCTCTAAAGTCTTGTGGCTTAAGCCTCTAGAAACTGCATTTACGTTTTTGTTTAATTTTGGTTGTTATTTTTACGATATTACTGCTAATTGATATCCGAAAAATAGCCTTGCAAAATGTGAACAAAAACTTACAGTTTAAATTCCATAACTTTTTTTTCAAGCATCCAATTTCAAAGTGGTATACTTTAAAGTCGTGTGGCTTAGTTTCTCTAAAAATCTGCGTTCAAAACTAAGTTTATAATTTCGGGCCGATTTTAGGCCAATTTTATGATGTAACCCCTTTCCTAATCTCCGAAAAAATCGTCTATGCAGAAAAGTGACCAAAAACCTGCAGTTTTAAATCCATAATTTTCTGTCAGGCATCTGATGTCAAAGTGGTATATCTCTAAAGTCTTGTGGCTTAAGCCTCTAGAAAACTGCATTACGGTTTTGTTTTAATTTTGGCTTGTTATTTTTACGATATTACTGCTTACATTGATATCCGAAAAATAGCCTTGCAAAATGTGAACAAAACTTACAGTTTTAAATTCCATAACTTTTTTTCAAGCATCCAATTTCAAGTGGTATATCTTTAAAGTCGTGTGGCTTAGTTCTCTAAAAATCTCGTTCAAAACTAAGTTTATAATTTCGGGCCGATTTTAGGCCAATTTTATGATGTAACCCCCTTTCCTAATCGCCGAAAAAATCGTCTATGCAGCAGAAAAGTGACCAAAAACCTGCAGTTTTAAATCCATAACTTTTCTGTCAGGCATCTGATGTCAAAGTGCTATATCTCTAAAGTCTTGTGGCTTAAGCCTCTAGAAAACTGCATTTACGTTTTTTTGTTTTAATTTGGCTTGTTATTTTTACGATATTACTGCTTAATTGATATCCGAAAAATAGCCTTGCAAAATGTGAACAAAAACTTACAGTTTAAATTCATAACTTTTTTTTCAAGCATCCAATTTCAAAGTGGTATAGAGCAGCCGTACTGTTTTCCTGTCCTGGCCATCTTGGCTGGCGGCTCTGCCGATGATGAGCCTGCCCCCTCGCCAGATCCTCCTGCTGCAGATCCTCCTGCTCCGGACTTATCACTGCCCGCGTCGTCCGTATCCTTGATGCGATGGGAGCAATAGTAGGCTTGATGCGCCTCCAGGGTGGAGGGCGAACTGAAGGCGATGCCGCAGGGCAGGCACATGAATCTGGCTGGCTTCAGCAGGGGTTCCACCACCGACTCCGGTGGGACTTGGTTCTCCGGCTTGATGAGCGGCGGCGGAGCCAGCAGACGAGAGTCCGGCAGGGTCAGCTCCTTGGCATCGGGCTTGAGGGCAGGATCCGAGGCCAGGAGCGCATTCAAACGCACCTTGGGGAACTTGGGCGAGGGACATGGAGAAGGTTCCGCCTCCGAGGGCGGAGTGGAGGGCTGCTCCAGCTTGGGAATCAGCTGGGGAGAGGAGCAGGGACTCCGGGGCGGAGTGCTAGGACTGTTGGCCACCGCTTCATTCTGCTCCTCCGACTGGTGATCCATCTCTGTCTCCCCCAAGTCCTGATCCTGCTCGGCAGTAGCCTCTTCTGGCTGATCGAAGTCACCATCTTCATCGCCTTCATCGTTATTGTTATTGTTGTTGTTGTTGTTCGTCTGGTGGACCCTGGCATCCTCCAGCTGATCCTCCAGTTCATCCTCCATCTGCTCCTGCTTCTCCACGCCCATCTCTTGGGCGGTCAAATCTTTGGAATCTGTAAAACAGAAAATGTATATTAGTGAATTAATCTTTAATTATTCTGCTTAAGACATTACGATGATTAGGATTATTAGAGGATTTCTTTTTAAATATAGAGATAAACACTTTTTTGTGCAATCTGTAAGATAATGTTCATTAGGGAAACATTTCTTATTGATAACGTAAAGTAATCTTGAAGTATAATTTATCTTTTTGGGACACTACTACTTTTTATTATAAATACAAAACAAAAATTAAATTTTTAAAAATGTGCCTAAACAGGTTTCCATTGTAAAATAAAGAGTTTAAAACTTAACACAAGAAGAAAAGAAATCCTAAAGTATATTAAATTGTCTAGCATTAGGATTATTAGACATTTCTTTTTCAACGGTAGCGTTTAATTAGTTTGTATAAATACCAAACAAAGATTTAATAGAAGCGTAAGCATTTTATAAACAGGCTTATGGAAAAATTTAATTATACACAAACGTTTTATAGAATATAAAATATTTTTTAAAGTTGCAAAAAGGGATCTTTTGACCCCAATCCAAGCATTCCTGGGAATCAGCTCCGGGGTCAGACTGTTACATGCCAGTTTAGTACCTCGATCGCCTTCCCAGAATCCATGGCATCCCATTTCTGCCAGCCTCTCGTGAGGAATCTATGTGTCAGCCAGCTGCTTGGCAATTATTATCGAACAAATTGTCAGTGGTCAGAGCTGTGAAAACAATGCGACAAGAGGAGCCGGCTGGACAAGCTGCTCTGCCCAAGATCGAGGAGCAGGGAGAAGTTTATCCACGCTGGCCATCTCTTACGTGGAAAACGCTGGTGGAAAAGGTAGAAGGAAAAGCGCATGGTGGCCAGCAAGCACTGATGATTAGGGCCCGCGGATCGCAGCTAAGTTCGAAGTTGGCCAGAATCCCCGAACTGACATCTGATTTGTTTCTGTTTGGGCCACTGCGAAATATTATAACGACCGAACGGCGATGCTGGCCGAGATTATGGCGGCGGACAGTGGATATGGAAGTGGTAGTGGAAGTGGACATGGACGTGGACATGGACATGGCACACACATGGCATGCAGATGGAGCCGCCGGATAAGCCTCGCAGTTTGCATCTCGCTTCGCCAGAAATTCGACATCTCGACCGCAGCAAACATTTGCTCTGCTCGTGCGGGCCACAGCTCCCAAAAGTCCCCTTTCTGGATTCCTCCTCTTGCCCCCGCCTTCCCTTCTTGGTGGCTGGAGAAGATGCGCGTTGACCTGTCAATTGATGGCTATTGAAATGTCAGCACATCCAGAGCGACTGAGTCTCAGGCAAGTAGGAAAAAACCAAAGGTTCCTACAGGAAAAAACATTTAAGAACTGGTACTTATAAACGATCTTACTGAACCAAAAAGTTATTCCTTTCCTTGAAAACTCACAGAAGTAGAAGAAAGAAAATCTTGGTAATTTTATTTTGGCCAACGGTACAAAAAATATTCATTAATACGCTAATAAAATCTAAGTTTAAATGATTCTTACAGTTTTTGTAGGATATTGTATGAAAACCAAATCAAACTCTATCTAAAACAGCTAAAGTTTCCCCAATTTTTCCCTGTGGGCATCAAGTTCGTCGCCTGAGTCTCTTGAATGCCCTGTGATTGTTTGTGTGCTGTTTATGTGTTGGTGCTGCTGCTGCTGCTGCTGCCACTGGAACTGCAACAAATATTGCAACTGTTGCCAAACTATTGACGGCCCGCCCTAATTGCCGCCGTCGATTTTTCACGAATTCACACAATTCTGCACGTGAGCAATCGGTTAGAAGAATCGCAACACCCCCAGCCCCGGTTTCTCCGCCAAATAAAGGGCTCTCTGCTGGCATTCCGAGGCATTCTGCTTATTTGTAAGATATTTATTGCCTTCGATTGGGTGGCGATAAGCCGCACACGTAAAGTGTTTTGTCCGGGAGAAGAGCAGCGAGATGGCCGAGCGCCGATAGAGTGCGAACGGGAGACTAACAGCTAACAATGGCTTTCAGTTTGGCTCTGGTTGTGGTTGTGGTTGTGGTTGTGGTTGTGGCTGTGTTTGAGGTTCTGGCTGGGATCTGGGATCTGGGATCCCAGCTTTGCCCCTAGCGACAGCTGCCTCTGCTTAAGGATTAGCCCAGGCCGGGATCTCTCGATCCAGGGGGGTTCAGCGGCATAGCATTTGGTGCAGCTGATCTCCTCCAGCGATTGTCTCGCGAGTGCCATCACAACACCCTCCCAAAGTTTTCATTGTTGTGCAGTCTCGGTTCTGAGCAGTGAAATCTCTTCCCCAAGATTTAGGCTTCATATGGAAAAAATTTGTTATGTTATTTTTGGAGATTTCTTTTACTAGATATTATCTTGCCAACTGTGTTTTATTTTAAAATTTATTGGAAAAAAAAGGTGAGAAACCATTTCATTAATTATTAATTAATTCAATTTCTATATTTGCATATAACGTATATTTCCAATCTATCGAAAATCAATGTAATAAATATTTAACTTATCAATTCAAAGCAGGTTTTTCATTGGAATCGAAAGATTTACATTTTATAATTCTTGATTAAATACTTCACTATTTCACTATTATAATTATCCCTATACATACACTAATAATAGACCACTTGCTAAGTTGTTTTTAATATTTGATAGAAGGCAAGTAAAGTAAATATTTCAAGATGGTTTTCTACTGTTTGCTACGTGGAAGAATTCCAAGGGAACATGCAGTCTTCGCTGAAACAGCGATCGGGCTATCGTTTGTTTAGCCATTTCATTACGTTACGCCGCCCCCCACCCTGTAACCCCCTCCTCACACCCCTCCCCCTCCTCCTGCGGCCAACGCCAACAATTGTTTATCAATTTGTTAAATCAGCTCGGCCGCCGTCTTCAGCTTCAGGTCTCTCTTCCCTTTTTCCCTTTGGCTGGAGCTGCGATCGATCCTCGCCGATAAGCGACACAACAAACACACACGCACTGGCAAAAAAAGGGAAAAGTAAAAATAAAAATCTGTCTATTGAATTTCAAATTATATAAATTACATTACATTGCATCATCAAAGTATTAAAATCTAATTGGAAAAAAAATTTAAAATCAATACTTTTATATTAAAAAAAAACTCAAAAACTGTAATGGTTATCAAAGGAAACAATATTTAAACTCAAATTAATTTAAAAAAATTGTTATATTATATGAATAACGGTCATAAATAAAAATCAAAGCGAATAATATTAAAATTGAGTACAAAATACATCGATTTACTACGCTTTTCTTACAAGTGCACAGTGAAGTTGAGAAGGGGATCCCAATCCAAGTGAGGTAGGGGATACAGGTGGGCAGGGGATGCCTGGCACTTTATCAGCCGGCAGATGATTGTTGCTGGTTTCTCACTTGGCCGCAACTTCACTCGGTGGGCGTTGTTGGCAGCCATAAACAATCGAACAATTTGGCCCAGGAAAAGAGGAAACGAGGAGGAGGGCAGCAAGGAGCCAGGAGAAGCAACAGATCCCCAGGATCGACCCTTTGTTCATTTGTCGCTGGCTTTCAACCCGCAGACCGCCGCCGCTGCTAATCGTTTCGGGGTCAGTTAACCCGAAATGGAGGAAAAAAGCCCAGCAAAACGAAAACGAAACTTTGGCAATCATTGCCAGATCTCTCTGTAGATGGAAGTAATCCCAAGGTGCCTAGGATGGCGGAGCAAGTCGCCAGTGCGTCTGGCTGGGCCTTACTACTTAGAGTTCCTTGGATGCCACTGGGGGTGTACGCGTAATGAGATTCAACGGGGCGGCGTTGTGCTGGATAATAAGTGCTGAAGCAGCAAATCGATTCAGTAGTATTAGATATTTTCGTACCATGTGTGCCGAGGTTTGAGTTTGGTGACTTTCAAAGCTTGACAGAAAATTTCGACAAGATCTGTTCATTTAGGACTATATGTAGAGCAATTCATTCCGGATTTTCATATCCTCTAAAGGCTTAAGATTTTACTTTGAAATTTTATAAAATAATAACCAAAAATACGCCTTTACGTACTGGTTTGTAATTTCGGGTGCATTTTCTTGAAGATTTATTATACTTTCTAATTTTAGAAAATAAAGACTTAGTCGAAAAGTGACCTAAATCCAATACTTATGAGTCAATAACTTTACTTATAGATGTACGATTTTGAAATTGCATACCTCTAATGGATTGTAGCTTTGTTTTCCATGCGTTTAGATGTAGGTTTGTGATTGCTGGTCGATTTTCTTGAAGTTTTAATGATGTAACTTTTTTCTAGTTATTATCAAAACAAATACAATTTTTCAAACATGCCTCATTAGTCACAGAAATTGTGCGCAGACTACTGCAGGCCGACTTGAAAATTCAGCAGGGAGTATAATTAAACAAATTACTGGAGTCGAAATCGATGATCGGGATTTTTTTGGGGGAGAACAGAAATTGAAAAACGTGAGTGAGCAGCCAAAAAAAAAAATAAAAAAAAAGGAGGAGGAACGGGGAAACGTCTGCAGCTGCCAATTGTGATAAGGGAAATCTTCATTTTCGCGCGAAAATTTTGCCACCTTGCCTTGGGTTTCCGGGACCGGGACCGGGACTGCGATTTCAAGTGGACTGCGGACTGCGGACTGTGAACCTGGCACGGGTAATCAACGCCATCAGCAGCTCTCGGGGATGCAGCCAGGTCTGTGGGCCAACTCCGCGCTTATCAATTGTTATTAATCAAAGAAAAGAAGGCCCCTCTGCGGCTCGCAAACGAATGCAAAGAGCGCAAAGTTCGCAAATTTCATTTCACTTCACACTTGGCCAGCAGAAGCAGGGGATACTAAGTTTCAGCAGATCTGTTTTTAGTTTATTTTTTGTTTTTTGCACCGTGTGTCCGTGTAAATAATCAACATTCTCATATCTTGGGGGCTTCCAAGCTATTCGTGATTTACTCGCCGTATCCTCTGCTCTTCTTCTCCGACTTAACTGCGATTCCGAGCTCTTGTTCTTGTAGTCAGCACCTCCGTTTGGGTTGTCTCTATGGGAACCCGGAGAGTAAAATTCCTTTGATTCAAGGATAAGCAATTTTGGCCCTTCTTCAGCCTCCTAAATGTATACCTTCTGTTGCCTTTTCACTCTTCGCTTGTCGTATTCCGGCCCAAATCAAACCAATAGGCTTCGAACAGAAGTTCGTATTTCGACCAGAACTAATTTAGTTCACTTGGTTCGACCAAAGTTGCTGATGTCAATGGAGGGTAGAGATTAAGAGGTTGAAATTGCAAGAGTGGGGGAGTTGTATACACCTGAGCGCAAAATTATAGCTCTGCAACTTGAAAAGGGTTTCAGTATAAATGTTTACTACTTATTTTGTTTTTTTTTTCGAATTGGTTTTAGTGACCATTAAATAATTGCATAAATCTAAACAATTGTAATAACTTTCATAACTTTTAACTTTAAGTTTTTGCAAGCGTATTGAAGATTAATCGTTAATTTTCTAAAATATACATTTTAGATTCTTTATTCCTATTTCGCTGTGTTATTTTTCTTACCGCAACTGTCTATTTAGACCAACCTATGTGGTACTATATCTTCGATCTATAGAAACCGAAACACAAGCCACAGACAAAGACAAAGACAGACGGCAGGCAATTCCTCGAAATCGCCCAAGTCAAAGTCTCTTTTTGATGTCTTAATTAAAAAACGTGCAAATGATGCAAGGGCAGGGGGCAGAAACAGGGGTGATCGTCTGGGCCTGTGCACAGAGTTCAATGTTGAGCAATTGATGCAACTGTTGAGATGTGTTGCTGCTGTTGCCTGTGTTGCAGTTGCTGTTGCTGTTGCAGTTGCATGGTGCGCTGATAACAAGAGGCGGGAGGAGGGTAGGAAAATTGTCGCAGTACTTGAAAATTTCGTGTGAGCACGCTCAGCGTCGATTGTTGCTGCATTGTTTGATCGCTTGATCAGCAGCAGCAGCAGCAGCAGCACAGCAACAGCAACAGCAGCAGGAGCAATTGCGATCTTGGCCATACACAATACTGTGTTGCCTGTTGCTCCCACAATCTCATGTGTTGCTGCTGCTGCTGCGGCAAGGAGTTGCTGCCGTGCCAGCAACTGTTGCACAAATTTAAATTGACCCAAGTGCAAGTTTGAATGTCGCTAATCTGCCATCGAATGTTGCTGGCTGGCTGGCTGGCTGGCGTTACCTGCAACATGTTGCTGCCGGGCTCATAATTTGCGTTTATTAAACAAGCCCGGCATTTGCATAAATGTCGCTCTCCCTGATTACCATCATCATTCGATGGTGGACATGGCGCAGCAGCAAAATCAGTTTAACTGCGGGAAGCAGCAGCAGCAACATGCCACAGCAGCAACATTTGCAATTGCTGTAAACAAATCACGCTTTTTGCAGATCAATCAAGCACTGACAACTGCCCCAAGAAGTCACAATTCAATTGTGATTTCCCCCTGCCTGCGATTCCATTTCCTTTTGGGCCATTTTCCCTTTGACACGACAGAGCAATAGCAACAGCTTGTTTCTCTTTACTGTTTTACTGGTGCACTCCGTTCGTGAGGGCGGATAACGGACGAAAGGGGCGTGGCAAGTCCAAAATCGTGTCTGGCATTGTGTTGCCTTCATTGCTCTTTTTTTTCGCTCTCTGTGCTGATGACTTTTGATGTGTTCATCAAGCAATCACGACAACAGCAACTAAACTGCGAGGGCAGCAGCAGGGTCTGGCATTTCTTTTCAACAGTAAATTAAAGAGGCGCGAAAATTGCCCGCAAGCTGTGTGAATGGGAATGAAATTCTCGCCGAAAAAAAGAGGGGGAAACAGTCGGTTCACAATGTGAAAAGGAGGCAGAACGAAGGACCCCACAGCAAGAGTTGCTGATGGGCAGAGGCGGGGAAACAGTCGTCCGAGTTGCTAACAAGATGCGCGCAGTCAGCGACAACGGCAACAACGGCAACAACAGGCAGTTAGCCAACTACAAAGCCAAAGGCCGCCAAGGAGTCCCTGAAGTCTAACTCCAATTCCAAGTTGGGTGCCCGATTCAAGTTCCCGGCGGACTTTTACTACCAGCCTGTTTGGCAACGCAGCAAAAAAGGCCACGCAACCTGGAAAAATACACGCGAATAAAAGGGTACTTTAATGTCAGTTCAAGAATGTTTCCAACTAATAAGTGGTTTAGCTTGAGATGACTTAAGAAAACACTTCTATAGATAAATATAAACAGAACAATCGAGTTTGTAAAACTAGTTAACATATCAGACAAAATATCTTGATGCCTTACAAATAATTTCTTTTGGTTTAATATTGTTAAAAAATATATATTTATTTAAATATTTCAATACATTGAGTTTTTCAATCACTATCTTTGATTAATTTGAAATTATTATCATTATACACTTATTTGAACATTAAAAACCGAAATTTAATATAATTTAAAGATATTTCTAGCAGAAATACAGTTGCTATACACATTACGCCAATAAAGTATGATAGACGCACCAAAAAGAAATGAATATACAATTTTCTCACCGTGATCTTATGAACTGACTAACAAAGCGGCAAGCCAGACACATCATTACCTACCAATTAGGCCCCGAAAAGTGTGTGCGTCTGTGTGGCGCAGGGTTTGAGTTGGGGAATGGGGATTGGGGCCAAAAGGAGGCAAGAAGCAGTTAAGAGGGAAAAAGGAGGAGAGTAGAATGGTAGCAAGACCAACACGAAGGCCCAGAGGACAGGGTTTGAGAACGAGAATGAGGCTGCGAATGGGATGATGGGATGATGGGATGATCGGGAAGGGGACTGTGGGGCTACTCTCTTGGTGGCACCATAAACGTTTACAACGTTGCGAATGAGTTGGGTTGGTCTTGTGGTTCGTGGACTGCAGGGGAGTGGCGGATGGGAGGTAGCCAAGTGACTGACAGGCAGCAAATAAGCCATAAATGCAGGAGGCATTCAGCCGAAGGAAGGACAGAGGGCTACCTGGAGATGATGAAGTGCAAAGTGCCTGCTAACAGCTTGTAATGAGCTCTGAAAGTGTTGCAAAAATTTAAGTAACTCAGGGGAGATAATACCGCTTTTTTTTACCTCAAAATTAAAACCATACACAATTCTGACTCGACAAATGTGGCAGTTTGAAGTCGATTTATGCGCATGGATTGCTGATCAACTTTCGCACTGTACAAATAAGTCAGTAAACACATCCAGCAATCATCAGCCAAAGCAAAATCAATCAGGAATCATCAACATCAATGACGAGGGTCATTCGTGCGTGAGTTAAGCAGTTGGAAAACGGCTAAAAGCCACGTTCAAACAGTCATGAGAATGTGGGAAAGTAAAAGAGGGTGGCTGTCACAAGGGGTTAATAGAAATCCAAGTTCAACTCAGATGACGAGCCAAAGAAAAGGAATTCATGGGATAAAAAGGCGCCGTGCTGATTTGCAGCTATTTGTTTGACGGGCATGTGTCAATGCTTAATGTCATTTCTCAATATCGATTTAAGTGGTTTAAAGCCTTTTAAAGGTGTAGGAGTAAGGAATAAATTATCAAAAGCTTATTCATCAGAAAGATTTTAAAAAGATGAGTTGAAGATCTAAAAAATATATAATTGTGCTTATATAAACTAGCAAAAAACATGTTTAATCAAATAAAGTAGCCTATACACTAAAAAACCTTTTCTTTTTATACTTCAATAATAGCTCTACTATTCGCCAAGTCGTGAGTTCCTAAAAAACTTTACGACATCTTTATGCAATCAATCCAAATTTTTAGGAATTTAGAAGACTTAAAAAGTAATGAGCCATAATTCCTAAAAAGAGTTGGGACGTTCCTTAGCGAAATTTAAATTTTATTCTAGACCTACAACTCCTTCTCCTAGAATCCCTTATTTTTGGGAACATGATAAAGAGCCCTATAATGCTTGCCATATACATAAAAAAAATTACAACATAAATCACACACGCTCACACTGGCACACGCACATTTACGAGCCAAACACACACACACGAACACGAACATACAAATTTCGGTTGTTGTATTAAAAATAATATCGTCGTCTGGTCGACAAAGATAAGAAAATTTATCCAAAGGATTGCGTTTGGTGTTATGGCCACCGCAAAAAGTGAGGCCAACCCCCTGGCTCCTTCTCCTTATCCTTCTCGTCCGATTTCCACCTCCTTTGTCTGCGCAACCGCAAGGACAAGGCAGAAAGGACTGTCCTCCTTCGACTTGATGCGAGTATTTTATGACCAAAGCCCCCAAGTCGAACCCATCATCATCATCATCATCATCCGAATCTGAATCCAAGGACCATGGGTCAGGCGGGAGTTTATGCAGTCAAGAGGCAGCAGGACCACCAGCTGCGATCTGTGGCCAGCGATAAGGCGGGAATACATTTCATAAATGCCGCGCCGCAAAAAGGATTACGGGGCTGCCACTTTGGATCCTGTTTCTGCTTTCGAGCACAGGGAAAAAATTATGAAAGTCCTAGATCAAAATTAACTATTTAGTTGAAAAATGTGAATAGTGCTTGAAGATATGAAGATAATTTAATATAATACAAACAATTGTAATTACTAAGCAACTAAAAGCAATGCATAAATATTGATTCGACCTTAGCATGTTCTTTTTTATATGTTTAGCAAACATTTACTTCCAGAAAAAAACGTCTGCTTGAAATTTATTGTTAAAATAGTACAAAATATATTTCTTCACCTGAAATCCTAAAACCCCAACTTTATGGATGCGAAATAAAGCAAAGCATAAAATACGAAGGCAATGAAGTGATATTGCAGTGCTTTATATACCCAATCATAAATCCAGAAAATAGTAGGCACCCAACCTGTACGATTTTACTGTTTTATGGTACACTTACACCAGCCCACATGTCGTATGCTTGGTATTTTTAGTAAGGATAAGAATGGAGGGGGCTTAAGTAGAGGGAACCAAGGGAAAGGGCTGTGTGTTGATGGAACGCAGCTGATAGAGCCGAGCGCCGTGTAATGGTTTTTTTTTCGATTACCCTGGCTGTCGATGTTTTTTGTGTTTGGCTGCACTCGCCGTTGCGCCTTTGGCCCGCAGCAATTGCAATGCGTCCCGCATGAACCCCAAAAAAAGTGGAGATAGAGATAGAGAAACGGAGCTTAAACCTTGTCAAATGATTAATTACATGCCGAAAAGCTATCTAACAATTTGACTCGCTGTCTGTGTGTGGTTCGGTTCGTTCGGTTTGGCTGGTTTGTCATTAAGCCAACAGCACAGCCCAGTGCGGCCACAGAGGGAGACATAATAAAAAATTATGCCATAGATAAAATGCCATTAGAGAGGACTTGAAGAGAGGGGTGTGCTGCCACGAGGGGGTCACCACTTAGCGCCATTAGAAGGCAGCCAACAGCCAACAACCGAGTGGCAAAGCAGAGTACCAGCCAACCAAAAAGCCAGGCCAAAAAGGGGGAGAGCCTGGGCTGCAAGTATGCAATTCTGCAAGATAAGCCGAAGCATTCATGAATTTCATAGATAAAAACCAAACACACACACAGGCACGAGGCAGGCGCTCACAGGGATACAAACACACACACACATACACACACACAGGGACACTGGGAGATGCGCTTACAGTACATTGCACAGAAGCAACAACAAATGAAGAGCGCCAAAAGTGAGCAACGTCATCATCATCATCGCCAGATACACCAGCGTGTGAAGCAGGAAAAGCGGAGTGAGGCACAGTGGCATCCAAGCAGCAGCAGCAGCAGAAGCCACCACCAACAAACAAGGGGCGGACCCAGAAAAACGTAAAAGATACAAAAGTACACACAGAAGATGGAATACCCTTCAGAGAGGAAAAAAGGTGTAACACTTAAATGTTCTGAAAATATCCTATGGATTTTAAGTACATTTGCTTATTGAAGGGCAAAGATCAGAAAATATTTTCATGATATTTTTATATCTTTTAGAAACTATCCAATATATATATTACGATTTCCTATTCCCCAAAATCTTATCTCGAACGAAGTTCATAAAACATTAAAATATTCCAAAAGTGTACTTTGTGTCTCTTTGCTAATTAAAGGCATTTTCAAGGCAGAAAACATAGACATATCCAAGACCGTTTAATGTTTTATAGAAAACTATCCGACTTTTAAAAATGTTTTGTTTTCCCCTTGTTGTTTTCCAAAGATCTTATCTAGAATGAATATAAAACAAATGAATGAATATATGATTTTAATTTAAGATCCTAAAAAAAATGAAAACCTACAATTAAATAAATAAAGTTTTCTAGGGGAATTAAATTCGAAAGACCACCACCACCGAGGGCCTAATCCAATTTGGCCGGCAATCTTTGGCCAAAAAATTGGGGGACAGTGGGTGGTGGCAGGGGGGCAGGCCCAAAGGAATGTCACACACTTTTCCCCACGTGTTTGTTGTTGGCTGACTGGCCTCGACTCTTCGACTCTTGGCGTCGCCATGGAGTGTCAACAGCCAGATAAAGATTAGCCCAGACAAACGCCCACTTTTTAGGCGAACTGTTACGCCCACTGGCCACTCGACCGCCCCCCTTTTTATGCCCCCATTCCCGATTCCATCTGTCTTTTTGGCCGTGGCCCTGTGTGTGTGTGTGTGTTGTGTGTGTGGTGTGCTGGAAATCTTTCACTGACGCAGCACAAAAACGGCCACGTGGAAGGGCTGAGATTTGGAGAGGCTGGGATAGGAATACCCTGCTCCAATTGCCCCCAGTTTCGGGGGATTATTAATGATGAATGCTCGAGATGGCAGCGAAATGGTGCGGAATGTAGTGCCCGAAAAGAGAAGGAGCGGAGTTGAGGTTTTAGATTACGGATTAAACTGCCCCATGGGATTTCGGATAATCTGAAAATTTATTGTTTTTAATTTGCTTCCTAATAAATATGAAATAAAAAACATATCTGTTTGTGCGATTAAAGAAATTATTAACTTTATTATGGAACTTTTTTTGCTCATTAACCTAAATCTAAACTAACCTTATTATAAATAAACAACCCCAAATTGGGTTAATTGCAAATCAAGAGTTAAATATTCAAAGCTTTTCGGCTAAACTCTAAAATTGTTCCCTGAACTTAACGATAATCCTCGGGGTTTACAGTCACCCTTTATCTACTGAAAACATTCAATTCCGCTCCTGGGAAACTCAGAAGGGTTGGGTTGGGGGGGACCGTGGGTCAGAGACATCGTCTCAATGACGTTGACATTGCCGATGATTATGAAGTGATATGAAATTGATGCCAATGATGTCGGAGTGAAGTCAAAATGCCACCCAAGAGGGAGGGTTAACCAAGGGGTTACAAAATAATGGAAAGGGCGCATATAAATAGACACTGAGTGCGAGCGAGAGACAGACTTGACCCGTTGTCATTTCCTGCAGTCCATCGGAGCGACTGAAACGAGGGTTGTGTCGCCGCCACCCTCTTTTACCGAATGGGTTTGGTTTATAAGGTCTGATGTCTGAGGTCTGAGGTGTCAAAATCACAAAAACCGCAGCAGGCGAATGGAAACAGTGCCAGTGCACTGATAAAAATTGTATTAAATTAGAGAGCTCTCTCGTCGTCTTCATCATTTTTTGGGATTAAATTTTTATTGGCGCAATATCAGCAGCTAGCAGCTAAGCGGCAGAGATGGGTAAATATTCCTGGGTCTACACACATCGAAAGGAAATTTATTATTGGGCATTAACGGGTTATGTCTGTCAGAGGGGGACAGCCATAGATAGAGAGCGGGACGGGGACAGTCGCCTGTTTCCTGCAGTCGCACAGATAAGAATTTATTTTTTGGCTTTGGCCCATTTCGTTTAAGCTGCAAACTTATCTCGGATTGAACGACGGACAAAAGACAACGGACAGGGGACAGGGGACAGGATGTAGCCTATTTGGAGGAGGATTTTCATATTCATTCGAGTATTTCCAGTCGACTTACCTCTACTGTCGACGGTCATCTCTTCTGTGGTATCGGAACAATCTCCTACAAGAGAGAGAAATTATAATTTAATCTAGGTATGAATGAATATTTAATTTATTTGCTAATAAAAAAGAATATTTCATAGTATTACCCAACCTAAGTCATAAACAAACGTTAGGATATGGGCTGAATTTTACGGATAATTTCCGCCCAAAGGTCTCGACTAATAGTTGCAGATATATATCGCAGATAGTTCCAGCCAAATGGGTTTACTTTAAAAGCGATAATAATTGCTGCGAGGGCCGCATTGTTTGGTTTTGTCCACCCATTCTCTGTTGCCCAGTATCTTTGTATCTTTTTCTGTTGGCAAAGTTACTACTACGCACAGTAGTTGGTTGGTTGGTTGGTTGGTTGTTTGCGAGGCCGGTGTCCAAGCCTTCACTTCACTTCACTCCACTCGATTACAATACAGTACCCGGTACGGTACGGTACCCCCTCTATACGACGTTCTCCTCTTCTCTGTGTTGTTTTTCTCATTTTTGATTTTATTTCGCTGATTATTCACTTCAAGGAATTATAATAACAATAATAACAACAATCCGCAGAATTCCTTCGTTTTTATTTCAGCTCCTCCCCTCGGCGGCCCCTTCTGCTTCCTCTTCTTCTTCGTTCGCCGCAGATCGCAGATAGCGCAGCACACACACAGATACAGATACTCGTACTCGTACTCACAGATGCAGATACGTATGTACATATGAGCCGGGCCAAACTGAGGCCGTGGAATGAATGTGAAGCCACACAGCGCAGATAGGCGACTGATAAACAACTGAAAGCTGGCTGCCATGGACGCGAAATGCGGACTTGGACTTGGACTACAGTGTCGGACATGTCGGACAGGACAGGCGGTACTCGGGGGACCCTTCTTCTCCCTCTTCCCCACACTTAAAGCCCCCTTTTTTCGGCCAGGGGGCCAGGGTCCAAAGGCTGGCTTCGATGGCAACTGCCGGGATTTGCCGTTTCCTACACCCACACATGACTTGCAGGTTGATTTGAGGGTTCAGCGAATTGAGCGGGAACTTCTACTGAACATCGTAATAAAACTATTCATAATTTATTTATATATTTGTGTATTTATATATATTAAAAGAATTTCATTTCATGTTTTTTTTTAATATAATGAATAATTTTAATTTAATCATAAATTTAAGTTCAGAGTGATAGGTTGAAAAAACAAACATTGTAGTATTATTTCTCTAGAAGTGATTAATACGTTTGCATACAAAGCCTTATACTCATTTCAATCCAAAACATAAGGAAATTAACATTTTAATAGAAAAAAATAACAAGACAAAATTTTATAGATTAAATTTTGTATAGTAATTTTCATTTCGTGTATGACGTGTATATGATTTTAGGAGTAATGTTAAACTTTTGTTGTATTTTTAAAAAATGAAAATTATATTTTCATTTAAACTTTCTTAAGTTACTAATAATGTCAACAAAGAAGGATATTTTTTGGTGTTTTTGGCATGGCCATAGTTGCTTTAAACTTCTTTGTTTAAACTTCTCTCACCTCTTGTGTTGCTGCTAAGCATTGTTTTCATATAAATAGTAATCCACTTGCTAGATAATCCAGGTTTAGTTGCGGCTTTTCACTTTCTCACTCGCACATGTTTTGGCTTTCGGATTGGGCCGTACTTATGCGGCAATTATGTTGTCACTTCACGTGGGAATTCACTTTGACTCACTCACTGTACACTGTAATACAATTATTCAAATTTGCGTTATGACGAACGTGTCGTATCGAATGGTTCGTTCGTTCTCTCTTCCTCGAACCGCTTTGAATATGAGTACCGCGCGTACCGCTCTTGGTTGCTGCTTGCTCCGCGTTCCACAGCAAACTGAAACTGAAACTCGGACCGGCTGAGGCAAGGCGGTGAGTAATGAAATTTTCGTGCGCCGCTGTGAGCTGTGAGCTGTGAGATACAGATACAACCGATACAGATACCGAGCGAACCGAGCGGCGATGACGATGACGACGCAGCACAGCACAGCACAGCTCAGCACAGCACAGCTCAGCACAGCACAGCACAGCTGATGTTTGTTGATGCCGGGACAACGCCGGGCCAAAGTTGTTTATCTTTGGTAGTCGAACTGGCACTGGATTCGTACTGGGATTCGTATCTGCAGCCGAGACACTCTCTTCGCTCCGCTGCCAACTGAAATAAGATATTGTGCCCGAGACCGAGGCTCTCTGCTGCGGTCGACTTCCTTCGCTCGCCTCGGAATTATTCGAAACAAAAACTGATAAAGCACTGATAAGCGGCGCAGCGCGGCGAGCTCTGCGCTTAGATAGCATCGCTGAAACAGAACCAACCAAGCAACCAGCCAGCCAACCAACCAACCAGCAGCGAACGGATACACAAACACTGAAACACCGAACCGACCCACTGCAGATACAGATACGGATACAGATACAAAGATACATTCAAAGAGGGTGTGCTTGTGTGTGTGTATGTGTGTGTGTGTGTGTCTGTGCGCGAGGGAGATGCTTTTTAGCGATATCGCGTCTACGGCTAATGGAATTCTGATTATTGCTTAGTGATAAGCGTTTTGTGTTTAATTGTATCTCTGTATCTGTATCTGAATGCACTGAGCAAAATGGGGTGTACAAAACATTTGGGCAATCTCTTTGGGAATACAAAAAAGGGATTCTTTGTTTGAGTTTTCGTATTTTTGAAGTAATCATACTCGTATTTAAGAAACTGTTTGTTTTAAGTCAACTTTTTGGTAAGATGAATTTAAGTACATTTCAGTGTATTTACTCTGGTACAATGAGATTTCGCACAGCGTTCGCCGACGCTTATCATTCACCTGCTGCCGCCGCATCCACATCCACATGGCCATTTCTATCTGCATCTCCATCAACTCTCCATCATCATTCTGCAGCTTTTGGCTCACGGGGCTGGTGCTTTTGTTCAGCGTTTTCTCGGGTTTCCTTGCGAGCGAGCTTATCGCCCGATGTAGATCTATTTTTATGCTGCTCTGGCTACTCTTTCCCTCGTTTTCGTTCCTTCCTGGCACTCCCCATCTGATTCTTATCGGCGTTTGGTTTATTTCCATTTCACTGGCAACTTTGCAGATGCAAAAAAAGAAAACGTTTTCTTCTTTCCCAGCGATAACAATCGCCGCCTGGTTTCTCCTGCTCATCCGCTTTTTCTCTCGTTTTGCTCTCCGTAATCAGCTGTTGCCACCGCATGATGTTGCGCATGCGTTGTGGCCTAGAGGTATAGTTATACGAATATCTACAGAGTTATAAGCAATCCAACCCACCACCACCCCCGCCGACGACTCCGTTGTTGTCTGCTGGCTGCCTTTGCGACGATTATCTCGTTAGCCATTGTTGACTTTTAATTAGATTCATTAAACGTGCCGCTTGCCGCCAACTCCCTTGCAACCCCCTTCGGTTAAACCCTGCGCCCAAGGTTTTCGGCACGACTTTAAGATACCCTAGATACCCACAAGGACGCATAAGTCTAGAGGAACGTGCAACAAAGAGGGGACTATTTGAATGATAAAAGACAAGACTTTAACAGTTTTTATTTCATATTTGACCTAGCTTTAGAAGCTGAAAGGTATCACGGTACAACACATTTTTCTTAAGACTTTGGCCAAAATACGAAGGAGTTTCAAGGGTTTAAAGGCTTAAAAAAGATATTTCATTTTATCAAAAATAAATAAAAAATAATGTTTATTGGTTAAACATTTTTTAAAACCATGTGTATATTTTATAATAATATATTATATTTTCCCTAACTTTTATCCTTTGTTATAAGCTACTGAGTATTTAGTGTTTGTAACTTTTTGCTTTCACTATCAACTTTAGCATTTCTTGCCTGCTTATGTGTTAGAATATATTTTCCACATTTTGTGGGTGTTTTTTTGTGTTTTGAGCTTATGCAGCGATAAACACTTCATGCGTGAATATCTGCAAAAAGGTTTTAGATAAATGCGCCCGCTGCGGTTGTTTGGCGTTGTTGTTGTTGTTGATGTTGCTGCTGGTTGTTGTTGGGGTGATGAACTGCCAACACTCGCACCTTCTCTTTCCCCCCTGTTTTGCCATCTCTCTTTTGGCGCTGGCAGAAGCAATTGTTTTGCAATTACGTTACTACAAGTCGGCACATACGATTGGCTCTGTGTGCGTGTGCATTTTTGTTGCTGTGTATCAGTGTTGTTACGTGCTCATTTATTGACATTAATATGAACAAATGCGACAGATCAACGTCTGCTGATTGCACTACATCGAAAAAGTGTTTTCAAGAAAATATGCTAAAAATACAAAGTCAACAACAACAAAGTACAGAAGCAGCAACTATTAAAGTTAAACACTACACAGAAAACATAAGCTATGCTATTTAAATTTAAGCTGGTTTTAGATTTTTAAACGAAAATAGAAAATAAGCCAGCTAAAAATTTTAGCGAAAGCAAAGCAATCAAGCGATGAATATTTGTTCTCTTTTTTCTCAAAAAATTTATTATAAACAAGTCATAATTTAATCATGTTTACAGTATAAAATAAACATATACATAAAATATGCAGCATTTGTACTGCAATTTAACATTAACATTTAACATTGTCTTGTTCTTACAAAAAAATTTTTTTTGCTATAAAGGTTTTATTTTTTTATTGATCTTCCAGTATGTTTCAGTGTTTTGGCTGCAAATCCGAATGACGCAGCACGTGGAGTCACACCCCCGCTTCCCTGCTGTTCCTTCTCTGACCTCGATGCCTCCACTCTCCCCCCCTCTTCTCCACTGAACAAAAAACTCCGCTGAGAGCGAAGATTCAAGCGAGTTGATAAGAGATCCTCACGCTGATAAAAAAACCAAAAGCAGCAAGAAAACTCACAGTTGTTGCTTATTTTTTTGGGGTTATTTCTACTTCTACTCTGTAGCCTTCCCTCTCTCTCTCTCTCCCTCTCTTTCTAGGTGTGTATATCCATCTCTTTCGCTGTTCGTCGCTTTATTTCATTTCGTTCGCTTTTCGGGTAGATGCATCGTTAAGATTAGCACAGGCAGCATTTGTTGTTGCTGTACAAAAAACATTTATCATGAAATAAATCTACTTAAGTTTTGTTTTTTTTTTGTCTGCGTTTTTGCCCCTCTCCAACTTCATCTCTCTTTTCAGACCACAACTTCTGCACAGGAAAATACTAATAATAGTTTTTTAATGCTTTTTTTTAAATCAAAAACATTTTTTTTACTTTGAAAATATGGGACCTAACATAAGCGTATTAAGAAATAATATGCAATCGTTACCCATTAAACACTACAGATATTTCTGAAATATTAAGTATTAATTTCTTATAAAAACGATGTTCTCAATTTTTAGTACAATTACAACAGTCCAAAAGATTTTTCGCTGTGTAAAATTTGTATCATTGTAACTTGAAACTCGCACATTACTATATAGCGGAAGAGAGGCAGGGGATCGGTGTTATATAATCAATGGAGCTCAGTTGCTCAACTCATTTCCACCGAAAAACACCAAAATTTTTCAACCTTGAGCTGACTCTTTCTGTCTCTCTCTCTCTCTCTCGCTCTCACTTACAATCGGTTGTCTCTTTCCCACACAGCAGGTGCTGAGCTGCTGACATTTTTGCTTCCCATTTCCCCCAACTTTTTTATTTACCCTTGTAGCCTGCATATTTATGAAGTCTGGCAGATAAGCGATGACTTCATTGTAGCGAAATTAAATCAATTAACATAAGCCAAGGTGCGAGCTAAGCCAGCAACCTCAGGGCCACCTTAAACCACCCTACACGCCACTGAGTACTTATCTCTGCGTGCCACCTTACCCCAGCTCGCTGTCTCTCTCTCTCTGTTTTTCTGTTTCCCTTTTCGGGCTAATCTAGCAATCAATCAAAGTGATTTAAATTTCATACCGCGTATCTGCACCACCACAATTTACAAATATGCTCGAGGTGGAGCTGGAGCTCGAAGTCCAAAATACATTTATGAAAATCACGATTAAGAACTCAACCGAAAGCCAGACTGAAGTTTGAGTTGTTGTCGCTGGAAAACAGACGAGGAGAAAAGGATTCACTACACTCCGAAAAATTCCTTGATTAAATGGAATTAGTATCGAAATAGTTTAAATATTTTAAAGTTGCAGTGCAAGGCGTGGCACTTGCAACTTTTATTATTTAATATTTTCAAGTGAATCACTGTAATATTTTATAGGACCTATCTTTATCTTCCCCATAAAATCCGATTCTTTACCTGCATCTGACTCATTTATCCGCCAAAGATCATCAATCTTTTATAGCCTTAGCTCCTTTATTTTCTACTGCCTGATCTTCGTCTATAGGAGTATGTTTATGCCCGTGAGTAATACAAACCCCAGTGGACGACGACTTGTTTTATTGACCTCATTTCTGGGGCCCTTGGCTCGAAAGTCTGGAGTTTGCTAAGTGGTCATAAAATATGCTTAATGCATCAGGAAGCCGCCTCTATGCGGGTGCCACAAGCAACCCCTTCGCCTCTCCTCGTCAGGTTTTTAACGTACAACGTATAGTACATACGCCCTGCTCTACTTCCCTTTTCGGCCGTCGTAAAACGTAAAACTCCTTATCTGGGATTTTCGACTGCGACTTCGGCTTCTCAGTCATCCGTTGGTAAGTGCGAGATTAAAATATTGGATAAAGCGGGAGCAGAAATGCACGGCGGGCGATAACGAAGAGTGGAAGTGGAAATGGAAATGGAAACGAATCGAAACGAAACGAAACGAAACGAATCGCTCCTTGGCTGTTGTCGCCGGTCTGGTCTTTCAAAAATATTTCTACGCTATCGACATCGCCGCCCTGTTTTAAATACTGGCTCGGCTTGAGGCTTGAGGCTCTCGGTTGCTTTGTAAGTGAGTGATAAACACGAGTTATCGCATCAATTAGTTTGGCGTCAAGTTGACGTCGTTAAAGGCAGCAAAACAAAGCCCACAGGCAGCCGACAGCCCGACTCATTTTCAATTTTTAACCAAGAAAGAGGCGCGGGCGAGAAGGCGCTCATATTTGAATGAGAAGGCGAAAGTCAAGCCGGAATGCCATAAAAACCTGAGTCGCGGTCTCCGTCCCTTTTTGACCCATCATGATTGTTGCCAACAATTCAGGGCTAAAATAGCTAAGAAAAGTAGGAAAAATAGCTAAAGACAGAAATGATTTTAAATTGACTTTTGATATTAAATCATTTGCTAACCTTTAAAGAATTTCAGCTAAATGTCCAAATTGGCAGCACTGTTGGTCAAGACGAAATTGGATATTTTATAAGACACAAGAGTGTCAATGATCCTATAACAGATATTGTCGTCCTTTTCTCTCTGCCCCTACCTGACTCTTTCTCCGTTTCCCTGTCTCTGGTGTCGCCGTACGCAAATTGAGCTGGAAAGTGGCTTGTAAAACATTAAACGTTTCTGGTCCAGTCGCCAGTCATCAAATGAGCAAACGACGCGTCCAAGGAGCGATGTGGGAGGGTCGAAGTCGGATTCCATTCAGATTCAGGTAGAGATGCAGATACAGCACACGCCAAATTCCGGGCTAATTGCCCAGGGTTCGTCTGTCGATGTCGAACTATCGCCCTCTCTCTCTCGGGCTTGCAGAGGCCGTCTCTTTCCCTGGTCTCCTTGGTCCTGTCAACGACTTCCACAGTGCGTCAAAAGATCTCGAGTGGATAACGATGACGATGACGCTGAACTGCCGACGACGAGGACGACGACGACGTCGGTTATCGCAGCCGGAAGTGCCATCATAAAAGGAAGGTGCAATAAAAATATTTTACACGCTCGCCATCTCTACCGCACCCACGGCAACCTTTGCCTGCGCCCTCTCTTTCCAAAATTTCAATGGGAATACCTCTTTTGGGTGCTTGCTTGATCAGCTCAATCGGAAAGGAAGTGGATGCCAAATGGCAGACCATGACAAATAATGCAATACACTTTCTCATTAGAAAAATGTCGAGACGAGACATCTTTAAGTGGTTTTAGATTTTCAAAAAATATGATGGCTGTTAATGGTGATGATAAATGGTTTCAAACCAAAGAATCCTTTACAATAAATTTATGGTTTCAATGTATTTGGGGTATAACTGTCAATGAAATCATAAATCCAACTATCTGCTGTAGTCGATATACCCTGTAACCAAGAAATTATCCAACAATGTAGCTGAGACAACCTTCCCTTGATTCACTACCGATTCTGATTTCTGCACACATGCAGGCCACATGTGAGATGACAACGGCGACGACGACGACGACGACGACGAAGGCCTCATCGGAAATGTTGGTCTATGCTGCCTTATCAGCTGGCACTGCTCCTGCTCCTCCCCAGATCCCATTGTTGACTGCTTCTGCTTCAGCTCCTGCCCCTTTTCCTGTTCCTGTTTCCCATACATGTATGTGTGGCTGACTAAAAGGAAAGATATCAGGGGAGCAGAAGGAATTGTCCTGAGACTCTGTGACTCATGGCCAAAAAGTGTTTCGGGGTCGCACCATAAAAATCATAACCATTTATGTCCTGTCTTTGCCCCACGTAAAAGTGTGCGGTGCCCCGAAGGCTTCTCCGCAAAAGAGAACTCATCAGTGCGAGTTCAGTGAGAGATTCCCATCAGCGAAAGTTGTGGTCAAATAAAAAAAAACACTTGTCCTGCGTAATAAATGCCCCCGCCCAAAGGGGCGTTCAAGGTTCAACTTCCAAGGATAATAACAATTTTCGTAAATTACAAATTACTTGTGGATCTGACTCTTTACATATATATGGGCTTGTACGCTCATGCCACCAAGGGAAAATTGGTAGTTAAGTATGTACAACTGAAGTATGAAATATTTTTAACAGAATTTACACCAATTAAAAATAAGACTTTATTATTAGTAAGATGGAAATGTAAATAAATAAGAATAACAAAACGAGAGTTTAATGAAATCAGTTTGTACTCTGAATTGCCTTTCTTTGCAGTCTTAAAAGTCAGCCCAGTTACTGATCTGTTGCAACTTTAATTCGGCAGCCCTATTTATTTGACCCCGGTTGTAAATAAGTCATGTTCATTTAAGCAAACTCAAAAAAGCACACACATAAATCGCTTATCCTTTATCCTGTTGCTGGTTTTTGGGGGCGTGTGGGTCAGCTGGGTGACTGGGCCATGATGATAAATCCTCATCCGACTTTGTGACTCTGCGGCCAGTGAGTGGACTGCAGCCGGCTAAATGACAAACTGCAAGGAGGCAGGACCAACAACAAAACACCAGCACGCAGGACAACGCAGCTGATAAGGAAAGTTGTGCGGCGAGGGAAGGGAATGAGACTCAAAGCGTTTGTCTCAGTGTAGCGAGCGAGCCATTAAATTGACAAAATACCAACAGAACGAGAGAGAGGGAGAGGGAGCGGGAGCTGGAACAGCCACAAAAAGGACATTCCTCAGAGCTGAGAGAAAAAGCGAGAGCGAGATAGGAGCCAACGCCATATTTTATATTTTACATTCTTATCGCAAAACTCTCACTCAGCCATTCCGTTTGGGCTGGAGGTTAAAAAGGGGGGTGGGGAAAGCAGGGCAGAGAGAAAGGGAGAAAGAGAAAACAGAAGCTGGAGAACTGATAACACCCGCGCTAATGGGACCAAACAATGCCAAATGGAGCAACGCAGCAGAACAACACAGAAGCGATGCACACAACCACGGCAAGGACACACGACTACCTCCCCATCCACCATCCACCATCACCCACACCTACACAACAAGGACACACAACACAGCAGCAACAACAATCGCACATCGGGTGTAGTAGACCCACCCAAAACTGGGCTGGGCCGTCTTATCTATGGCCATCAATCAGGCGAGCAGCGAGCGGCGATAAGCAAAAAGATTTTAAATGGAGTGCACACAGCCAACGAGAGAAAGGGAGAGGTGAAGGAGAGCGAGAAAGAAAGAGATGGGGACATACACTGAGCAAATAACTATTATATAAAAAACTTTCTTAGATGGTCTTCAGATTGATTATCACAATTAATCAAATTTAATTTTGATCGATTAAGCAATTTTTTTTAATCAACATTAAATTAAGTTTTAATTTAAATGTTTTAATGGAATTAATTCCAAGGGTTTCATATTATTTAACAATATTGTGTTGAAGAGTTCTAAGTTAGTTTAAGGTGTAAAAAAGGCAACTTTAAAAATATACATACATTCCTTTTTTTTAATTATGAAACAGGATTAACAAGATGCCATGTATTTCCTCCCAGTGTGTTTTGACAGGGGCAGCTCCCTTTTTGCTGCCCCATGCTATCTGCCGCCCCGCTGATGTCAGGAGCGCATCTCTGGCCGGGAATTGGGTGGCAGGGTTTTGTCCTACGACTGCTGGCAGAGATAAGCGAAGCTCAAACTGAATGCAGACAAAGGGGCGGGGATGGGGCGATAGTTCCTGGCCAGGTGATTCAGTGAATTCCATTTTCTGCTCGCGGCCCACGAATATTTTCACTTGCCGTTGGTGGCGTTGTCGTTATCAGTTCGCCCAGCTTTGCTCACGAGGATGTGAGGGGGTGGTAGGTGGGTGCTTTTGGGGGGTGGAAGGACGCGACAGGACACTGGAGGCAGTTGCTTATCATACACACACACAGAGGAACACAGTGGTGTTAACCATACGCCAGAAGCATCGGAGCAGCATAAAGCAATCGCGGCAGCAGGACAGAAACAATGACAACCAGTTGACAACCCCTTTCTGAACAACCCTACCCCCTTTTAAGCAACCAACCACGCCCCCTCAAAACCCCTTTGTAATCAAGCCTCTGTCGGTGTTGGAAAATGCGCAATTTTGCATTGAATGAAATGAAATTGTTAAATGAAATGATTCGCCTCCTTTCAAAGGCGATGGCGACGCTTTTATGCATTCGCCAATTGATTTCAGCCACGCCCACACTATCAGGCTACGCCCCCCTTGTGCTGTAGCGCCTTTACTTAATTAACTGAAGTGAAAATGGCGCCTGCATTGAAACTGATAAACAAACATTTTTCGGCCTCGACGGCAGGACCAAAAGACCCAGGAAAATTCCCATTGTGGCCAGAAAGAGGAGGAATAGTGGTAGTAGTAGTAGTTGGGGTAGAAGGGGTAGTAGGGGTAGTTCCACCGCTTATCGCAGTGTTTGGAATGTGCCAAGCCATCCGAGGCTCGACATCCAGGCAGCAGCAATGGAGATAAGGCGGCCCTAAACAGCAGAGCAGAGAACGGGGAACAGGAGTAGTAGAAACTACCCAGGCTAGCCCTAGCTCTATATTTTAGTGACTAAGGGGGTGTTTAGGGTTCCAGAGGGTCCTGACGTCCTTTTCATTGCGTGTGCGATACCAAAAATATACACAAACTCAGGTGTGCGGCCGAGCGGGGAAGAGGAAAGCACTTTGTGGTAAGCCAACTATACGAAAAGTCCATTTTATCTAAAAACCTACTTCTCGAGTTATGTTTTGGGCAGGTGACCACACTTTCCTATTTTTCCTTATTAACCTTCGCTCACACCTTTAATATACTGTGTTAAATATTTTTTTTTTAACATTTTTAATGTAATAATCTATATAAAAAGATCGTTTTATAAAATTTCTAAAATGTAAATTGTTTAAAAATGTATAAATATTGTTCAAATAAATACCCTTTTAGAACTTAACTTTTACTGTGCTTTCTCCGCGCACACACACACACACTCTTCACTCCGCGAAGTGCGTTTGTGTGTGTTGCCTTGTGTGTGGCGAAACAGGAGCGCAGGAATCGAGGACTCGGCTTTCAGATACATTTGTATCTTGCAGATGCCGAAGCTCATTGTGTGCGTATTTTTTGGCGACTTCGCTTCGCTTGTTGCTCTTTGACCGACCACGCAGCAATGTTTGGCAAATACTTGGCTGACCCAGATTATGCAATCGGCATCGGCAACGGCAAGAGGCCAAGGAGATATGGCGCAGAGGTCAGGTGTGCCGAGATATAGCCTCGCCTTGCTGCTCCGATATGGGCTCTGCATACCTTCGACTATAACCCGTCGAAGGGGGGCGAGGGGGAACAGTTCGATAACTATATCTCTGGACGCACGTGCAACACTCGCGAATTCATAAACACCGGCAGAGATTAAGTGGAACAGCTGAGCTCGCTGTTGCAGCTTATCAAACGCAGAATTATCACCACCTGCAGCTGCAAAAGAATATCAGAACAAGTTGCTAAAGACAAATTATCAAGAATCTAAAGCAGCAGCTGAAGCCAAATGGGATAATTAGATAGACAGCAAATCGGTTTGGAAACACATAGAGAAATATTGTACATAGAACAAGCAATTGATAGACTACAAAAAAAAATAATGATGATGATAATGATAATGATTCTTATTTTTAAATGGTAAAAAGTAATAAAAACAAGCAGACAATAGCCTCCAAAAAAAATTCATTTAAAAAATGCATAATTAAATCATATATTTAGATGGTAATAGGTAATTAGAATGAAGCTTAAGTATTATTTTCTCTAGTGTATCTCTAAGCAATTTCCTACTCTGGCCTCACAAAATTTGGCTCGATGCGAGCAACATTTAATGATGATTGCCCCTGATTGATAACATTTATTGCGTTTCGCATTCCTCTGCCCTTTAGCCACCATATGCACACACGGTTTCAACATATATAGTACATATATAAATGCTACTGATATATATCTTTTCGTTAATTTTTCGGATACAAAATTGTGGTTTATTTTGGGGGCCTCGTCGCTGTAGTCGATGCCAATTGCTGATTGGTCCGATGGACTCTTTGATGATAAGCGTTGCTTCTTTTTCTGCTGACGGCAGGCAGGCATATCCCCAAACCATAACTAATGCCTGAATAATTCATCAATCGATTCGAGAAAGTTAGACACATGACATATTAGAAAGGGCATTAATTTGATAGTAAAAATAAAGTGAATCGCACAATAAACTAATATTATTTTGATATAGTGGATCATCTTCCGCGTTTTCCAATTCTGATTAACTCTATAATTTCCTTTTTGTCGGATCGCTTAGATCCAGTTACGATCCAACTAAGATCCACGGAACTCGCTTTATGGGTGCTAAAAAGCTTCATGGTTTCCAATTCAACAGTGATAGGGAAAAAATCCGAAATTCGATTTCATTTACGACTCTGGGCCATAATATTTGTGACTTTATTTGGATCCCAGCCCCTCCCAAATTCGTTTGGGGTGTTGGATTACGCATGCAGGAGTATTGAGTATCGCTCAATATTGATGAGACTGTGGCTGTGGGCCAAAGATGCAAATGGTAATGGGAATCAAGTTGGCGCCCCATGACTAAATAACTAAATGTGCGACGCGAACAAACAGAGTCATAAACTTCTGCTTTATGACCATGCCAAACATACACACTCAAGCACTGTGGGCACACCTATAACAAGGTGTATCCGACACAGTTGCGGTCAAAATACTAACACTATAGTGCTAAAAAATATAAGGAAGTATATATTATAGTTTGTATATACCTAAAAACAATAAACTATTGTAAACTTCCTTTGGTTTTTGTAACCTTACAGAGGCTATTTTAATTTTTATTTAAAACGACTTTTAGAATATCGTTGTTTTCGTGACACCTTACAATTTGAATGTTTTTAAAATCACAGGTTGCTTTTGTGTACTTGTTTTTTGACCACAATTGCACATGGCTATATTGGAACATATATCGTCTGTCTATAGGGCGAACAACGCGCTTTGGGTTATATATCGACTATCGTTGGGTTAGGATCTCCTCTCTCCCTTGCCGCCATCTTTCTCATTTCCCTGAAAAGCCGAAACGAGTTATCGCTTAGTTGGCATCTCTTACTCCACTCCAACCCACCATCCCACCACCCCCAATCCCCACTTCCCATGTTAGCAGTAGAATATTTGCCAATAAAAGCAAAAACGAAAACTTTTTATAGACACGCATACACACACACACACACACACACACCAATTGGGGCAGACCTTATCAATCAATCTTAATTAATCACAAGCAAAGATCGCATAAAACCGAAAGGAATTGGAGGTGGGGCAGGTGATTGTGTGTATGCCACACAGGTGCCCCAATCGGAAAAAAAAAACAAACAAAAAAACAAAAGCAAACTAAATTCATTGGTTGCTGGGTCTAAGTTTTATATACAAATACAGTTCGGGCTCATGAAAGGAACCAAAGAATGTGAAATACAAAAGAAGTATTTTTAAATGCATTTTTCTCTTCATTAGTTTTTCTGAATACATTTTAAAAGCTGGAATGGGTACTATCTCTAAACAAAAATCATAACATAAAGGAAGTCATAATATCACACATTTAAACAAATTTCAAAAGAAATATTAAGTTCAATAAATTATAACGTTTTGAGGTTTTCGAAGAATTACGCGTGTTTTTTTAATTTTTAATGCTACGACTTATTCGTTCCCTGAATGAACTTAATTTTGCTTTAAATACTTTTAAAGGTCCCGTTTATGAAAGGTTCCTTTTAACATTTAATCAACACTAATAATATTTTAATCCTGTTCAAAACTACATTAATTTGTCCAAAATTTCTAAGGTTATTTTTTTCTGAGTGTTCCTTATCTCGTTTGGAATGAAACAAAAGGTAAAAGCAGCGAATCAAGGTATTCCCGGTCTGTATTTTCCCTGTTTCCTCCCTTGCTTTAGTCGCTCCTACTCGGTTGCCTCCACTTTCTGCCACACCTGCCCCAGTTTTTCTGGGTGAGCCAAAAGCGAACGGACTTTTATCAACTGCCGCCGTCGCCGTCGCAGCGATAATGAAGACGCCAGCGCCATCAGTTTGGGAATAAGGAACATCAGCGGATTCCGATTCCCCTCGTTTAACCTGCCCCGCCCCTTTTGGGAAGTTCCTCAAACAAAAGCCGCCGTCGTCTTTGTGGTTTTGCCTTGAAGCGCCACTCGAGCGCCACTTAGATGAGATGTCTTGATGTCTTGGCCGCTATATCTCGCCCCTTAACCCCCTTGTGCCCCTCATTTCTGTTATCGCACCCAACAAAAAAAAATAAAGAAAATTTTCATTAAAATGATTTATGGAAATGCGCTGACCGAAGCCAAGAAATGCGTTCGATTTGGATCGGAATGTGTATATAGCAGGCATCTGTGGGCAGGTGACAAATGGTGGCATTTAGTGTGGTTCTAACTTTTGCTCATAATTAATTACAATTTAGTTTATTAACCACCAAAGTTGTGTGGGGTTAATACGCGAAGGGGCAGTTTGATGAATCGACGTTGATAAAGTTGACAAATTTTGCTTTTAAGGTTTACCTAATGAGGGTTACCAAAATGAGGGAGTGAGAAAGTGGGACAAAATATTCAGGGGGTAGTGAAATCAAACCCATAAATGAGCACAAAATGCCAACTCAGCTGTGACGACAAATCAAAAGCCAGAATTAAGCCGAAGGATCAGGACTTAGGGCCTTGCTGAATCAGCAAAGTTAAGAAAGAAATAATGGGTAGCGAGAGATTTTAGATGTCTGCCAAAATATTAAAACATAATAATTCAGCATATCAAAGCTGGAAAATCGCATTAAAAAGCGCGTAACTTGCCATAAACAAAGAAAAGGGAAAACAAGAGACAGTACATGAACAGAAGAAGAAGACGACAAAATTACAGCGAGGCAGTAAAGTGAAAACAAAAATAACAACAATACCAACAGCCAGTTTAAGCTAGTTTGAAAATATAAACATTCAGTAACTCTTTAAGTTATACGTTATACTTTAAAACATAAATTAACAACGAAGATTTTTTTGGACCTTAAAACAGTTAAAATTTAATGTGTTTTACTGCACAATACCAACAGCAACAATTAAGTTTGTAAGAAGCCAATACCATGTAAAGACTGTTATATTATAATTAAATACTTAAGATTTCTCTGTGTTTCTTTTATTCCTTAATATTCCATATTATATAATTCCTAAAAAAAATACACTAAATTCTCCTTATCGGTGTGTTTATACTCCAAGTTTAACGACATACATATGTATTCCTGTAGCTTAATCTGGTGTCATCCTTTTCTCTCCAAAGGACATATAGATGTGTATATAAATATGCATCTCACCTTGAGCCTTTGCCCCCTGGTTTGTGTTTTTGTTGAGATTTGCGACCGGCATTGAACAGGCGCCCAGAAAAATGCAGAAAGGCGAGCCGGGGAACCCAGAGAAGGAACCCCAGACGAAACGGAGCGATATTCCGAAAAAAAGGCAAACAAAGAAACAGAAACCGATGGAAAAGGAGCTGCGGAGGGGTGTGTAGCTGTGTGTGTGCCCGGTGTTTATCTGTGAGTGTGAAGCAGGCAAATAAAAACGGCCTCAAAGATAAACAACATAAAAACAAACGAAGGCCAAAAGCCGGCAAAAAGTGAGAGAAAGAGAGAGAGAGAGAGAGAGCGAGAGCCCGAAAAATAAAGAGAAATCGAGCAGCAGGTGGAGGCAAACGGAAACAAACAAGCAAACAATCAAAATAAGAACAACAACTGCTGGTAAACAAGCAAACAAAACAGAAGCAACAACATATAAGCATTTTTCACCTGGGGAAAAAAAGGAATAAACGCCAATAAAGGTGTCCAGTAAGAAAGAGAGCGAAATATTTGGGGGTAGAAGAGATGGGAAAATGCTGAACTCGTGTTTTGTTTTTATTTTCAGTACCTGCTCCCTTCCTTTTTCCCTTTTAGCCATTCAGATAAGAATATTTTAGTCCACGTCCAGCTGATAAATCATTAAGGAAATAGGAAGTGAGAGGCTAGGATTAAGCCACCTCAGGACTTTCCAAAATTCCGCCAACTAAGCAACATTATTAAGCTTTCTCAGCTCTCTAACTTTCTTAATCGTAATCATGATTCATGACTCGAAAATCCAGCTAAATATAGTGAATATTCCTAAACGGCGACACAAAGTAGTGCTTCTTCTTTTCCGAAGAGCCAACAAAATTTTATGAAACGTAAAACGGGCGATAAGAAAGCCGAGTCAGGAATGCACTGAAACAAAGTGCATTGAATTAAACTTAGTTGTGGAACAAAAGAAAATATTGTCGACCCAATGTAAATATTATATATATAAATATGAAGGGATCATTGCTTTTAAAAAGCAATTTTCGGTAACTTTTCTGTCAGGCTTCTAAAACTTATAAAACATTTAAATAATACCTTGAAAATAATTTAAATGCAGGTAATGAGAAAATCAATGCACAAGTTTATGCCATATATTTCAATCACATTATATTACGACTCTTATTAATTTTTTTACAGATCAATAACCTATTTGTATCCCTTTCCTCCGAAAAGCTGGCCCAAGAACCTATATTTTCCCTCCATGTATCGATTGTGTCCTCCTGCACACACAAACACTTACACATAGGGATGCAGCAAGGAGGAAAAGTCAGGATGCAAGGCAGTCAGGAGTCAGAGTCGGCTATTATGCATTGTCATTACGAGTTGATTACGAAGTTTTAGGACGAGGATGCATGCAGAAGGGGGAGGAGGAAGGCCGGCTTGTTGTTGTTGCACCAGGCAGACCGCAAAAATGATACATTTTAATGCGAATCTTGATAGTGCCACAGAGATTGCTCGGTATAAAAAGAGCAGAGAAGAGAAGAGGAAACAAAACTTACGGCAGGCGAAGGCGAAGGAAGATGCACATGCTGTGGCAAATGCACACTGCTCAGTGTGCGATAAGCGGTCTTCCCTCTTCCCCTCCCTCCCCCTCTCCTCTTGGCAGTCTGCTCATTCGTGTGACAGCTGAAGAAGTTGTAAGCAAACTGAAGGGGGGCGGGGGGCGCAAGGACGAGAGAAAAAGGGGAGGGAAAACTGGGGCTAAGGAAACCGTCTGCAATCACTTGAATATTGCATTAACAGGCACGTAAAGCAGTCGCACACACACACTGCTGATTCAGACATGATTCGCGCTATAAAGACGTCGAAAGTTTTTAGTTGCCCACCCAAAAGTTGACAAACGCTGCGTATACGTAATGCAAAATTGCTCATACGCCACGCGGCCCTATCTCTGTGTGCGCAACGTGATTTCCTGCAGGAAAAGGCGGCAAGTAGGATGCAAAATGCTTGCAACTAACTGATAATTCGCATACCAGAAGGAGAAGTTGCCAACGTTAGCGAACAGCCTGCAATAGGATTAAATTTTGGTAATTTGTAGTAATTTTCCAGGTAGGAAAAATATTAATCAAAAAATAATACTTTGATAGAAAGAGATTTTTGTATAAACCCCATTAAAGGAATCTTTATGATAGGAAGTTAATATTTATTGTAAACTAATTGTTAAATCTATAACATTTTAGTAGACTGGAAAGAGCTTAAATTGTAATTATAGCCAGAAATGGCTTGTTTTATATATATTTTAGATTATTAAAAGCTTACCAAAAATTTCAAAATGTATGTAAAACGTTTATTAACCCACCTGGAATGAGAAAAACGCTTGATTAATGATTTTGTGCTGATTAACAATCTTTTTAAATCTTTAATAAAAAGCTTCGTAAAATAATACTAATAAATGTTTGGTATTTGATTTGTATAGCAATGTATTACACGTCGATAAATTTTAGAAATTGCATAGCTCATTAAAATCACATTTGATTCTGCCTAAATCATGATAAACGAATGATTTGCTTTCGTATACACATTTTTTTAAATAACTTAAAGCTTATCATCTGATGAGATTCAGAGATTTGTGCAATGGGATAACAAGCTTTAAGTTGGGACCATTAGAGATGGGGGCCAACAAAGTCGAGTTTGGTAAATCATTAAATGAGATCTAGAGCGAAGCTCGTTACGTTGTACAACTAATTATATGTGGCCAGCGCACACGGAAATATAAACATCTATATGGGCGAGTATCGAATCGAACTAAATAACCCCCTGCCCACCGAACAACTCTAATTACTCGATGATATCGGCATACATTTTATTTAAATTCAATTTACATCACAAAAACAACTGCGAATTGTTGATCAAAATGCAATTTAGAAACGAGAATTCATAATTTTTACCCTGGCCCCGTACAAAAATGGGCCTAGCATTAAGCCCACTGATGTGTAAACTGAAAAACTTCGATAATATTGTCAGCGTTTTCAATTTGCGCACAACACAAAACCAAATCCAATGCGGCCAACGTCACCAGCAGCAGCCACGCCCACACATTCTAGCCGGGCTAAATTGAACGACCAAAAAAAAAAGAAGCAAATAAATAAAAGAACGAGGAGGCAAACAAAACGAGGCGCAACAGTTTTGTCCACACGGATTGTCAGGATGGGAAAACAAGGCAGAGTTCGAGTTGTCAACACGAAAGCGGCCACAAGGAAAAACCCAAACCAGCAGTCGCGGTTAAAAAAAAAAATAAAGTGCGAAATGCAATATGCAATGGAATAAATGGAAATTTTTGTAACCTGCACACACAAACGGGGAAATGTCATCGCGATTTCAATTTAAATGCAATCGATAAAGAGGAATGACTGCGGGTAAGGTGAAATGGGTAAATATTGCGGAGAGGGAAATAACGTGCCCCTGGATTGTTCAGAACTATAAATTCAAAAACAAAATTTATTGTACAGATTGAGATAATATGGAGAAAGCCCGCGCAAAGTTTTGAGTATATTTAAGCAAATAGAGTTATGTATACTTTGGAACTTTAAAATAAAGAGAGTTATTCATTCATATACTAAACCTTCAAAATGTATATTTTTACTTAAGCTCCTCTTTAATTTATTTATTTTAAGCCTGCGCAAAGTTATGAACATATTGAAGCATTTCACTCATTTTTAAAATATAAACTTTTTTCCTTGAGAGTTTTATTTGAAAATGAAGCCAACAGACTGCATTTATTTACTAAACCTTCTCTTCAATTTTTCTCGCATCCAATTCAAAAGTCGCTTAAATCTTGAGAAATATTCCACGCTTTCGATGGCTGATGGTCGCCTTAACTGAGCGTTGATTTGCCACAGCGATAATTGGCCAAAATCTCTGGCTCTTTTGGCCGTGTGTGAGTGTGAGTGGAATGCCACACAAGCCAAAGGCGAAAGGTGGAAAGAAAATGCAAATTGCCAGAGAAGCGGCGGCGAGAAACTGGTTTCCTCCCCAACGAAGAACTGGTATCCAAGGACCAGATATATCTCCGCTCCATTCGCTCCGTTGTCCAACACTGCTCCTCTGGCTTGTCTGATCGACGCACTTTACAATATCTGCTTTCGGAGATCTGCCGCTGCTGTCTGCAACCATTTTGAATTCACTCTCCGCTCACACTATCTACAAAAAAAAGCGGGGGATATTTGCGGAGAAGTGGCTTCAGGGGGACCTCAAACCATGCAGATGGAGGGCCTCGAGCTCCCCACTTAACGCTGATTGGTGGCCCAAGTCGAGTGCGCCGCCCCAATCTGGTTTTACAGCCTCAAAACACAGCCTCGTTGGCTGAACACCGCCGCCGCGTTGGATGTGAGCTCCGTTTGAGTTTGAGCCAAGTCGGGTTTGATGCAGAGACTTATCTATTCGGAAAAATAGGGTTTGTAGAAAAGTTTTAAAATATATTTTATTAAAATTATTGAGAAGTATCGAAAATGTAACAACAGAGCAAGGAAATATCTGTTTGTCTGTGTAAGTAAAGGGAAATTGAAATTAATTTCATAATAGAAACACAAAAACTGAAATATTTTGAGGAACAACAATATCTTTTACAAAAATAAGACTTTTAGAAAACTTTAAATTTGTATATTTTTGAAATTCCTGAGATATATCAAAAATATATAAACAAACTATGGAAATTTAAATTTGTATATTTTTGAAATTTCTGAGATATATCAAAAATATATAAACAAACTATGGAAATTTATATTTGTCTACGTAAGTAAAGAGCAAAAGAAAATAAATTTTAAAATGGGACCACTTAGGCAAAACAAGAAAGAAATTTGTTTACTGCGTTACAAACTTTTAAATAAATTCATACAAGAAGTTTTAATTTAAATAAATAAAAAATTTGTTCTACTCTGTTAAATATGTATAATATATATATTTGCTTTCTAGTTAGTATCCTGTTTACCGAATTCTTGACCGCTTAATCATACAAAATCTCGTAAGCCATCGGCATTAAAAAAAGCCTTTATCTGAAATCTCCAGCCTACATATGAATGCCCCTCTGGTTGGCGCCCCTGACTGCTTATCGTTTATTTAAAATCAATTAATGCGATCATCCAAAACTGGTCCACTTAGAGTGCCGGCAGCGGGTCTAAAAGCAACGACCACAAGCCGAAAGCAGCGAAATCCAGCTAGATTGTGGCTCCGATAAGGCACTTCGATGACTTCATATGCCACAAAAATCCGAAATCACACCTCAGATGAATATAAAAATCGCTGAGCACTTAAACAGACATCTGCATATGGCCGGCGATCAGCGAATGTCTTTGTGGCGGGCCCATAAATTATAAACCCTCTATGTGGATAGATAGGCTAGCAATTTTATCGACGACCACTTTCCAATCGCGCAAATCAAATCCAAATGGGATCAAAACGAATCGAGGCACGCGGCGTATACGCAATTTTTATCAGCGCACTCAAAATAAACAACAATCGCAGCTCACAAATGTGTGCGGGGATTTCAATAAAATTAGAAATTTATGGAAATTGCCATTCGGCTGAGATAACAAAATCCATAGACAGCAAAAACAAAAAAAAAAAAAAGATCTGACAACAAAAGCCAAATATTTAAAAGCTTAAAACTAAAATTTGTCGTTAATGCGACACTCGGACAGTCGATTTGTATCTCGCGGGCTTTCGACTAATGCAAAAAAGATATACGACTCTTAGATGGCATGAGATTTGCATAAAAATCTGCGCTTTTAACCCATTTTTTGTCGCTTTCCGCTCGCTTTGTTTCATTTTATCTGTACAATCAAAAAAATAGCCGCAAAAAAATGGGCGTGGATGCAATCAGATGAATTTGGCCTGTCAGCATTTGCAGTCGGGAAAAACAGTGTAAATATCAACAGTATAGCAACAACAGACAAACACATACGAAGAATTAACATAAAGGACGTAGCATAATAGGGAGTTTAAGCGTTTTTATTCCCAACTGAACATCATCAGTCAGTGTCAGAGCAGTTGGCGTTTTGGCAGCTTCCGTCCCGCCATTTTACATTTAACATTTTCCTTTTATTTTCCAACACTTTTTTATACTGTTCTGAGATATTGCCGCGTTGATATAAAGGCATCCTTAAATGAGCAACTTTTTTCGCTATAAAAACTTTGATTACTGAATGCGGGGTACACCGAAAATGTTGTAATGTAATGATTGTTGGAAAATAGTTTATATATATTACTCGTATGTATTTGTTAAATAAGTGATTTTTTAAAATTCTAACTGGGGAATACAATAGTTTAATATTTTATAATCTCAAACAATTTGCATCAATATGCGATGGGTCTTCAAAACAAGATGTTGTACATTTTGAAAGTATTCATTCTTCGGATTGATGTATAAAATAAATATTTGATTTGCCTTCTCTTGTTATTTGTCTCGTTGCTTTGTACAGTATTTAGAAACGGATTCGCTGTGCGATATCGCAGCCTGCTATCTGCGTTCACTGTGCTCTGCGGTTTTGAAATCCGCCCACAAATTTATATGGCCCGCGATAAGTGCGATATTGCCAGAGTGTTTGTACGTATGTGTAACTTACTCACTTGGTACAAGCCACTTGCATGGTACATCGCATAGGCAGGAAAAGAGTTTTATCGCCTATCGACGGAAAAAGACGCCTAGAGAAGCGCCTGATAAACGGGGCCTCTCACCACCACCCAAAAACTCACAACTCACAGGCCCGCATCATTTCCAAAAAACCCCAAAACAACAGAAAAGAACCCCACAAAAATCGTTAAAACAATAATGAGGCAACAAAATGGCGGTCGTCTGGCAGTTGCTGACTGATGATTGGTGCAGAACTCACGGTTTGTCGTCCTTATCAACGAGCAATATCAGCCAAACTGATAAGATAAGGTAACAGCGGCTGCGGCAACGAAAGGCAGGGTTCAAAAAAAAGGGGGCAGGCGAAAGGAAAGGTAAACTGCATTGGAACCGACATCGGCTAATGGTCGAAATGCATGCGACATTTTAATTAAAATATTAACAGCCCAGTCGCTGTGAATTATGGGTAGAAGTCGGCGGCCAAAGATAATTGGTAGTTGGAATTTTCGGGACTCAAAATGGAGCTTAAAGACTTAACCGCAGAAAGCCGGAGGGTTTAATTAAATGCATAACATAACAGTTCCGTAAAGTATAATTGTAACTTACCGTAATAAGATATTAATTATTAATAAAGCAAATAAAAAACGTTGCTAAAAAATTTTTTGATTGACAAAAAAACTTCTAAATATTAATTTATATAATGGGATAGCCACAATTTATATGAGAAAATTGTATGTATAAATATATTATACTGTACAAATATATTTAATTATTTTTCCCTACCAACAATTGACTATAAATTTTTCTCAGCCATTTAAGGGTTAAGCATAAGCAACAAATCAAGACCAACTAACCGAAGAAGTGAAGAATGAAGTTCAAATCGAAAATGGAGAGAGCGGCAGCCCAAACTAGCCGACTTCATCGCCATCTTTTGCATTGTCGTGGAAATGGCTTATAATGGAAGTTGGCCACGAATATCCACGGCGTCAATTTAATATGGCGAAGAGGCCGGAGTGGGAGTCAAAGAAAGAGCCAAGATGATTTCAATGCAATTCGCACCTCATAAATCACGAAACGTGTCCCAGGAGGAAGAAAAAGCCAAGAAAAGAAGTAGTTTGGCCAGCAGAGATGGCAGGAAATGCAGGGAAAAGAGTTCCAAAAAGGGTAGACAGGTAATGCGGCTTTTTTAGGCCTTCGTCGTGCCTTCTAGCTGCTGCTTTGATTTGATAGCAAACTCTGGGATGCAATTTGTTTCGCTGGGCGGTTAAACAGAAAGCAAAAACAAAGAACACAGATTAACATAGTTTAGGGATCTAAAGAGAAATGACTAACTAACTAACTAAAGTCTATGAAGCACAAGCAAAAGTAAAAAATAACAGATCAAAAATATCATAAAGTTATAATAACATTATAATTATATTATAATTAATTATATTATATAATTATATATATACTCAGTTAGACGTTAGTAGGCAATAATAAACAATCGGTTATGAATTTTAAATATGCCAGAACTTAGTAAAACAAAAAGATGCACTTTTGTGCAGTTTCCCTGTAGTACAGTGTTCTCTTGGGCTATTGGCTTATTTGTAACACTTTGGCTTGGCCCTCAACTCTGCTCTCCGATTGGAGTTCGCTTCTTAACCCCTCAAATCCCGTCTTCCGTCTGCTCAATGTGGAATGTGTGGCCATTAATTGAAAATGCTTTTCTTGGATAGTAAAGTGCCTGAGAGACGGGCTAAATGAAAGATGGTGTCGAATCGTGCACACACACACAGACACAGACACAAACACACACACAGACAGACACACACACACATACATCCAGCAAACGGAGACTATGATCCACACCAATCACGATGGCATGCAAACGCCTCCAGGGAGGGAGAACCCAGGGAATCGAGAGCCCAATGGAGAACTCGTGCTCCTCTGGCGGCTAACTCCGTTGATCATCTCGTCCGATGACGCGGATGGCCAGCAAGAGCTAAACGAGCCGTGAAAGTGTTATAATGGGCAATGGGAACGGGATCCCATCCAGAGCAACATAATCGCACTTGGAAAAATTACAAGAAAATGTAATGGTTTTAGAAACAGATTTCGTTGTGGAAAGGACTTTTAGAAACCATTTCACTGGGAAATACGTGGGCATAACATATTTCATATTGGAAATTATGCGATGCTAACATTTTTCATAGCACCCTATTATTTTTTTCAGTGCCTTTCCATCTAGTACATCATAAGCATCGTTTTATGTTTGCCTTGGTTGTTAGTTCTGGTTTTTTTCTTCTCTGCGGGCTATATTGATATCATAATCGTTAATTGGACACGCCCATATAGAAAATACATATGTAGCAGGACGAAGGAAGACGAAGATAAAAAAGAAACCAAGATGAAAAGTTGAATTTTTGGTTTAGTTTTCTTTGGGATAAAATAGCAAAATAAATCAAAACCAATTTTAATGCAAATCTAACACCAATCTGACCCCTTACCCCGGCGAGAGCTTCGTGCAACTTCTTTCGGCAGAAAATGTATCTACAAATTGTGCGGATCAACTGTGCAACTGCAACTCCTGACCTCGCTGAACCAGCACGTTCGCTCTGCGCTTTTTGTGGCAATAACGTGGCCAGCACAGCACCAAACTATTTGGCTAAGCCCAAGAAGGACCAAAAGTTCGGGGAATTGGGGGAGGACCAAAGATGCAAAGGAAACGGCCCGATGGAGCAGAGCAATGCCAGACAAAATTAACACCTTTTTTCCAGCTGCTGACTGCGGAGCTGCACGAGCTGATTTTGCATTTGAGATGGACACCCAAAACCCAAAAGAAGGCAGAGCCGGAGAAAGGAAGGGAACCGAGCTGGGGAGGAGCAGGCCAGACCAGAGCGATTCCCACTCGAAAGAGAGGAGCCTAATTGGCATGCTAAACAAGCTGCGTTCAACACGATCTACACAAACCTATCAGCAGAAGCCGTCCAGCTCTGAAACGAATCCAAAATCCTCAAAGAACAGTGGTTTTAATTTAATTTATTGTAGATTTGAGTACCTAATAATATCTGTCGCATGGTAATTGGTAATTTTAGTTACAGGAATAAATGAAGAAGATATGATAGCAATTTAATTAAATTAATTTTTAAGAGCTATAAAAAGACCGTACAATTAAGATGCTAAATTGAATGTCTTTCGCCCCACTGTTACATGTCATTGCATTGGCTTGTTTGTTTAAATGGCATCGGGAATGGTCGAAGTGCGACATTAGTTTCACACGAACGCCCACACTTGGCTCAGATCAAGTCTTTTGGGGGACAGAGATAGAGCGCAGGGGCGTCTCAGAGGGAGGCAATCAAAAGTGGACGATGGCCATCGCTCCCCGACCCAAGAAAAAAGAGGCTGAGCCCCAAACACCGAGTCGAGGAGCAAAGGAAACTGCCCAAAGAGTTTATCAACTTTTCGAGATTCGCTCAAGCCTTTTGTGGCCAACAACAATTGAATGGCAAACGAGCTTATCCACAACCCACACGGGAGTGAAATAAAAGGTGGCTCTACCCATCAAAAAATAATAATAATATTCGACAATCGGAATGAGAAAAACATTGAAAAGGAAATTCTGAGAAGGGCGATCAGAATGGATTATGGTTGCCGCTGAATTTCCTTATAAGTTTAAAAGATCTAATTTTTTTATTTATAAGAGTATACTCCTCTGAGACAAACAAAAAATTAATAAACGAAGAATTCATATAAATAAAAATAAATAAATAGAATAAAAACAATATTAAAATGAGTAAGATTAAAGCAACATAATAATAACAATGAATAATATCTATAAGTAACAGTAATAACAATTTTGTTAGATTAGGAAATATCTTAAGATAACAAACAAATTTTAATATATTTAATCCCTTTTGACTTGTGCAATAAATAGAAGGCAAAACTTGTCGGGCTTAGTAAATATATAAATAAATAAATAATAAAAAAAAACAGATAGACAATCCGAAATATGAAATTTTCAAACTATATAAACTCGCCAACTGCCAGCTTTTATGACTCAGACCTTTCAGACGCCTTTCAATACATCGGCGCAAGACAAGAGAAAACAAAACGCACCCAAGGATGGGACATGATATCACCTATGGCCATGCGGGGCCCATCAAGCCCGGCGTCTGGCGGTCACATTTGGGATAACAGTTCTCGAGATACGCGCTTTGCTCTGTTCAAAAACCTTTTTCAGCCGCACATTATGAACAGGGATCGAAAACGGAGTATATGGTCGGTCAGCACAAGGTATGGTATGGTGTGGAACGTGGAACGTGGAGTGCTGCTATCGCTGCACTCAGTCAGTCAGTCAGTCAGTCGGGACTAATCTACACGGAGTTATCGGCCATGGAGCCAGCTCTCTCTCACCAAACGAAGCCCCTGCCCCCTTTTCTCCTCGTTGGGTTACGGCGAAGACGCCAAGTGAATCATGCTGGGTCTCGGATTGGATAAGCCCGATGTCGCTGCACTTATAAAATAATTATAAGAAGGCATTGGCGGGTTTGTCGGGGGGGCGCAACAACACCTCACCCACCTGTCCCCCTTTTGGATAGAACAACGAAGTGGGGGTCAGAAATGCGGGCCAGGCTTTGTACTCGTACTCGTACTCGGCGGTTTTTGTGTGGTCGATTCCAGTCGGGGAGTAATCGGACAAAATGCCTTTTGACTTTGACGTGCCAAACAAAAGTCGCGGCCTTATCACTGACCTCGATCTCTACGCAATGGGGGGAATTTAGGGAGGGAAAGAAAGGGAACTACACTGAAAGAAATCGAAAAATTATACTACATTAAACATATTATAACAAATTTAAAAAAAAACGGATTAAATCAAATTAAATATTGAGAATCATATTTAGAATCGAAAATTTGAACCACAAAGAATTTTCTTATAAGTATTATATAATGCTATCTTATAGTTAAAACTTAAAGCTGTAGCTATGTGGCTAGATATTTTCATTTCATAAAATTATGGTGTACTACAACCAATTTGAAATATGTTTAAATGCTAGTATTATTAGTTGGCAGTACTTGGTTATTTTTCGCTCTGCAAGAGAGGGGCGAGCTTGACAACCGAAATCCGAAAACGAAAGCAAACGACCAAAGGCAAATAATGACAGGCAATGAAAATCGAATCGAATGTAAAGCAAAGAAAGAAGCCGAGCAAAAACCGAAACCGAAATGAAATCAAAAGCAAATCAAATTCCAGCGCAATGTTCCACGTAAATCATAAATTGGTCTATCTCGCGAAGAGATCTACAAACGGATGCTCCAAAGCGGAGCAAACATAATTAAGAAAACCGAAACTGAAACCGAAATCGAAACTCAAACCCAAACTAAGAGATAGAGTGGGGCAGTTGGCAGGGGAGGGGTGCGGTGGTAGGGAGGACCGACGAGATGGATTGCCCAAATGGCAGCTCCATTCGTATCTATACTCGTCAGATACGAATGGCTCCGGAGACAGGGCAAATATCATGGCAGTAACTGGCTTGTCCAGATTCAGCTTCGATACACCCGATAACGATGATGGTTACTAGAGAATTTAGAAGATTTTTTGGCGAACCTCGGGATACCCAGCTGAGCATTAATAAATATCACAAGTGCTGGCTAATAGGAGTCGTAAAAAAATTGTATATTACTCTAAGGATTATAAGGTCTCTTAGGTAGATACAAATTGAAGCTAAAATCATAAAGCTAACAATTTTTTTTTTATCATTTCTCTTAATTTATATTACTCTAAGAATTATATGAATTAAAATCATACGGCCTAATATTTTAAAAATTTTAATTCATTTAATATTATGTTTTAAAATTATACAATTCGGTTGCCAAGTGAGAGTAAAGTTCAACTCATAGAGCTTGTTTTATTTAAAATTGTTTGATGAAATTTCCTCACTAATATCCCCTTCAAATTGTTAAGGTACCATAGCCAACACCAATTAGTGGAGATGGCGGAATTCAATGCCGGCGACAAAATGTCTTTATTCATTTTCTTGTTATTGCTTAATTTCTTTTCAAATCGAATTCATATTTCGCCCGTTCAAAGTGGCGATAAAAGAGGGCTGCAGTGCGGTGGGTAGCGGTCGATGGTCGATGGCCTTATCAGTTGCTCAATAAATGACGCACAATGACAGCGGCATCCGAAGAATCCGGGATGAGGTGGCGGTGGCGGAGTAAAACGAGAATGATGCGCAAGATTTGCCCAAGTGGAGAGGGACTAGGAACGGTTTTGCTATCAACATTCTCATAAATCGATGGCCAGTGGACAATCCATTGTAGAAGAGGGCGGGGTCCTTATCTAAATGCCATTTAAGAGAGGAAGAAGCCAAGTCAGAGGAGTAGGCGAATGAGGGACACCTTTCAAGAAACACAGAAACACACAGGCACAAGACACAGGTGCTGGACAAGTAGCAGCAGCAGAAAGAGCCACGCATTTTGTGGCCCCATAATTAAAATGTTTTAAACGCTAAAAGGACGGCCAGGGCCAGGGCCAGGACAGAACGCGAAAGGCAGACAGAACACGTTGTTAACATTCATCTAACCCCCGGCAGCCCCCGCCTTAACCCCCTAAAACCCCCGGCAATTACGCTAAACTGAACAAACAGCAAAGCTGTAAACAAACACGCATCCATCAGCGCCAAGCCCTCGGACCAGTTGCAAGTTGTAAGTCGCCGGTTGCTGCTTGTTGTTGGCTGTTGGTTGCAACAGGTATTTTAATCCCGCCACGCACTGCAAACCCGTTTCTCAAGGCAGGACAGTTCCGCCGGTCCACAAAGATCCCCAGATCCGAGATCTCAAGTGAGACCTGTGCAGCTCCTAATGGCGCCTGTTGCCATGTAAATTATGCTTCCTCAACACTTCTGCTCGCAGACTGTGATCTTAACCCAGCTCATTTATGGTGGGGTATTGTGAATAACCCTTGGATCTCAACTGACATGAGAATAATAATAAATGGAATGAGTAATAGAAAGAAAAAACTAATGGACTTAAACAAACATTTTACGCTTTAGGATTCATTTTTATTTTCCAATTGGAGCCGATTTGAACTACATAAAAATTTTAAAAAATAATATAAATTTATTTTAATACAATATGAATAAATCAAACCCAAACTTAGCTATGTAGCTAAAAGGCTATGTAGCCTTTTTGCTTATAAATCAGAAGACTGGGTAAAATTCTATTAAATAAGATCAGTCTAGATTAAGCACACTCTGTAAAGAGTATATTTAATTCGACCTTACTGAACTGCAAGTGGTTTCTTTTTACCCGCTCAATAGCCTCGATTCTCGACTCTCAATTGGCTCCACTTTGGCGACGCATTCGATAGCTCTTGGAGATATTCTCCTGTCCACGTGTGTATCCCCCTATCGTCATATCATAATGGAAGACGAGACTGTGAGGCTGGCATTTAGATAAGACTGGCGGCGGCGGCGGCGGCCAATGTCTCCTGTCTTCCATCTTCCATCTACCATCGACCATCTGTGGACCTCAGTCTTTCCTGCATCCGCATCTGCATCCCTGCGACAACCAAATGCAAGTTGTGGGCCATTCAGGTGATTAGGCTTAAAGTGCTCTGCAAGGCGGGACTCGGAATCCAGATTGCGCCGCGACTAAAGCTGTTATGGATTCGTCGCATTCTTTTGCCAAGCCAGGCGCCAAAATCACTTGATTGGGAGAGAAATCCACATCATCGATATTGAGGCGAAACAAAACCGAGCTAATGAGTTTTTTTTTTGTTTGGGGCTGATGACGCGATTTGACTGCTTCAGTCTCAAATGAATTTTTCGGCAGAGCTCGCAGATAAGAATCGAATAAAATATTTACTCCCCTCTGTAACATGAGTTATTCGTTTTTAATCTTCGATTTCGATTTACTGTTTGCAGTTGTCACACAGAAAGAAATGTTATATGTTTTGTATATTATTAATATAAATATGACAAATGCATTAAAAAGATTGGAAGGTTTAATGAAGGACAGCTCATAACAACTATGACAAATTACACAAGAAAGAAACTTTTGCGTAAATGAAAATTAGTTCGCTAATAAAATATTTATTAAATCATAACTAAATTTAAGGATAAACAAATAATTTTTTGAAAATAAAAGCTTGGAATTTAATTTTTGGAAAGATTATTTTTTGCATATAATCCGAATTGTTTTTTTCAGCGTATCAATATAAAGGGTACTGCTCTGGTTGAATTCAATGTTACTGAAAATTGAAAGTTGGGTTCGGCTCGAAGACAAGCCAAAGATAAACGAACAGAATGGCCACCGCCCGACATGAAGGAGCTCCAAATGCTCTGGGCTATCGTGGCGTGGGATCGGCGCAAAGCTAATGGCATAAATAGATTTCATATTGTCCTCCATTTACGCCCCCTCCCCTCCCCACCCTTACCCTCCCCATCTCTTGCCTTCAATCTTAATTACACATAGACAGAGTGCGTCGCTTTGATCAGCAAATGAAATCTAGAAATATAATTTTATGGATTTTTAATCGATTGCCGCACGTTGCCTTGTTGGTTTCGCCGGCCTCTTGGGCCACCGATTCCATCGATGGCATCTCGCTGCCATTCAGTTCGCTTTTGATTGTCGTGCGTAAACACAAGATACTCAGAAGAGTGAAAAAAATACAGGGGAATTCGGGAGCAGGTGGGGATTTCAGAAGTACAGAGAAAAAATACAAATTAGATACATGCAGACGCTGTAATAGAATTGAATTAGTTGCAAATTAGTTTTTGTTGCTTAACTTTGTTTCCAAATAGAAGTCTCATTTTAACAACGAGCTTAGAAGTAAAGATTTTGGCCTCTTTTTATTTTTATAAATATATTCTTTTATTTCTATTCCTTCAGTTTTGCTAGCATTGTACAAGATGGAATTTTGTCTTCTATCGGGTAATTAGTTTGCTTTTATGTTCCCCAATCCCCCACTTCTACGAATCGAATTGAGACATCCCAATTTTGGTTTATGCGTAGGTGTCTCAATACCACCAAACCATATCCCCATATTTCGTGTGCTTATCTCTAATGACAAATGTTTGCTTAAAAATCTTTTAATTGCACTTGTTTCGTGCTTCGTTGTGGCTTTTTCTGCGTCCGTGCTGTTGCCTCCTGATAAGCCAAATTAATCGCAGCACTTAAATTTTCATTTTTAAACTTTTCAGCAATGTGAGCGCGTCTAATTTTCTGTGTGGTATGTATGGCCCACGACTTTCGTTACGACTTCGTTTCGATTTCGATGGCAACTCAAGTACTTCCAGGCGCATGTAAACTTAATCAATTTATCACCAGACGGACAGGAGAGAGAAGTCGGGGGCCTAGATTGTCGTGTAAGCTGTACACTTTGTAATTAATAATTGATTGATGAGGTGTGTGAAATAAGCAAAACATAACTTTCAGTCGAGGGGCAATCGTAGCCAGTTCCAAAAAGTAGATCCACCGCAGAGTTTTGGGGGGAAACTGAAGAGTTGAAATCAAAGTGAATTTACCTGATAAGAGTTTATTTCTGTTTTAAATTTAAAAAGGCTATTGATGTTTTTAAAAGATTTATTGCTTTTACGTTTATGTTCCTCATAATTAGATTTAAGTATTAACTTATCCTTAACAAAGAATATAAGAAACAATCTTCTGAGTAATCTATACACATAATATAAGATTTAATATGATTTGTGGTTTTATCTTAAGATCTCAGTTATTAGAATTAGCTTTTAAAAGGATGTATATGTATTGAAGAGGCTTTCTGGATTAGTTAAACTTAACTGGGCAGCCCTCCTCCACATTGATTTTATTCGTGGCTTAAACATAGTCTATGGGACTTTCATTAACTATAGATTTTTTTGGCAGCCAGCTTCATCTAGCAATCTACACTCAATCTCGCTGGCTGGCTTAACAATTTTCAAGGTCTGCACTTTGACTGGCAACGGCCACCAGCAGATAATCGCCAAGAAAGAGCGCTCATACTATACGGGAACATATAAACACCATATATGTATATATGTGGTATATATGGAATATGTGGTATATGTGGCGATGATTTGCGGTCTAATGCCCCGGGGCAGGCGAGGCCCGGGCTTAATCAGAGATTGCAGATGGAAGCGACAACAACGAGGCAGCCAAGGAACGAATGCACACGGGATGGAGATGGAGATGGAGATGGAGGAGACTCAGAGGAGCACACCACGAGGATCGATGGATGGATGGATGGACAGACGTGGTTGGGTCAGTTCGGTTGGTCAATTAAACGAATGCTGCGCTGATCGCTGGGAATAGATAATAGGACCCCGGCATGAACTTTATTTCGAGATAAGGCCACGGCTCCCAAGATTGATAAAGAAAACCAAGAGCAAACCGAAAAGCGAATTTGAACAGAATGCCCAGAATCAAAACTAATTAAGTGGGTGGAAGAGCAGAAGGAGGAGCAGTCCAAGGAGGAGTAGTCAGGCGTACGATGATGATGATGATGATGATGATGATGATGCTTATCTCCACACGACGTTTCCCCTTGCCGAAATTGAAAATCGTCGGAAATCTCAAGTTGAAATCAAGGGGCAAACACTAGACGGAATTCGTCTTGCGAAGCGATAACGATAACGATTATCGCTGACAACGCACAAGAACATCACATCATACGAAGCACTCGAAATTGGAAACCCGCCAGATGAACGCACGCAGATAAGGTGTCGAAATTTGAACTGAGATTTGTCGCGCCGATATCTCAAAATGTCATTCTATCTCCCCCTTCTGTATCGCCATCTCTGTCTTTATATAAGTGGTAGTTTTAAACTTAAAGTGTATATTGTTTTGATGCATATTTGAAGCAAATGTTCTTTAACTCCATTTAACATGCAGAAACAACTTGATTTTGACACACAGCATTATAGGAAGCCCATTTAAGATCATTCTATTACTTAATTGATATAGATTAGAGATTAACACGGTCCTGTTATAGCACAAGTGATTTTCGATTGAACACAAAATAAATAGACGGCATGCTTAATATCAAAATATAGATAACATTGAAGATATAAATTTAATAACCATAACGAATAATTATTTATTCTATTACTTCATCTGTTTCAGTTTAGAGACGTTTTTAAAAAAAGACGACGTCATATAATTAATTTTGAATTAAAAAGATAAGCCTATATAGATGTAAATAGATAATATAAAATTTTGGGAAGCTTGAAACACAGTAAAAACAGGTCTATAAACGCCAGCTAGCCCTCTACTTTCTCTTTTCTCCCTTGTTTATATAGTAGGGTGGGTCTATCGGCCGATCGGTGGACACTAGAGCGATCAGTCGGTCGGTTAGTGGAACGATGATAAGAAATACTTCGCCTTTGGAGCTTCCCGTCGGTCGGCGGTGCCCACTGAATATAGAAATCAGTTCTATTTTTCGGCGGCCGATAGCCATCGCCTATCGGCAAGATTCGGAGGTTTCGAAGAGGCGCTGACAGAGATTTATGGCATTCAAAGTGTTTCGCTATCAACGCCCCCGGCGACAGTAAATTCATTGATTCTCCTGGGAATGCCTCTCGTCAAAGCAGGGTCATACGATGCGATTTCTGCCGATTCGATCATTCCGAATCGAAAATGGAACTGATATCAGATGCAAACGACGACTGGCGAATGGAAATTAATTAACCCGCCAGATATCGCGCCGTGGCCGAAGGGAAATCCGCAACTCAACGTTGGAGATCGATCATTCAGATACTGGCCGTATATTATACAATGTTACGAGTGTATATATATATATCGCTTTGAAACCCTATATAAATATATTGTCATTGCTCTGGGGATCTTTATCTGTATCCGACAAACCACATCACATTGACATTTTTATCTTTAGCTGAAAATCTCTTCAAATTGTTATAAACGAAAAACACACGACAACAATTGTTGTTGTTGGGCGAGTTCATTCTCTCATTTTTGAAGCAAAGCGCGACAATCTTGCCATCAGATCAGCTGATAAAAAACAACCGACCAGACCCCGGAGCATTGTACAAATCATACAACAACCGTCGCAGTAACAACATCGTAAAGTCAACCACAACAACAACCACATTCGACAGCTGTTTTAAGCGATTTTAAGCTTTATTTTCTCGTTTTGCTGCCTGGTTTGTTTGTATTTTACGAAGGGAATGTTTGGAAAATGACTACAAACCATTATCGCCGACCTGGCATCAAATTTCAAACTTATTTCGATTGCATTTAACGATTAAAGCTAAAATAAAACCTCGACTCGATACAGAGAGGGATAAAGTGAGGAAGATGGGGAATAGTTCAATTTCACTATCGCAGGTGATTAGCAAACTGTGGAAAAGAGTTATCACAAGCTCAAAATGCCTTTCCTTTGAGTCATGAAACGAATTATAAAGGGATTTCGAAAACAATTTTTGAATAATAGATCTTAAGAGCTCAAAACCCTTTGTACTGTTACACACGTTAGATTTTAACATTTTATTATTGCTAAATAAGTCCAATACCAAAATTATTTAACATACAACTGAAGGATCTTAACAAATTGAAAATTTTCTAAATGACTAAATTCCAGAATCGTTATTTTATACAAACTAAACTTTAAGCACTAATAAACTACCTAATTTTATTTTCTACACATTTTTTTATATTTTATAGTACTTATACCATGAAGGAAAAAAAAAACAATTAAGTGTCAGATCGATAAAAAATCAGACTGTGTAAAGAGTCACTTGAGCTTTTTCCAAAATTAATAATGATAATTCTTTTATACGTCAAAACTGTACGTCTGTTTCATGACTAACTCAATTTGATAGCTTATTTCCGTTGATGATGAGCGATTTTTTTGGGGAAAAGGAAATGGATCACTTTTATTAAAATGACTAATACGCTAATTTACATGAGTTTCTATGACATGAGTTTCATTAAATAAATTCAAGATTAAAAAAAACATTAAATCTGCATACCGATCTGAAGTGTTTCACATGATTAAGATCCCTTAGCTCATTCTTAAAACAAGTTTATCAGTTTTTTTGCAGTTGCCTTTCCCCATTGATTAATCACTTTTTGAATTTCCCTTCTCATGTGATAAGAGCGCAAAACAAAAACATGGCAAAAAACTGCAATAAATATATCGACAATCTGAATTTCGCTGGCTGACTAAGTCGATCGTCAAGTTACTCCCTCACCCCTATATCACACCCCTTGGGTGATGTCCACCCCAACCATTCATTCGCCTCACTTGATATGCAAATGTGCTGGCCAAAAACAACGATAATAAAATGCAACAAAGTGAAAAACAACATTTTGTAATTTGTAATGCTTGTTAATGTTTTTGTTTTTTGTTTTTTGTTGTTATTGGTATTGGTATTGTTGGTGGTTTTATCTGGTGATATTTCCTGGTCCGATTTCCAGCAAATCAACAAAACAGAGACAAAGAGAGAGTGTGAGAGGGAGAGAGGGAGAGGGAGAAGCTTATCGCAATTATTAAAATACAATGTCAAAATAGCCAAAGCTCGAGATTATCTTTGCCAATTGAAATGGACAGAACAGCCAGAGGCGGAGGGTCGAGCAAATATGATACAAAGGGGGGCCACAAGGGGCCTTGGCTTTGTAACCTGAGCCCTCGCTTTTTATCGCGGCTGCAACTGCAGCTCTTCGAATGCAAACTGTAATTGCAATACGCAGTTAGCTAGCTTTCTTATCGCTCAAACTCAGCTCTGCTCCATAGAACCCCTCTATATGGACCCCCTCAAAAAGCCCCCTCTTAACGCCAAAAAGCTAGCGACCCGCTTGACACGTACCCGCTCCGATTTAAGATATATGAAAGAGGGCCCCAGTGGAGCCCAACTCTGAGACACACGGAAAAATATTACACATAAATTACCCAAGCCGACTTTGAATGATGACCAATGTCGGTATCTGTTGAGACTATTTCTTTGTTTTTAAATACGATTTTTAATTTAAACACTTTTTAGCCTATTATTTGATATTTGGAAATATAATTATATTACACACAAAAACAATTGCCAAAGACAACAAAATATTGTTACATGAATTTTAAACTAGCAGGTATGAACAATTTCCCAATAGAAAAAGTATTACGAAAGAATCAAAACAAAACTTAAGTGGTTTAAAAATAAGGCATACATACATACATACTTAAATAGATTTTTGTTTTTTTTTCTCTTCCATTTCTTTCAATGTATTTGCGCTTGGCCCGCTTGAAATCGACTCAAACTCAAACTTGGCTTAACTTTTAGCTAAATTGTCACCCGCATTTAAATGACTATGTCGATGGGCCGATGTCTTTTGTTGGTGCTGCCGGAGAATAGCAACAACCGAACAACAAAACACACAAGCGAACATCCGGCAACCGACAACCAACAGCTGGCCATTAACATAAAATTAGTGATAAGCGTAATTAAAATTTATAAAAGCAAAACCAAAAGGCAAGCCAGCCACAAAAGTGTTTATCTATGTGCAACTGCACTCCCTCAGGTCTCGAAACTCTTAAATGGTATGAGATAGATATCAATGGCAGGTGGCACTTGGTTAAAATTATAATACCCCAGGAAATACCCTAGCAAAATAGTAAGTGAAAATATCTTTCATTATAAGTAAAAAAAAAGTTTAATGTGGAATAATCATTTTATTATTGAACTAAGCTTGTTTTTGGGTTTTGATTAATATTTCATGTTGAAGCATTTAACTTTTTAAGACATACACATAATAGTGGAAAACTGTTAAAATTTAAACAAAACCTATTTATTGTTTAGGGGTATTTGACCAATTTAAAAATTAAGAAGACCCCTTTTTAGAGTATTTCGAAAACGAATCCGAGGGCGTTGTCATCACGATTCCTGCACTCCGAGTTCGAGACTATACGCTCCGATACAAATGTCAGTTATTGAAGCTTATGTAAAGGCAACAATAACAACGCCTGGAGAATATCCAACAAAAGCTACGCAAGTTGATGTTATTTGCTGTTGTTCTTGTTGTTGTTCATTTTGTTGTTGTTGTTGCTGCCACTGCTGCTGCAATTGTGATAAAACTTTATCGAGTTGCGCTTTGAGTTCTTTTTTTCTCGCCTTCCAAGCCAACCACCTCCCATTGCCCATCGCCCACTAAGCTATGGAAAACAACGGGACAGAAGTGAAGCAAGTGTGCAAGAGATAAATATGCAAAGCACAAATGTTAGGGGGAGCAAGTGGGTGGGTGGTGGTGGTGTTGAATAGTTACCGAGGGATAACCCACTGATAGGGCAGGTGCAACAACAACAACAACAACAACAGAAGCCCCCAAAAACAACAATGGACTACAGCTGCGCAGATAAAAAATACCCTAAATTATCGTAACGCAAATGGTAAAGTTTTTCGTTATCCATTCCTCAGTACCCTATAAATAGTTGAACTTTTTTAGCTTAATAGATCTTGAGTACGAACAGATTTTAAAATAGGTTCTATAAATTAAAGAATTTCTTTATACATTGTTCGGGGCCTAAGTGCTTTTGCTAACTATTTATTTTATTCATTTAAACTTAAGCTTAAGGTATTGATAATTATTTGAGTACAAACATAATTTAAAATAGGTTACAAGATCTAAAGAATTTCTTTATCCATTGTTCGTTGCCCTATAAATAGTTTAAAAATGTAACCCTAATTGGTTTTAGTAACTATTCAAGTATAAATAGTATTTTCAAAGTTGCTGATTACAGTCTTCGGAACTTCATTAGTAGTTAAAAGCTATGGAGATTAAAGTTAAATACTTGCTTAAAATAGATTCAAAGGAATTATGAATATTCTTTAAATAATTCTAAGTAAAATGGGTGCTGATATGAGTAGTTATTTGAGTGAATATATTGTAGTAACAGATCCTAAGTGCTGGAATTCCCTTAATGATCGCTTGTGGAGATCTCTATAGAGTGTATCAAAAGCTTCGTTGGCCTCGCCTCAAGTTATCGATTCTGCTGCTTACTGCTGGAAGTTCCACTTTCATGACTCGGTGTGATATCACTCGCTGGGTAGTTGTTGGCTTGTGGGATTGGATGGAAATGGGGGTTCTGTTCAGCCAGCCGAGAAACGTGCTCGGAGCAGAAGCAGCGACAGCGATAAGGAGTCCAAAATGGCCAAGTCCAAAATGGATAAGCGGAAAACTGAGGCAGGCAGGGGACCTGAAACTGAGCTGAGTTCAGGTGTCTAGTGTCGCAGGTCCGGCACGTTTTATCGATTTCGAATCCGAAATGCATTCATTGGGTGTCAAATGGTACGGGGCCATAAATTTATCAAATGGCAAACAGCGAAATGTAATTAGTTAATACTCTCGAAGTACTCTCTCTTCTCGACTCCCCGACAATATTTATATTTATAAGGTGTGTCAGCTGCACGTACAACAGGTATCGATATCGATAACGAGGTGACAAAGAAATTTCATTTGAATGAGCAACAAAAGATGACAATTTGTTTAATACCCACTTAAATCTTGCATAACCAAACAGAAGTTAAAATATTCAAAAAGAGTATATAATATAATCTGCAAAAAAAAAGACATTTCTTCATTTTAAGTGATAACGATCTTTTTTGAGAAGTTGTTCGTTATCAATGTCTAAGTTAATCATTTTAACATAGTGTGCCTTATGGTCGCAAAAACTTGACTTTATCGTTCTCACTTGCTTTTGTTTATTTTTTTTTTCGACTGCTTTGTCATGGCATAGTTTATCAGCTGTACCCCTTCTTTGTTTTCTGTGTTTGCTGTGTGTTCGTTCACATGTTCTGCTGTCCAAAAAACGAGAGCTGCTGACCAAGCGAGCGAATTTGATTGGGTCAACTGGCGGTCAGATAGGAAAACCGATCGTGAAGAGTGGAAACATCGAAAAGGTATATACAAGTATTTATAAAGTATTAAATAAAAGTTTTGTCTTAATTTCTTTAACATTGTTTAGATGATTATATAGGATGATAAAGGAAATACACTTTTTATATTGGGTATAGCTACAAATTAAAATATTGGATACAAATTTATCTAAAATATTTTTTATTCTTAACATTTGTAAAGCAATAAATTTAGTAACTTTTTAAAATAATTTTTAAACACATAAATTCACTCCTAAACAACTTTTGATCGTCATTATAATGCTTTGTAATTTTATTAAGAATCGGCAAAAGGGGTGTGAGTAAAATAATTTTGGGTAAAATTAGTTGATATTATGACTTAATTATTATAATTTTAGAATTCAGGAAACCTTAGGATGACTCACCTTTATTCAACGGCTTGGGGTTGGACTGTTTGCGTCGTGACATTTCGAGTCCAGCTGCGGGACTGAGATATATGTGCAGCTACGTCGGCATCAAGTTTGCGGAAGATCCAAATCCGTTTCCCTTTTCGCGAACATTTACCGGCGGATGCAATCGCACTCACACACAGGCACTCACTCTCACACACACGTCGAGTATCAATTATGGGCAATCAATGCGATTATTTGTATTATTTGTATTATTGACGGCGATTAACAAGACTTAATGAATTTTTAACGATCGGCGCGGCAAAAAACGCGCGCGATTCGGATCGGAATGGAAGTGGAACTCCGATTGGAATGGTATGGATGAGCAGCTCCAATTGGAATGCAACAGGCGATAATCATCAGCTTTAGCTCGAATCGCATCAATATCTAATTAGTTTTTTGCTCTTGATATTATTATTATTCTTTATGGAGTCGCGTGTTTTTCGCCAAAAGCCTTTCGAATGGCAGCTTGGCATGCGGAGACGTCCGTTCAAAGCAATCGCTCGCTCACGAATGAAATGAAAATAAAAGCTCCCATTGGGGAGAAGAGAATGCTCTTATTGGAGCGCGCGCATTTGGGCTCTCTCTCTCTGTTTCCATTTTGTTTTGACTTGGATGTTCATTGCTTCGCTTGCTTTGGCGCCTGCTTCGCCGACTGATAAGAATCAAAACAAAAAAGCCGAAACTTTTACGCACGTTTTCACACTTTGCTTGCTGTCCTTCTTTCTCCTTCCTTACTTAAAAGTTAAAGCGGTTTTAACATTTATTTTATTGGATTTCATTTTGTAACTGTTTTAACAAGATTTTTCCAACTTTTAGCGTTTTGCTAGAGTAGAAATTTACTTTGTAAATCACTTTCAAGTCACTTCTAACTTTTAACTTATTTTGCTGTTTTACTTAAGTAAGTTTCTTTCAATTCGCTTAGTTTTATGTTTTTCTTCTACGCTTTTGACTACAACTACAGGCAAAAGGCGTTAGTAAATCGCCTTTTTATCTTAAACGAAATTGTGAGCAAGTGCCTGACTCTTGCCACTTTGGGCCGCCAGCTGGCGCTTTAGTTACCGATAGCTATGCATACTTTTAGGCTTTCCAAAGAGGGCGCCACTCAAAGGCGCTAACTTCAAATGAACAGGTCGCCTGGGTCCATTTAACCATGATTCATTTTAGTTTATGGCTTAAAAAATAAATAAATAATTACTGCAACGTCCACAGAATTCTATTTCCTGTGTGAACATTATTTTCAGCATTTTATTTAGCTGCACTTCCGTTCCTTTTTTTGGTTAATTTTTTATTTCGCTTCGCTTTGTCTTATAATTTGCACCTATTGCCAGGATTTAATGGGAATTTCTCCTGCTTTGCATTGGATGCTCATAGATTTTAAAAATTCCGACAGCAGCGGAAATGAAAAGCTTCCTGCGGGACAAGCTCGATGTGAAATGAGGGTGGTGGTGGGTGGCTGGAATTCTAAAGGCTGCATGCAAAGTGGGATGCATGGCAATAAATATCAGAAACCAGTTAGCAGGCCATAATCCACGCTAACATATGGCCGAGTCGATTAGCCACGCGACCTCTACTCCACGGGGTTTCCTCCTTACCCGTCCTTTCCTTTGGTCATTTGCGGTCTTCTTTCATTTATTTTTTCACCCAATGTATTCAAAACCGTCCCTTGGTTAATCGCTAATGAAGTATACGCACCGTTGACCTTCGCAACGTTCGTTCATCTTTGTCGCTGGCTTTTTAGGCAATCTCTGATCGCTATTTTTTCTGTTCTTGATGCAATTCAATTACTTTGTAATTCACACTACTTTGTAAATTCTTGTACATAACTAAAAGATTTGGTTAAGCATTAAAAGTAACTAAAATTTCGAAATGGTTAGGTATAAATACAACTCCTTCATTTATCATTAAATTTCAATTTAATACTTAATTTTATAAACCTTTCAAAACAATTAAAATTGTACCTACAAAATAGTTCCAAATATTGTTAAGTTAAAAAAAAAATTAAGAATAAACCATTTTGTTCATAAAAATAAAACAATACGACAAATTAGTTAGGTTAACACTTTCTAAATCTTGCGTTACACAAAATAATGGCCTTCGAACAAGCTAAAAACGAAAATACTGTTAGAGACACCGAAAAAAAATGTTGAATAGCCATAACTAATTTTTAAGGGGGATCCCAGTTAATTCGGCTTTAAGTCATATATTAAAATGAGTGGGCTGCTTCTTTGTCCGTAACATTGAAACTACATATATCAATCAGTTGTCTAAATACCCAATTGGTTGTAGTGTTTCACCGAATTTTTTGGCAAACAGAAAAAAACACCCAAAAAACGCAATAAACACATAAACACAATCCGTAACCGAGTCGGCCTCCTCTGTAATCATAGTGCATTACACTCGACTGGAGGCCTGATGGAGAGATTGGGGGATTGGGAGATCCGCACTGGGAGGTGATGAGGCGAGGTGAGCAACTTCCAGGTCAAGCAACTTCTGGCAGCAAGGCCATGCCCGTGACTGAAATGGAAATGGAAATGACAGCCGCGAAATAATAAAACAAAACAAAAAACGAACCGAATATCTGCCAAAATTTTGGCGGGGGAAGCGCATATCATTGACCCAAGGTGCAGTTACCTTGTGTGTTCGTGTTCCCTCCAAGTGCAATGATCCGATGATCTGATGCCATCCGATCGGAAGCGGCGTGTTTCCAACCCTGGGAGATTCGACCTTACCCTGAACGCAAAAGTATATGCACAAGTGTATGGGAAATGGGGGTCAATACACTAAACCAGTCAATTGTGAAAAGTATAGACTTGCATTCAGCTATTTACGAATATAGTTTAGGTTTTAAAGGTCATTACTATAGCTAAATTACACTTGGTTGAAAATAGATAAACAAAACCATTTTAATATAATTAATTTAATAATTAAAAAATGTATAAAATAAATCTGCTCTGTTGGACATATCATAGTATACGTTTCGACCACTGATTTATAAGTTGAAATTATAGAAAATGTATAATAAAATAGTAAATGGTAGATTTCATTAAAAACTTGGAACGACAATAGGAACAACACTACACAAATGTACAATCCCAACCTTTAAGATAAAGAAGTTGATGATCAAGATTTTAATTTTAAATACTTTAGGCAACTAAAATATTGACTTTTTATAAAAAAATGGTAAAAATCTTATTAGGAAAAGTATGTAAGTTTGGGAAATACTAAATATTATATCTTGCGTACGTTTTTTTTTTCCATTAAGCCTGCAATTCTCTTACACTCTCTTCTGGTGATCGGAACTCTTTGATCGCCTTCTCTTCTGACTGCTTTCTGATGCTGATCCACTCCCAAGATCTGCTCGGCTGGGCTCCTTGCATAAATTAAAACAGATGATGAAATTCACCAAGTCTGTCGCATAAGCGAGCCAAAAAACCAAACAAACTGTTGCCCAAGCGGAGATAAAATTATTCACTTATTTTTATAAAAAGCTTCTTTGTTTTTGGCCTTTTTACCGCCCCCTCCGCTGCTGCATTTGCCGTTATACAGACCGTCGACGACGCCCCCGAAAACTCACTGCATTCGGCCAAAGTCCAATTGGCCTGACCCGCCTCCTTTTCCCCCGATATTTAGGGGTATTGATAGGTATTTTTAGTTACAACAAATGCAATAGAATTTCCCTTCTTATTTTCGCATATTCAGTTGCTCCCTCGCTCGCTAACTTGTCGCCGATAGTTGGGGGCCGTCGCCATTGCGGTAGGTTCGTCCCATGCAGCGTATACGTAATGTCGAATGCCACAACTGCAGTTTTAAGTGACCATGTTCATGCCTACTTGTGGTGTACATTTGTCACCAAATAATTCAGGCATATAATTCAAGTATTAATAAAAACGAAACCAATTAAGACCGAAATAGTGTTGTTTTAGTTTTCTCAAGGATTTTACTATAAATTTACTTTTCAAGCAGTTCAGCAAAGTAAAAGATAAAATTGAATCAAATTAAAATAAATTTAAAAATTTATAAAAAAGGTTAATTTTTATTGAAATAGGTAAAAGGAAGAATGTCATTTCGAGAAAAAATTGCGTTTTAAGATTTAGTTTGGGAGGGCTAAACCTGCCACTTAAACGTGTGCAGGTTTTGGAAACTTAAATAATTATGATTTGAACCCTTTCACCACTTTGACATGACGTGAATTTATTTAGTACAGGCGTTCCTAACCTTAGATACCGCAGATGTGGGTTTTTCCCTGATCCACTTTCCCAAGTCGCTTATCTCGAGTCGGACGCCAATTCGCCGTTTCTATTTATAGCACTTCGCCTGAAGTTGCTCGGCCAGACAAAAGCGAAAGATGATGAAATATGTGTGATATGTTCGAGCTAAAATTGCTCACTTCGGCGATTACTCTTCCGATTACCATGATATTTCGGTATTTCGGTACTTCACCCACAAGTGGAACTCGCATGTCGGAATACTGCTTTAGCGAACTTTGCGCCTCCTTCAGTTATTCAGGGTCACCTTTCGAATCACCTTCACCTTCTACACATCGATCATTCGCCTCACGCATACATTTTTTGCACTGATCGACATTTGGAATAAAAAAGCTATGGGTGAACTCTACCGACGGGGGCAGACTGATTTGTTAAGAGGGAGAGTCACTCAAGTGACAGCGTTCCAAAGTTCAAACTCGCCCAAGACGCGCTTAAGTAATGATTTATGTACTAGTGCTGAGCGCGCTTTTATTTATACCTCTCAAAGTTCCAGGTTCTTAAATAATTTATGTAAACAACCAGTTTATACGAATACAATCTAATTTTGAGCCCTTGTCCGCATATACAATGGGCGGCTTGTCCGCTATAGAGAATAAAGGTCAGACTCGAGAACTATTTGGAATACAAATTGGTATTATAAAATGCTCATTTTCCAAAATGTATAATTATAAAAAGAACTATTTCCGATAAAAGTTGAAAATTCAAAATACACATAAATCCCTTTTTTATAATATGCACCCTTTTACTTTTTACAAACATAAATAAGTATATATTTGCCTTCTCTTGTCATAAGTTGTTATTATATATGTAAAAACTTTATACAAGTGCATAAAGGTATCCAATAATCGTAGAGTATGACCATTATTAATTTGTTTACTTGATTTTTCTGTTATTGTGGCGAATCTGACCGGCCTGCTTTACATTGTACTCCAGTACTTTACTCATCCAGCGACTGCGACTGCGACTGCAGTCAACGCCAGCGGCACTGTTTCCATTTTCATTTTATTTTTGAGACTTGACTTGGTTCAACGCATTGTGAATTTGCTCGTTGACCTTAAATGCAATTTGTAGCTACTGCTCGCTCATGTTTTGATTTTTAACTTCCGTTGTTGTCCTTGCCAAAGTGCAAAAGCCTCTAGCGAAAAAAACAAAAAATCGAATACGTATAATGTATATCTCATATGCCCTGTTTCGATTGTTGTATTTTGATACGATCACCCGATCAATAATTTGCAAAAATATGTTAATTTTTTCTTGGTCCTCAGGTGCCACGATGCCATCTCTCTTTTTCTTTTTCTGTTTCTGCTTCTATCTTCATATCAATAGCTTCGATTCATAGGCGCCCAGCTTTTGATAACTGAAAACGCGTCGGGTTTGCTAAAAATAAACAAAATGTGGGAAAGCACAGAGAGCAGCAACAAAATACATTTTTTGCGCTCGTGCTTCAATTAGCCATCAACAATCAGAGAAAAAGGCAGAAAAAGCAGGGCAGAGCAGCAGAATATGTGCTAAATACTCTAATCATTCTGCACGCTTCTCACGCATGACCATGGATCATCGGGGGAGAAAATTTCCAAGTGGGGGGATCACCAAAGTATTACGCGGAAAATTCCAGTTCACAAAAAAAAAATAAATGCAAATCTTAGCGTTATTTAAAAATTGATTATTAAACGTGGATTGATAGGTATTTGGCATATGCTCAATTATGATTTTAGATCCCAAAACAATCATTACAATTAAAAGAATATCGTAAATATATGCTCATTTAAATATTTTTGCAATACACCTTAGTGCTTTCAAAATAATGGCATACCAGACAAATATTTATATTTTTTTTAATAGTTTTTTTTTTTTAATGTGGATAGATAGATATTTAGGATATGTACTATTATTATAGCATATATCAAAACAAACATCACAAATAATTTAATGACGTAATGGCCCCAAAAATATATTAATTTCACAATTTTCGCAATACAATTTTTTAAGATTGCACTTTGCCTCCATTGAATGCGAAAAGAGAGAGAAAGCGAACAAAGAAAAGAAGGTGCTGTTACAAAATCTGATTCTGAAAACATAAGGGTCTTACAATCAATGCGTAGCTGCCTGTAATCGCCAGAGATAAGCGGGCAGACTGAGAAGTGCCCTCCCTTTTTCGACTCCCATCTCTCAGTGAACAGCAACAAACGCGCCCACTTAAACCAACAAACGCAACAATGTCAATATGGCAACAAAAATCAACAGAAAATTCCAACAAAATACACCGCAGTAATAAATGGCAAAAATGAAAGAGGAAGAAAGCGAGGTGAAGGAAAGAGAGGCAGATATACAATATACAATATGTATATACAGAAGTCGGAGCACTTGGGCAATTTCCATTGTTTGTCTGCCGGCAGAGAGTCTTCCTCCTATAGATTTTACAAAAGGGTTTACCGACCCGTCAAGGGCAATCCATTAATCGCGGGCTCGTCGCCTATCAACTCTAATTTTGTCGTATTTTGCGAAACGCAAAAGCAAAACAAGAGTGAAGGCACCAACGCCCAATAAACAAGGTCTGCTACGTCATGCCACGGGCTTAGATAAACACGCCGTCCGATTCCGATTCCGATTCCAAATCCGATTCCCGACCGATTCGCACTCGATTCATGCCCGTTTCCAAATGCGGTTGCGATGGTCACGTTGTCGGCGAATGACAATGAGTTCGATAAACAAAATCGGAAGTGGTGTGAGCTATATATATACATAGATATAGATGTAATGAGATGGGCACAGTGTCGACAGCACATTTCCTTATATAAATTGCGTAACACTGATGGATCTTATAGGATACAAAACATACTACCTTTTTTTGGTGATTATAAAGTTTGCGATGGAGAAAGAAGAGTCTTTTTTTGCCTTACACTACATCACATTTTTAATGAAAGGAACAGGAGATGTTTTGCTGGGACTGTACCGGTACATGATGAATCTTGTACAAAAAGGTAGTACATTTTATTAAATTACTTAAAAAAACTACACCTGTAATAACCCAATTAAATAATAATGAAAACTAATTCATATAAGATCAACTTTTACATCAATACAAATAATTGCCGAGAAAGACAGCTATAATCCCTAGCTTGAAGATAAAAGTCATTTAACGACTAAGTACAATTTAGATTCATAAGCAGAACGTTAATTTACAGCAGACGTCAGCCATTCACCGGAAGTCATAATTAAGCTGAATGAAACCCAACCCAGATAACCTCAACCCAATCCGCTAAAATAAATTCGATTCATTCAGAAATCTAGTCCGAGATCAGCAATGCAGATGACGAACCGAATCACCTGCATTTACGGCCCCCAATCGCATTCCCATCCCCGAGTGCCCAGGCCCAGTCCAGCCCCTCGCATATTGATAAACCCCCATTGACGCCGCATGGAAAGCGGATCCCACCCTCTCAGCTCTTCGGAAAGTGATAAGAACCCCAGCCGATAAGGGCCACGCCTCTCGCTCATGTTGTGACTGACTAACGGACAAGCGGACAAACGGACAAGCGGACTTACGGACAGATAGGCGGACCTATAGACTGTCCATGCGCTGACCAGCTGGGAATCGCGCTTATCAGTCCCGTTATTTCTTATCAGGCCGAACCGCCGTACCGAACCGAACCCCGATGTAGGGTTGATCCAAAAATGAACGACTGTCCAGGGGAGATGTCCGCCCCATTCCGCCGTATTATGAGTATTATGAATAACGCAATTATTATTATTCTTCGCGCGCTGTTCACGTTGACTTCACGTGGCCCCAATCAGACGCCCCAGCGACCTCGTCAACATCGGCATCGGAATTGGAATCGGAATCTACGTCGGCGGCGGCATACAAAAAACGGGTCTATCAGCGGGCCCCTGCCCTCGTCCATAAGCGCATATATTCTAGATTTATTTCTGTTTGTGCCATATATTTATACGCGGTACTCGTGGGGTCCAAGGGAATATTGTATTCGTACGAATATTTGTCGGTATAGACACCTGTTTATCGAGAGTGAGAAGGCCGCTGAAAAGGGTGTGAAGTGTGCCTAAGAGAGTGTATTAACTTCGATATCTACATCTCTTAGTGAGACACATACATAGAAGGGGTAGAAGACTATCAAAATTAGCGGTTAAATTAGTTAACCCACTTAGATATTGAGTTCTCTTAGTAACAAATACTGTGTCGAATCATAGTTGTAAGGTAATTAATTGACTGTAACTGTAATTAATTTAAAGAAGGTCCATAAAATAGCAGTATTATTATCAAGACTTGTCTTCTAGTGAATATTTACAGACATATGTAGTTTAATTCCAGAACCTTGGGTATCTTTGAGTCGGAAAATGGAAGCATTCTTACTTGTTTCTGTTTGTCCCATATACTATACTATATTTTCTACTTATTGATGATGTTGTTTGTTTATTCCCATCGCACGACTTATGAAGATGATGATGAACTGTCGTTGCCATTGAGGCAATCACCTGAACCGGTTCAGGGACGTCCTTATCCCAACTTTGCTATGGACCCGATCCCTCAACCACTGCCATTCACATACCATTTCGTTTTTGTCCCAGGGACAACAACTTTCAAGTTCAGATGGAACATTTGGCAGCTAAAGGAACTGGGCCAAGGTCGATTTTTACCGGTAGTCAGAACATGAGATGGTATGAGAAAAAAAGCGAGAGATGATCAAAAATAAATGAGAGGTAGAGAAAAACCATTAAAACAGTGACTGGGGGAAACCTTCGCATCATCGTAAATTTCCATTGGGAAGAGGGCAATCTCGATTGAAGGTCGTATTTGCCCCGTTCCCCATTTTCTGTTTACACGGTGTTTATAGCAGGCCTCTCAAGTAGCCTTGCTTGAAAGATTTGTTAACGTTGGTTCTCCAAAAAGGCGCCCCTCCCCCACATCGTTCTGCGGTTCGGTTCGTTCCATTCTGTTCCGTTTTTTAGCTTTCGGTTTTGGAGCAACGCGTCAGTAGGCACGTAGGCAGAGGCGTCGGCAGGGGCAGAGGGGATTAGAAAAGATCAGGGCTAGTTTTAGAGAAGCATCTATTTAAGACTACCAGCCTAGATACAACGATTAAGAGGGCATACAGTTAAGAGAAACTTTTCTATAACTCTCTTAACAAAACACAAAAATATACAATTAAGTAGTTAAGATTCCTTCTAATTTCCTTTTTTGCACATAACTCTAATTAAGTACTTAACGATCCAAGAGTTGATTAAAATCGATAATCTTTAATTAAAAGGGGAATTCGAAGAGGTTGCATGGTTCTTTTCAATTAAAGGTTTAAGTTGTATTTATTAAAATACTAGAGCTATCCTATCTTTTCTATGTTATATGCAATTATTAAGTTCATTTTTTGCCAGCGAATAATGAAATTGAAAAAATGAATTGCATTATTTTAAAAATAATTTTTTTACTTTGGGAGTAGGTCATGTGAGTCGTTATAGTGAAGACAAATGTGTTGGTACAATGTTAGCTTTGGTATATTGAAAAAAAAAAGTACGCAACGTGGTGAAATGTATGAAAAATTATAGATAGAAAAATTAAATTAAAAATTAAATGATTATTCGCTTAAAATGTTTTTATTAATATATGCTAGTGTTGAAAGACTTAACAAAGATAAAGTGACAATGCAACTCATATTAATAAATGTATAGTACTGTTTTTCTATTGTAAAGTTAAGGCCCAGACTAAGAGTGTTACCAAAACTAGGCCATTTTGATATTTTTGATTGATTCCACGCAACCAGTTTGAACTATTTCAAGAGCCCGCACAATCTGTTAAATTGTGGAAAATCTTCTTATACGTAAACATGTTTACAACTATGCTAAATGGAAATTTCTGTTTAATTCGTCTTTCATCAAATACAAAAATGAAGCATGAAGCTAACAATGTCTTCACATGGAGTCACGAGTTGGGCTCATGACGTCATGGAGAGTTTTGCCGATCTCGGCGCATTTTTTGAGTGGGGAATATAAAGGGTAGAGGAAATCGAACTTTACCCATGCCAAGAAAAGCCAACAAACAGAAATTTTGGGGCTAAAATGTTTGTGAAAGTGAACTTGAAACGGGCAATGGGAAGTAGATGAATGGGAAATGGGGAAAAATAGGAAAATGGGCGTCGCATTTGACGCTTTTGACGTTGTTGCCGTGGCGAATTATAGACCGATTTCTCATGACTTTTGCTCGGACTGTGTGCCACTCGCTGAGTACATGATTGAATGGATATGTATACAATTTGAACGCCTATGCCTGTGGCTCCATTCTGTTTGGGAATGCTCTCCACATTAATAAAGAATAAAGGCCTTGAACCCGGCGGAAGCTCACGCCAACGTCACGCTTCTTGCGCTTTGACCTTTGACGCGCAACAGGAGTAAAGCCAGCGTGGGTGTGACGTCACCAAGCCAACGAGTCGGCTACATATTACCAGATGCCAGACGAGAGTTACGTCAATGCGCAAACTCGCTCTGCTGAGAAGAAATAGCTATAACTAAGTCGCCTTCCCTCTCGTTCAAGATTTTGTCACACCGCAAACTTTTTTTTCCACTTTTTTGTGGTCAAAAGAATAGGATTTAGAAGTTTAATTAATTCTGAGTGAAATATTTAAGATTTCTTGGTATTCATTAGATCATCAAGTTCGGATCAATATTTCATTAGATCTGCATTGATAAAAATTAAAAATGGATTAAAATGTCCATCTTTATCTCAGGAACTGGAACAGCCATACCTACCAACTTCTCTGATGAAATCTTACAAATCAAACCAATAATTTTTTCTTATCAGTTTTTTTCAGTGGCCAGGGGACTACGTGCGATTGAGAATGTGCGTGGGCACACGTGAGTTCTGCGAGTCCGGATTTTGCCATCCGAGATAATGCGGGTGGGCGTGGGATCTCCGTGGGCGAATGCAAGTCAAGGAAACTGAACTTGAACCCGCCGGGGAGCCGAGATGTACAGCTAATTTTAGATCTAACCTGCGGCTGCTGATTGCTTTCAACGTAAGCAATGCATATAAATTGCAGCTTGATGGATTTGCGAGGAGTGGAGGTGGGTTGGGAAACGCAACTGCGGCGCAGTTTGCATTCAAAATCTGGGGGGAGTAATGTGAAGAGAGAGGTGCGGTAACGGTACGTCGGCCCATTTACACGCCCACATTCGCGAGAGAGTGGAGGCCATCGCTTCAGTTCCGCGCGAAATTTACACACGAATTCCGATTCCAATAACAAACACGAAGCGAAAACAAAAACAAAAACGCAAGTACTGCAAACACCCACACGCACACACTCGCACAGATAGGCACGCCACAGTCTGCTGGCTTTTTTTTATCGCCGCCACTCGCTCGCACTCACTCAGTCGTCCGCCGAGACAAAGTATCAACAAATGTTCACGTGAACATCATGAGGTCAACGCGTGATACCAGACGGACCCACACAGACACTCACACACACCGAAAGACACCCAGGCGAGCTCGCTCAGTTAGTAAGAAGGTTATTTGTTATGGGGTCGACTTGGGGATACCTTTTACAAACTAAGTTGTCTCGCTCTTTAATTGGAATTGGAATATTCTGAATTTTCACCATAGTAAGCTCAAAATTGCATTTCGTTGGGCGCCAACATTTGTTAAATTATTAATATTGAAAGATACTTTCTTTTAACATAAATTGGTGGCAATCTTAAAGGTACTATACAAATAAATAATCATTTTGGTTATACTAGTCCCAATCTGCAATTAGCTTAACGTTGGTAAGCAGCTTCTTTCCAAATTTAGACGCCTCCTCGTGGACTAGCGCCTTCCTATTATACCCCAGAATACCCTAGATGGCGTGAACAGTCGCCCCACAAGTCTGGTGTGGGGTATGGCGTGCTAGTTATTTGTTGAGGTTGTTGTTGTTTCGCAAGAGAGCTGAGGAGCGCCGCCTTATAATAGTCACAGCTGTTTCTGGTGTTCGCTCTTGCCCGCTCTTCGGTGTGTGTGCTGTGCACGAGCCCCTTTTTGCTTTGAAAACTGTTACAGGCGGTCCAAGTATTGCCAGGTGGAAATTATTGCTTATTAAGCAAGTTTCCAATTAATGAATTGCACAAATGATCGATTTAATCGTATTCCTTGCGACTGGTAAAAAAAGCTTACATTAAAATGCCTGTATGTCGTGACTCATCTTTGTTATCTCTCCATTACTTGGGACTGGCAATGCCTGTCGCTCAACTGTTGAGCTCCCACATTATCTTGCTTTCTCGCTCTGCCTTTCGTTTATTAATGAAATCTACGTCTGCTCAAAGTCAGACTTGGCTTTTAAAGTTAATGCAAATTTATTCGGCCAGGTTTTAGATTTCAATTTGAGGGGCGTCTTCCCAGATTTCGAGCCTGTTTTCAAGTTTTTTTTTGTTCGATTAATCACAGACTTCCGTGGCAACAACTGCGTCAGCTATTCAGTCACGGCTTTGGGGTGTGTCTGTGAGTGTTTGTGTGCGCTGTGCACGCGGCTTGGGCATGCACAGCCTATGAATAGACAGCCCCATGGAGCCCCTGCCCCTCGGCCGCATGTCCCGCTCTCTCTAGCACCACAAAACAAGACCCCATAGCAAACAGCTGATGACGTCCATGCGTTGGTTACGTGCTCCATTGGTCTGTGTCTGTCGATGTCTGTGTTTCTGCACAGAAAGAAAAAATTGATGACCAGAAGGTACCAGAATGTTTAATTGATAAGGCTGTTGATATTCATACGATTGTAACAGTATGCAGTAAGAGTAAGAATACACCTCAGAAGCGAACTAAAGGGGATGGTCCTTCTTAAGGATACTCCATTTATATTTTTAGTACACCAAGATACTTGTCTTGACCCACGCTATTTTGCTCTGTGATTTTAAAATATATCTCAATCAGCAAATATTAAAAAATACAGAAATGTGATTGGAACCTGGTTCTTCTTAGGAATGCTTTATGCATCTGTCTAATACACCAAAATACTAATCGAGACCCTCACTAGGTGTTTAATCAGTCATTTTGAACTATCTCATTATGTATTTTTAGCTATTTGATTGTCATCTTTTTTTTTATATC